>NC_092859.1:61823322-61896749 GCF_032062135.1 Pyxicephalus adspersus
CGCTGTCTCCCGCTCGGTGAGTACTGTTTTAATTTATGTTTGCTTTTATTTTTTTTCTACTAGGTCTTATTTTCGGGGTAGGTCTTATATTAGGGAAGGTTGGGGGAAAAGTGCTAGGTCTTATTTTCAGGGTAGGTCTTACTTTCGGGGAAACACGGTATTAGTATATTCAAAACAATCATGTGACTAATTTATCAATTAGAGGACAAAAAGTGTAATACCTTTCGCTCCATTACAACAAAATTATACAAACCCTACTTCTATTTGTGACCTGTGAATCCTTAACGAAATCTTATTTAAAATTGTGTTTTTTTTAAATTACCCCCCTGTGATATATAGGCTGAGAGGAAGTAGCCTTCCATACTTCATCTTTTGACCATTGTTCATTCTTTATTAGGGTGGTGTACACATCATTTGATGGCTAAAAGTATCAGCCACAGAAGTCGCTTGTGCGAGCCAAATGGAGTAATTGTGAGTTTGGACAGAAGCTTGGTATTGTGCTCTTACAAGCAAGTTTTATGTCGTTTGAGTTACTGGCCATCATTAAGTTTTTGTTTCTCTGGGGAAAGGAAGGACACCTCTCCCCCAGTGTTTGTGACATCTCAATGTGAATGTCCTTTGCTGACTTTCCCTGGAAACTTGCTTGTGTCTCTGCCATCACAGCTTCTCACAAAAAGAAAAAACAGTTTTAAGATTTGCAAAGATCTGAAATTTGCACAGTTACATACTAAGATTTTAGCCTGTCATATGCCCCACACTCATTTTTCTATTTCATCTGGAAGGGGGCAAAGCCAGGAACTTCTCAGCACCCCCTTGTATATCATATGAAAATGTCTTTGTATTTGACTCAATACAGCTATTTTGTATTGAATCTAATACAAAATTATTTGATTTTCCCGCCAATCCTCCTGCCCGCACCCATGCATGCACCGTCATTACCGGAAAATCCCGGAGAACGTCTCTGCACTTCATGGCTGGAGATCGATGGAGCAGGACGTGTCCCCAGGACCTGCAGGGACGAGCAGAAAGGGGGGGATGCCGATGGAGCAAGGTGAGTGGGTCTTTTTAAGTTCAAAGCGACCCCGAGTGTGACTCGGGATTACCGCTTGTGGCCTGGAAAACCCACCCCGAGTCACACTCGGGAATACTGCTAGGGGGGTTAAACCAATGTGTGTATTTAACAGAATATTAATTCTCCTTAGTGGGTGTATGTCACAGATATAATTTGTAACAATTTATGTAAATATTGATGGGTTGAAATTGAAGTGTTACAAAGAGAGCTAACACAAAGACTTGAAAGTCTTTACTTTACTTTTAATAATAAAAAACAGATAGATAAAACCAATAATAACAAAGAGAGTTATAAGAAAAACACCTAGCTGCAGAAGTGAGTTGTATTCAACCAAGGAGTCCCCCAATTTTATGGCTTGACAGATGATCATGTGGTTAGGAAACACTACTGTAATTAAAGGGATCAGAATTCAAACATAAGAAAAGGAGTGCTGAACTATTCTTCAAGTAGACCATCTTAGACCTCCATCTGGAGAATGTGGACAGTGTGCAAATTAGCACAGGGTGGCCATACATTAGTCAATGGGTGCATGACGAGGGTAAATGATCAATATTATCCAAATATCAGTTTTTAGCATGCCTTTCAGCTGGCCCTGTTCTTTTCCCATTTGATGCTGAGAAGCCAAGAACTTCTTCCACTGAGATACATTATTGGTGGTCAGAGGGGCACCACTGATCAGGCAAAGCACAGGAACAAAAACTCCCAAACAACATTACAACTACGTCAGCCTGGGTGTAGCATGGGGCCACAACCGGGTAGTCACTCAGCAGCAAGGTACCGGGCCATCTTTCCTTTCAGGGTGCTCTGGTGAAGACCAGAAGACAATAAAACTCTGTGTCCAATGTAATTTTAAAAGCAGTACAGAACCAAAAAATATGATATATGATATGCTATGCACAGCAGTAATGGGCAATAAAATTTTATATGATATCTTCAGTAATAACTATACCTTGGGCATCTCTTTAAAATCCCCTTGCGTTCTAATTCTGTCAGTTTTTTTATGCAAAAAGTGATACAATTTTGTGATAGAAACTTGTTTAAAATGTGGGCCTGTAATTCTTAGGATTAACTCCTGGGTATGATAATTATATTGTATTTATTATATTAACATCATAAATTATAATATAAAAAATAATTATAAAAAAAATAATGAAATAATACACCACAACAATGTATTCTATCAAAAAAAACTAATTTATCAGAAAAATTTCATTGACATTTGTCCAACAAGGGTGCAACACACTGATGGTGTTTGGTGGATCTTGACTATGGGTTTGGAAACTTGCAAAATGAATTCTGAATGATTTACAGGCCTCTGACTATTTTTTCTGTACAGAATGTATGCGTTCTATAGGCACTGCTCAACTAGATGCCTGAAAATCTTTTTGTAGTACTTCCTTTGCTCTTTCCTCTTCGCTGGGTAGAATACTTAGTCAGCTCTCCCATGGTGTTGTTGTAGTGAATCCCCACCTGTGGCTTCATCACTTCTTTCCCACATTTTTTGGGTACCAGAAAAGTGGAGGCATTATGGACAGTACTCATCAGGCACACATTTTTTGTGTCACGCCATCTCAAGGCCATCATCTTGCCTTTCTGCAAGGCAACAATTTCTCCTGTCTTCAGCTTCCCTTTTGCAAACACTGATGGCAGGTTGCGCGGGTTAGCCCTAATGGTTCCATACGCATCTGTTCTGTGTTGCAGAAGGAACTCATAAAGCTCAGGAGATGTGTAGACATTGTCAGTTGTGTCACAATAGCCCTGATCTAGCAATGGCTCTATAAGAGATAGCAATGAAGATGTTGCCAATCCATAATGGCTGTAATTTGGGGTTGAATTTTGTCCCTTTTCCAGTGTAAAAGACTATATTTCATATGTAACCTGATGAGGATTTGCACAGCATATACGTTTTCACGCCAAATCGTGCCCTCTTTGATGCAATGTACTGCACCCAGCTGAGCCTTTCCTCGTAAGCCATTGGACTTTTGTCAATACTGATATCTCTGCCTGGCACATAGGTCTCCTGGAAATTTTTTAGACTCATCTGCGACACTTCCCAAATAGTCTCATTGAATTCTTCTTTGTTTGCGAAGTGCAGGTACTTCATGATGAGGGAAAATCGGTATTCTGGCATGACTGTGCCAAAGAATGGAGAGGCAATCATTTTATTCTTGGACCAGTACCTCTTCTGCATGGGTTTGCCCACAACTCCCTGCAGGATCACCAAGTGCAAAAACAGCCAAATGTCATCCCTGGTCGAAAGGTTACCACATTCTGCTTCTTGTAAACCTTAGGTGTGGAGCACCTAATTGTTATCCAGCGTACCTGCAAAACAAAATATAAAAGGTCTTTTAGGATATGTTCTTTTATAGTGTGGTGAAGGTTGCAAGTAAAATGTTAGCAAACACAGAGCAGCCTACCTGTTTGCACAAAACAAATGAAAAAGCAAAAAATGTCAAAAAGTTAGCAAACACAGAGCAGCCTACATGTTTGCATAAAGAAAAATTTGCAAAAAATTTTAAAAAGTTAGCAAACACAGAACGGCTTACCTGTCTGTTTCCCCAACAATTTTTTCGATAACTTCATCGGTGAAAAACAACTTCAGGTATGCCAGGAGGTCGTCCCATTTAGCCTCAATTTTCATCCCAGGTCCCAGGGTAAATGTAAATGTTGGTGGTGCTGCCTGGTCCGCATCAAGGTCAATAGGGCACCATGTGCGCACAGCACTGACCAGGTCCAGAATCGTCGCTTAGTTCACTTTTGCTGTCTGATGACAAATTTCCTGGTGAATCACTATTGCTCTATTCCACAAGCGTCTCCAAATTGCTATCACTGCTTTCAAGCTCCTCCAAAACAGCCGCATGCACCTACAACACCGAGAAACCCCAGAGAATGTCAATGCAGTCACCGGGAGAAGATCGAAAAAAGAGGAAGCCGCCGTAGGACCTGGACAGACAAGCAAGGACGCTGGAGGACGCAAAAGGGATAAGGTAATGTTTTTTTTAATTGTTTTAGTGACACTCGGGAATACTGCTAGGTGGGTTAAAAACAGGTTTAAGGTAGTTAGTGATGCAAGGAGGGCATCAGTATTAAGGAACAGCAGTAAAAGGGGAACAGTTAAAGTGGTGCATATCAGTGTGGGTGTGTGGCAGAAAGGGCAGCCAAGTGGCATGAATGGCTAGAGGTGTAAGGATTAGGTTGTGGTGGCCCGTAGCATTGGTTGGTGTCAGGCAGCTTGGATTGGTTGATCTAGGAAGTTAGGTTGATAATTAGCATGTGTTGCAAAAGTTGAGGTGTCTCACGGGCAGGAGTGAATGTGTTCAAAGCAAAATTGACAAAAAGTGCATGTCTCACTCTTGCACCCCACTGTTTACATGATCCATTACTCCACCCCTCCTTATTGTGGCTCATAGAACACTTTCATTTCCACCTCTTTCACCCAGCTGAACCTCCTCTACCACCCACGGACGTTTCATGTTCATGACCCCTGCACTGTGAATCTCCACCTCCTGGTCCAGGTCAGTTGGGATGAAAGAAGAAAATTAGTGATGAAAGAAGAGCTTGAACGCAAAGTCTGAGGTTATTAGTAGTAAGGGACAGCAGTTAAAGTGGTGTGTATCGGGGCGTGGTGCGTGCAAGAGATGGCCGCATAGATGCTGTGCTCTGTCAGTCGACAGTCTACAGCAATCCGGGCTTCTCCTGCACCATCCATGGGCAAGGCACACAAGGGGAGAGTGGGGAAACTTCCCCTCACCCCATCATCGCAGCAGCTGATGGACCCACCCTCCATTAGGGTTTACATTGTCAGTTGGGATGAAAGAAGAAAATTAGTGATGAAAGAAGAGCTTGAACGCAATATCTGAGTTATCCCTCTCCCCTGCATCATCTCCCCAGCGGGCCCCTTCCCGGTCCCTGGTCAGTTGGATGCACTGACACCAGCAGCATTTAGGCAGGGGGTCTCCCTTCCTGTATACAGCACCCCAGTCTAGGGTGGGTTTCCTGCTTCAGGCCCCCCTTTATGCCACAGTGGTCTCCTCTCCAGCAGGATCCTCGGCACCATCAGAGTATACCAGAAGGGCAGAATCCACCCCCATGAACTTGGGGACCCCAGGACCCTCCAGAAATCAGACTGAAGGACACCCACCTCTTCCCTAGCAACAGTGTATACAGCTTTTGCCCACTAAAGCAGATTTTCAAAACTTGGTTGCTGAGGTTCAGGCCACTTGTCGCTCATAAATTGGGGCCATACGTAATGACTTGCAAATGTTGGCAAGCAGAGTAGATGAACTGGATGGCAACGTTCAACAAGCTTAAGACAACATTGAGACCCTTAGTCGCAAATACCTGGCTAGTTCTCAAATTTTTAGGGATCTCTACTGTCTTTTTGAGGATTTAGACAATAAAAGTCGCAGGAATAATATTAGGGTTCGGGGCCTACCTGAAGCCACCCAGGATGCTGATTTGAAATTGGTGGCAGGTCTGCAGGCCTTTTTCAGCCGTGTGCTGGGACGCCCTGCTGCTAGAGAAATTAAAATGACCAGGGCCTTTCGCACCTCCAGACAACCTGGCACCGCATCCAGACCACGTGATGTTCTCTGTCAACAGGGCCGTGCTGACCTGAAGGATGGAGATTATGGCCACTGCTAGGAATATCTGCAATCTTGAGTTTGATGATGCTCCTCTTCAACTGTTCCAGGACTTATCGTGGCATACCCTGCAACAACTTCCCTTGCTACAACTGTTGCTGTCTGTGCTCCAGGATAACTGTCTTCCTTATAGATGGGGATTCCCTTTTAGCCTATCTGCACGCCGAGATGGAAGAACATCCACACTTCGTTGCCCAGAGGATCTTACCACCTTTTGTAGGGATCTGAGTGTTACTCGCCCGAAATTTCCCAGATGGGAACCTGAGGTCCCCCCTACGCCCACGCTCTCCCCCATGGCAAGGTGGCATGGTGACACCATGCACGTCCTCCACTGGACTTTTCATCTCCTCCAGAGGCCCCCACTAGACCAAGACGCTAGTATCCTTTCATGCGATCGGCTGGTCCTTGCACAAGAACTTAATACAGGTTCATGCTTGAAATGTTATTTTGACCGTGCACTACTTTATACTTGCCCTAATGCTGTTTTCAAGATGTTCTTCTACTGCTGCTATCCTGGATGGCCATTTTTTGTGGGAAGACTATACTGTTTTACACTTGAAAGGAGTGCACTGCTCTACTCTTGCCTTAATGCTGTATCACTGAACAACTGATATCTAGGCTGTGCATTGATTTATATTTACCCCACTACTGTTTCTTAGAATGTTACTACATGACCGCTATCCTGGATGGCTATTGTTTGGAAAGTTAATTTCACTTGAAATGTGATTCTGACTGTGTACTGTTTTACACTTACCTTACTGCTGACTTTAATTTATTGTTCTCCCTGGCACAGGATAGGCTTACTCTCCATTATGCCACCCCTCACTTGCAATTAATTCAACATTCTAAAGCTTTTAGACGGTTGATTCGCAAACACCAGTTTTATGATAACTGGCGGATTCATCACCCCACTGAGAAGCAGTTTTCTTTTTACGCCCCTCCTCACTGCACCCATACGCGAATAGATTAAATCTTCACTAATCTCCGGCTGCTGCGGAACAGTGAGTCCATTCCTTTGTCTATGCTGGCTGCCCACATTACTGTAGTACCTAAGCAGAGCAAAGACCCCATGGATTGTTCAAGTTATGGGCACATAGCACTTTCAAACTGAGATCTGAAGATTTTCACAAAAAAACTGGCTACCCTGGTTTGACCAGACTGGTCCCATACCTATTTGTCACGCTAGTGACAATAGTAGAAGGGTTGTTGCTATTATTGACATTATTAACAAGAGGAAAACACCATCAATAGTGCTTAGCCTAGATGCTGAAAAAGCATTTGACTAGTTTTTGTGGACCCTTTGTGAAGTTGGTCAAATCACTTTATAAACTACCCCGCTCTTCCTCTTCATCATTCCCAATTAGAAATGGTATCAGGCAGGGGTGCCCTTTTACCCCCCCTTATCTTTGCTATATGTATTGAACCCCTGGCAGCCTACATCAGATCTAACCCTAACATCAAGGGTGTATCTGTTAAGGGAAAACCCTGCCAGTTGGTGTACCATCGGGAGTGCTAAAGAAACTACAGTATCATTTTCTGAAATTTATTTGGGCATACAAGAGGCATAGACTTGCTAAACACATTGTTTGCACGCCTAGAGAATTGGGGGGGATGGAGGCTCTCGACCTACACAAGTATTATCTAGTGGCTCATTTACAGTACATTCCGTTGTGGACATCACCCCATCCCTCCAGTGTTGGTAGGGATTTTGAGGAAAGTTGGATTGCTCCTGCACACCCTAACGTAATGCTATAAAGCTCATCCCTGCCCCTGAATGACAATGACTTTACTGCACCCATGGTTTTTACAAGGAACCTATGGAGGTCTTGCAAGGGTAGTTATGACCTTTTATCTAAGGCCTGAAATCAAAACATCAGGTTATTAGCAAATTATTTTGGGGCCATGGAGAGAGAGGAGAGAGGCCTTTTTCAAATCAGACAACTTTAAACCCTGTGGAGAAACGTTTTTTTTTTTTTACCTTTGAAGAGCTCTGTGATAAGGTTGACCTCCCTCGTACTTTATTTTATGCCTACTTACAAATTAGGCATTTTATCCTAGCCCTCCAGCCCTCTGCCATGTTCCAGCACATAACCTCTTTTGAGAGATTATATTATATGCTAAAATGGGAGGAGGTCTTGGAGCAGACCATGGATTTGGATGATTGGCAGGAGATTTGGGAGGCTGCTATCAGGAGCTCCATTTGTACTTTTTATAAGGAAAACCTATATGAAATCATTTTCAGATAGTACCATACCAGCCAGCAGCTATTCCCAGGTACTGAACCTAATATTAGAGGTTATTGGTCTCGAGCTAACTCATTGCTTTTAGAGGTGGTTCAAATCCAGTTATCCCTGGATACTCTGACCCACCTTTTGGGCCAACCATTTAAGATGTTACCCAAATTCACTCGCAAACTAGTATTGCATATATTCAGCCTCTGTTGGTGCTGGATCTTGCTAAGCGCTGCAGTGGCACTAGGGGATCAGCGGACATGGCTGCAGATGGAGTGAGCCTGTCTCAGTAAATCCTTCAGTCCTGGGTAAGTGCGGAGGAACTTCTGCACCACCATGTTCAGTGTG
This sequence comes from Pyxicephalus adspersus, assembly GCF_032062135.1. Classification (NCBI taxonomy): domain Eukaryota; kingdom Metazoa; phylum Chordata; class Amphibia; order Anura; family Pyxicephalidae; genus Pyxicephalus; species Pyxicephalus adspersus. The sequence continues at coordinate 61,831,617 of NC_092859.1, forward strand.
TGCGTAAAGCAAGGCACATGTGTTATGCGGCCAATGCGCAAGCGCAGCCACCAGGTTGGCCCTGTTATGCACACTACGTTGTCTGTTGTGAGCCGGGAGGGCGTCAGCCAAGCCTCAACCTCTCTGTTCAAAGCGGACAAGAGTTCACTGGCAGTGTGACTTTTCTTCCCCAATGACACCAGTTTTAGCACTGTCTGGCAACACGTGTGCTTGAGGGAGCTCTAGTGACGTGCTTGCTTAACCACAGTGTCCTCTGCTGCTGGCTTTTCAGGAGGAGTGTCGAAAAGAGAGGGGTTGATGGTAGAAGTGATGCAGGAGGAGGGAGAAGACTGGCCCATGCTTTCCCACCACACCCCTCAGCGGGGGTATCCGGTGCTGTAATGCCTCCTGCAGACTCCTCTTGCAGGGGATTTTTATTACATGTGCATGGGTACTGGGTACAGCTGTGCAGGAGAAAGTAATGCCTGCTTGTTATATTCCACCACCACTCAGCACAGGGCATCAGGTCACAGAAGCGAGCCGAGTCCACAATGCTGTACAGCAGTAGCTGCAAGGCCAGTAGTTTGGCTAGATGAGAATTGAGTTCAATGACTCTTTTGTTGATTAGGCTCAAAGCCTGATGCCTTGCACAGAACTCCAGTGGAATGGGCTGAAAGGACTGGGAGCTAGGGGAGCTTAAGAAGTCACTGTGATGTTTGTCACTGTCATCTTGCAGTGACAAACTTCGTCTGATGCCACAACAGATGACCTGCGGGCAGAAGCTGCTACTTTATCCCCACTAGAAGTTTGGCTGGCACCAACCTCCTGAGACATAGTAACAATGACAGTTGGAGGCGGAGAAGGAGTCAATGGAGGTGGAAAAAGAGATGATGACGTGGTTGCACCTCCTTCAAGAGAGCACAAGTACTGCTTCCACTTTGGTTTGTGGTTCTTGCGCATGTGATAAAGCAGGGATGTTGCACCCAAATGTGATCCGGCCTGTCTTCTGCAGATCTGCCTGTGGCACAGTATTCAGATTGCTACGCACCTGTCTTCGTCTTTTAGCGTGAAAGGAGCGGTGCATGCAACCACATTAGCACACTAGTGGAAACCCTTGTAAACGCATTTTCTGATTCTGAAACGTAAATCCAAATTTATATTTACATTTATTAGATAATGGGATTAAACATTGCAATTTAGGGATGTCAAGCACATTAAAGACGTTTTTACTCTTAATCCCTTTTTTTTTTACAAAATATAAAAAACTTTTTATTGTTAACTCTTAGTTAATGGTTCAAAACATTGCAATTGGAGATGTCAAGCAGAAAAAATATGTTCTTTCTCCTAATTTAGTCATTATCTAAAAACAGTTTTCCCCAATAACAACTTATATAGAAAGCTTCAGGTAAACCTTTGTTAATTCCAGCTGAAAACACACACACTAATGTGTAGAAACTTAAAAGTCAACACTTGTAAACACATTTTGTTCTTTCTAGAAATGCAAACTTATATTAACAAATCTTAGTTAAAAATATAGAACATTGCAATTGCAGATGTCAAGCACAGAAAACACGTTTTTTCTCTAAAAGTTTGCATATATGTTTTAGAAACAGAAAATTTGTTTATTACGAAATAAACACATTTTCTGGTTTTAAAATGTAAATTAAAAATTTTTTTTTACACTTCTTAGACAATAAACACGTTCTTACTTTTAATTTTGTTATCATCTAAAAACAGTTTTCTCCAAATAAAACTTCATAGAAAGCGTTGAGTAAACCTTTGTTAATTCTAAATGAAAACATACGCATTAATGTGTAGAAACTTAAAAGTTCAGTATTTGTAAACACGTTTTGCTCTTACAAGAAGGTAAATGCAAACTTATATTGACAACTCTTTTAATAGTACAAATCATTGTAATTTGAGATGTCATGCACAAAAAAACACGTTCTTCTTCCTACTTTCATCATTATATTAAAACAAACTTTCTTTTCCATTTTCAATATTAGCTGACAAGGTTTGATAATAGAAAGCTGAATTATAAACTTATATACATTCTTACAAACACGTGGATATAGTTTTTAGCGGAGATTCAATCACAACCTTTGTTTTTCCACATTTACTCTTTAGATTTTTATGGCATGTTAAAGACATTGTTAATAGGCCTGGAAGCTGTCTGGTAAACCACTGCTAAGATTAGATGAAAACAAACACACTTTCTGATTCTTTTCTAATTCTTAGGTAATGTGATAGAACTTGGCAATTTAGACATATCAAGCACGTTCTTACTCTTAATTACGTCATTATCTAAAAAAAACAAACTGTTTTCTCCAATTACAATTCTGTATAAAGTGTCTGGTAAACCCTTGTTGATTCCACATGCACTAATGTGAAGAAAACCCTTGTAAACACATTTTGCTCTTTCATGAAAGTAAATGCAAACTTATATTGACTACTCTTAGTTAATATTATATAAAACATTGCATTTGGAGATGTCAAGCACAGAAAAACACGTTCTTTCTCTTTACTTGGGTATTTTCTTAAAACAAACATTCTCCATTTTAAGTTCCAGCTGCAGATTTTCACGGCATGTTAAAAAGACTGCAAATAGCCTTAGAAAGCATCTGGTAAACCATTGCTAAGGCTAGATGAAAAAAAAACATCCAGTAATGTATAAAAACTAGTGGAAACCCTTTGTGACAGAGTGTCTGAAAAATGTCAAGAAATGTAGCGATAATGTTGTAGAGGCTCCAGGAAAGGAGAGTATTATTATCTTTATATTGGTTTTTAAAAAGAAACCAGGGACTATAGGGCCCCGGAGCCGGTCAAGGGAATGAAAGGGTGGGTTCCTTGGCTTAACACAAATCAGAGTTTGAGTTATATGCACCTGCACTCAGGTGCAAAAGGGAGAGATGATCAGCCAGTGTGTTGCAGGCTGTAGTGTGATCAGTTAGAGGCTGTAGTGTGAAGAGAAGGCAGCAAGAGGTTCTCAGTCTGGGAAGGCAGCCGGAGGTTTCCAGGCTGAGAAGGCAGGCAGAGGGTTTCAGGCTGAGAAGGCAGCCAGAGGGTTCCAGGTTGAGAGGAAGTGTGTTCCAGGCTGGGAAAGGAGCCAGGGTCTGCTCTAGGCTGCAGAAAAAAAGGAAAGAGCTCCAAAAAAGCCAGTCGGCAAACAAAACTTAAACTGTGAGTAAACAGTGGTGATATAGTGTGTGTTAGAAAGAGAGGGCATGCAGTAAGGTAGACAGATGCCAAGCCGGGTTACTGTTTATTATTTTGTTGGAAAGTTGTATAGTGTGCTATAACACTTGGCTAAGGAAATAAATACTGCTGTTAATTTGGACTTTTGGAGTCTGATGGCATTAGGCTATGGGCCCAATCAACAAAAGAGTCATTGAACTCAATTCTCATCTAGCCAAACTACTGGCCTTGCAGCTACTGCTGTACAGCATTATGGACTCGGCTCCCTTTTGTGACCTGATGTCCTGTGCCGAGCGGTGGTGAAATTTACCAAGCATGCAATTCTTCTCCCGCACAGCTGTACCCAGTTTACATGCACATGTAATAAAAATCCTCTCCCGGGCTTTGACATTCTCAGTGTCCAGCCAAATCCACGTCTCCACAGAATTTGGTACCCCCGTCGAGGGGTGTGGTGGGAAAGCATGGGCCCCCCCAGTCCTCTCCCTCCTCCTGCATTACTTCTACCGTCAACCCCTCTCTTTTTCGACACTCCTCCTGAAAGGCCAGCAGCAGAGGAAACTGTGGTTAATCGACCACTATGCAAGGTAGTTCTTTGCACAGAAAGGTTTCTGTGCAAAGCACTACCTAGGGGTGCTTGGCGGACACCCTCCCGGCTCACAAAGACAATGTAGTGTACGACAACGGGGCCAACCTAGTGGCCCACATACTAAACATGGGGGTGTAGAAGTTCCTTCGCACTTACCCAGGACTGCAGGGATTTACTGAGACATGTCCGCCAATCCCCTACTGCCACTTAGCAAGATCCAGTGCCAACACAGGCTGCCACCACATAGACTCGACTGGACAATCAAGCATAATATTGGTCCCAGCTTTCCCACATTTTTTCTCATAATTATCCATGGTGAGCAGTAAGGTACTCTATAAGCCGCATTTCCTGAATCCTCTTATATAAGTCCTACATAGAGGGGGCAGAGTAGCCTTCTATTTAGCAGGGATCAGTGTCCGTGCAGCTACCAAAATGTGCAATATCAGTTTGCGAGTGAATTTAGGTAACATCCTAAATGGTTAGCTCAAAAGGTGGGTCAGGGGATCCAGGGATAACTGCATTTGAACCACCTCTGAAAGCAATGAGTTAACTCGAGACCTAAATTCTTAAGCCAGAACAAGAAGATGTGCTCTAGGGTGCCCTGCATTGCCAACAGTTAGGATCCGTACCTGGGAATAGGCGCTGGAGTACAACCGTGGTATGGTACCATCCGAAAATGATTTTATATAAGTTTTCCTTATATAACGTACAAATGGAGCTCTTATTAGCAGCCTCCCAAATCTCCTGCCAATCATCCAAATCCAGGGTCCGCCCCAAGACCCCCGACAAACTATCCGGGATTTGTGGGGTGCTAATAACTCGATGTTAGCCTTGAGGCCTTAGATGAAAGGCCATAACTACCCTTGCAAGACCTCAATAGGTTCCTTGTAAAAACCATGGGTGCAGGAAGGTCATTGTCATTCAGGGACAGGGATGAGCTCTAGACCATTATGTTAGGCAGGAGCGATCCAACTTTCCTCCAAATCCCTACAAACACTGGAGGGATGGGGTGATATCCACAACGGAATTTACTGTAAATGAGCCGCTAGATATTCCTTATGTAGGTCAGAAGCCCCTCAATTCTCTAGCCATGCAAACAATGTGTTTAGCAAGTCTATGCCTCTTGTATGCCCAAATAAATTTCAGAAAATCAGACTGTAGTTTCATTAGCACACCTGATGGTACACCAACTGGCAGGGTCTCAAAAACATATAGTAATTTGGGTAGGAGCCAACTATTTGTCCCAGTAGAGACAAGGGGTAGTTTTTCCATTTACTTAGGAGAGACTGAAGCTCTCGGATCAATGGTGGAATATTGTGGGAGTATAACTGATTATACATAGGGGTGATCTAAACCCCCAAGTATTGACCACGGTTGTACTCCAGCGCCTATTCCCAGGTACTGATCCTAACTGTTGGCAATGCAGGGCACCCTGGAGAAAATCTTCTTGTTCTGGCTTAAGATTTAAGGTCTCGAATTAACTCATTGCTTTCAGAGGTGGTTCAAATGCAGTTATCCCTGGATCCCCTGACCCACCTTTTGGGCTAACCTTTCCATGGTCCCTCCATGCAAAGGTGTAGGAGTACCGGAGAGCTGATACTTGTATAGGGGACATATAAAAAGATAAGGCCTCTGATTTGGATGCATTGTTTTTCTAACCGGATACCTCACCATAAGTACCTAGTTCTCCCCACAAATTCGGAAGTGGTCAGCTGAGTTAAAGTCAAGAGAACATCATCTGCATACAACAATATTTTAAAAGATTTTCCCTTAACTGATAGGCCCTTGATGTCGGGGTTAGATCTGATATAGGATACCAGGGGTTCAATACATATAGCAAAGAGCATAATGGACAAAGGGAACCCCTGGTACCATTTCTAATTAGGAATGATGAAGAGGAAGTGTGAGGTAGTTTAACTGAGGCTGAGGGGGATTTATAGTGATTTGACCGCCTTCATAAATGGTCCACAAAAACCGGTCAAATGCTTTTTCAGCGTCTAGGCTAAGCACTACTGATGGTGTTTTCCTCTTATTAATAATGTCATTATTAGTAACAACCCTTCTAGTATTGTCACTAGCGTGATGAATAGGTATGAAACAAGTCTTGTCACCATGGATTAGAGAGGGGAGGAATTTTTATATAATTTTTTTATAATTATTATTTTTTTATCATTTTATTTTTTATTCAGTGAACAGTCATACGTATTAAACAGTAAAACATACAAATCACCAACTGTGTTATCGTCTTCCGCATCACAAACATATTATGAACAAACAAGCAGAATGACTGAGCACAGGCAATTTTTAAAACATTAACAAAAATAACCAAAGAAAGAAATAGAGAAATAGAAAGCAAAATAGAGGAAGAGGGGGAGGGAGAGGAGGGGGAGGAGCACGGCATTGCAGGCCAGATTAAAGAAAGGCCAGATTTAACACAGTAGGGAACACATAGCAATAATTCAATGATATCCTCTGCATTCAAAACAGATCGTCGGCGTTATCAGCCTCACTGTATACTGAAAGGTACGCTTGAGTAGTGGTGTACTGTATCCAATAAAACCAAGTATTTAGGAATTTATCCGATCTACCGTCCCGACTGGTAATAAGGTCTTCTATTGCCATAATGTCATTCACTCTTCTAAACCATTGTAACAAGATGGGAGGAGAGGATTGTTTCCACAGGGCCCGAATACAGGCCTTAGCAGCATTTAAAAGATGTTTGAGTAAAGAAGCATGGTATTTCTTTTGAGATCAATCAAATCAAATGTATCAACCAATCATTCAAATGTAAAAGGGCTAGCTCCGGGCTGTTACGTATATCTACCTCTGTCAATTCTTCAATAACCACTGCCATCCCTGACCAGAAAGATTGCAACTTAGAGCACTCCTAGAATATATGAAACAGGCTGCCAGCAGCCGCTTCACATTTTGGCTAACACAGTCGGCACTCTGTACCACCGCATGAGCAATTTATAGTTCAGTTCCTGATAAGAGTTGCTGAGAGCGACTTTATGACCCGTGTACAGGAGACGATCCTGCTGTTCTGGGGAGAACGTGGTGTCAAGGTCACCTTCCCATTTGCGCAAAAAATGGTAAAGTTGAAGTTCAGGGGGCAGTATCCATTAATCAATAGCATCTGGTAGGCACCAGAGAGAGTCTCCCTAATGGTACCCTGGGCCACACACACACCCCTCCACCTGTGATGGGGGCGCACAAACCTGGATGGCAGTGGGAGAGAGTGAAGAAAATGACACAGCTGTAAGCTGCGCCATGGTCCCAGCTCTGGAAGTTTGTGAGCAGTTGTCAAATCCGAGACAGGTGCCCACTCCGTGCCCCTCAAAAAATGGGATGCTCTGAAAATTCCCAGCTCCCTCCATGAGCGAAACCTAGAATCTGATGCGCCCGGGAGAAACCCCGGGTGTCCCAGAATTGGCGACAATGGTGAAGGGTAAGTACACACACCAGATACCCTGAAATAATTCTGCACAACACGGAGGGTCGTTCCTATTAGCGGCAGCTTGAGAATGGGAGATAGTGTGTCTGGAGGGGACCACATGGCCCCTGCTAACGGTAGATTAGCAATGGCTCCCTCAAGCGTTACCCATGGCTTAAGGCCTCCGTTTCTGCACCAGTCTATCAACCCTCACACATGTGTAGCCTGGTGGTACAATAGAGGATCAGGAAAGGCAATACCCTCCACGTACTTTAGGCAACCTTAAAACCCGTCACCCGATACGAGGGCTGTCACCCCCCAGACAAAGCGGAGAAATTCCTGCCTAAACCTGCAGAGTACCTGTTGTGGGATATAAACCGGGAGGGTTTGAAGCAAATATAGCAATCTCGGCATAATATTCATTATCAGAATGTTGCATCTACCAAACCGGGAGAATGCATGTTGCTTCCACCGCTGCAGGTCCTGTCTCACCCTGTTTAGAAGAGGCAGAAAGGCCGCCACTTTATGCACCCGAGCATGTACTTCAATCCCATGAATACTTAAGTTCACTCTAACCTGCCTAAGAAAAGGTTCCAGGACCAGTATAAACAAGAAAGGGGACACGGGGCACCCCTGTCGCGTGCCATTGGTAATAGAGAAGGGTCTGGACAGTAAACTATTCACTTTATCCTGTGCCGTAGGGGTAGAGTATAGAAATCCAATCCAGGTCACCAAGGCAGAGGGTAGGCCAGGGTACATTTCAAAAATTCCCAGCCAACACAGTCAAAGGCTTTTTCAGCATCCGCTGCTAGTAGTAGTGCCTGAAGTTTACGAGAATGAATATAGGTAATTCAATTCAGCGTTCTAACCGAATTGTCTCTAGCCTCGCATCCTGGTAGAAAACCTCTCTGATCTACAATAGATTGGATCAGGGGTGTCAGGCGTTTTGCCAGAATGCTGCTAAATAGCTTAATCTCACAGTTCAATAGTGAGATTGGCCTATAACTAGCACATGAGTTAGGGTCCTTATCAGGTTTCAGAATTAGAGAAATGTGTGCTGCCAATGTGTCCCTGGGTAGAGTTGATCCCTCCGTCAAGGCATTAAATGCCGATAGATAGTATGGGGAAAAGATCCAGAGGAATTTTTTATAATACCTATAATACCAGGGTGCCTTCCCCGTGTGCACTCTAGCAAGCGCAGAGGCTAATTCCTCTGCCGTGATCGGAGCCCCTAAGGACTCCACCGCCTCAGAAGACAAAGAGGGAAGTCCCGAGGAAACCAGATATTCCTTAATCAGCTCCACCCTTGTGGGACCCGCTGCAGGAACCGTATCTCTGTCTAAATTGTACAACTTATCAAAAAAGGACCTGAAGATCTCCGCAATATCTGAGGAGGTGTGCACTCGCCTGCCCGATGGGGAGTCCACACTGGGAATAAAAGTTTTGGCCCTCTTTTCCCGAAGTGCCTGGGTGAGAGCCTTGCCACATTTGTTGGAGTATTCATAGTAGTAACCCCTGCATTTGGTTAACAGAAATTTCTCTAATACGCTCTCTAACTCCCACAATCTGTTGTTCAACTTCCACCGTGTGCTGCCGTTTATGAGTGATCTCCAAATCATGTAATTCTGCCAGAAGCCGATTCAAATTCGCTTCCCTGTCCTTTTTGCACCTATGATCCGCCTGAAAAAGCAAGCCTCGTATGTAACATTTGTGCGCTTTCCATAGATGAGGTGGATTATCCACAGAGGTAGCATTTATTAAGAAATAGGAGCTGAGCTCAGTCTCCATTTTATCACGTATCTCCGGTGTATCCAACAAGGAGTCATTTAGTCTCCAGGAGGAATATTTCGGCTCAGTAGGTGAAGCCGGCACAGTCAAGGCAATCGGGGCATGATCCGAAATAGAAATCACACCCACATCTGCAGATATCACTGTCGCTATTGAGGAGTGTTTGATGAGAAAGAGGTCAATTCTGGAATAAGTTTTGTGCATATGAGAATAGAAGGTGAAGTCTTTCCCAGTGGGGTGTAGGATACGCCATATATCACAATCAGTGTGCCTTCACTAAAATCTTTAATAACTTTGAGTAGAGACTCCAAAAATAATACCTGGCCATTGTTGGGAAAGTAAACATTAACAAAGGTATAGATATGTGAATCAATTGACCCCTTAATCATAACATATCTACCCTCAGGATAAGTGTAACAGGAGCGACCAACGAACTGATTTATGTAACAAAATACATACCCCCTTGGATTTGGACTCAGCAGAGGTACTATGATATGACATCAAAATAGCGATCAGTCATTTTCTGTACATGCCCATATTTAAAGTGGGTTTCTTGTAAGAACGCCACTTGACACTTACATCTGTACAGTTCCCGGAGAACTATGGAACCTTTAAGTGGGGAATTCAGCCCCTTTACATTGAGAGAGGTAATTTGCAATGCCATGGGTGGGAGGAGAGGAGGGGATCGGGTTAAACACAAAAATGAGAAAAAGGAAAAGAAAAGCACAGACAAAAAATAAAACCAATAAAAACTAAGTATCAAATCTTATTGGCTCCAAAATTATAAAAATTCCCTTCCAAGAAGAAGGAGCTGACCTAAGTGGGGAGGAGGTACACCACAGCGACGAGCACGCGCTCGTCAGTGGCTATAAAAACCACTTAGCACTAGACGTATGCACCACTGAACTCTTATTATCCTGAAAATTTTGTTGCAATCCTACAGTTAGCACTGATTTGGTACCTTCATTTTTGAACAAAAAATCGTTTAACCTCCAGTGACAGACTCACTGCTGTGGCCGGGGAGAAAACACCATCTAGTGTAATCGGGGCATGATCCGACCAGGTTATGGGGTGGATCCCAGAAGACAAACTGTTCCGCAACAGTGGGAGATTAGTGAAGAAATAATCTATTCGCGTATGGGTGCAGTGAGGAGGGGAGTAAAAAGAAAACTGCTTCCCAGTGGGGTGATGAATCCACTAGTAATCATAAAGCTGGTGTTTGTGAAACAACCGTCTAAAAGGTTTTGAATGCTGCACTAATTGCGAGTTGGGGGTGGCATCCTGGAGAGTAAGCCTATCCTGTGTCAGGGAGAACAATAAATTAAAGTCCTCGCCAACTACCAAAAAGTATGGTCAAATTCCTCCAAGCATGATAGTGTTTTAGAGAGTAATTGAATTTGCCCCATGTTTGGGGCATATAGGTTACATAGAGTGTTGGGTATACCCTGTAGGGTTCCATGCAAAATGAGGAATCTGCCTTCTGGATCTACAATCGAACCGGACAATAAGAACTTAAAGGAGGGTTTCATATGAACAGCAACACCAGCCCTTCTTTTACTAGGTGAATTAGCTATGTACACCTGAGAGTAAAGTTTTGGGGCAAAGTTAAAGGAGTCTGAACTGTCAAAATGTGTTTCTTGCAGGAAGACAACCTCAAGAGAAAGACGCTTGAATTCTCTAAAGGCCAGCTTCCGCTTCCTGTTGGAGTTCAGACCCTTAACAATAAAGGACAATATTTAAGCAGCCATAGTAGATATTAAGGCAACAGCTTTCCCCTTCAGCTTCAGACAGCATTAAGGCAAATGCAGTGCACCATCAAAATCTCCTTTCAGGTGTAAAGCAGTATAGTCTTCCCACAAAAAAATGTCCATCCAGGATCGCAGCAGTTGAAGAACGTTTTGAAAACAGCTGAAGGGCAAGTATAAAGTAATACACTGTCAAAATAACATTTCAAGCATGAAGCTGTATAAAGTTCTAGTGCAAGGACCAACCAGTCCCATAAAATGATACTAGCGTCTCAGTCTAGTGGGGGGCCTCCGGTGGAGATGAAGAGGCCAGTGGAGGACGTGCATGGCGTCGCTTGGATGTCACCGCTTGCCATGGCGGAGAGCGTGGGCGTGGGGGGGGGGACCTCAGGTTCCAATCCGTGAAGTTTCGGGCGATCAACACCGACATCCTTACAAAAGGCGGTAAGATCCTCTGGGCAACGAAGTGTGGATGTTCTTCCATCTCGGCGTGCAGATAGGCTAAAAGGGGAGCCCCATCTATAAGGAAGACGGTTATCCCAGGGCACAGTCAGCAACAGTTGTAGCAAGCGACGTTGTTGCAGGGTATGTCACGATAAGTCCTGGAACAGTTGAAGAGGAGCACCATCAAACTCAAGATTGCAGATATTCCTAGCTGGCCTTGATTTCAGCACCTAAGGTGGAGCATCTAATTGTTGACGCTGGACAACAATTAGGTGCTCCACACCTGAGGTTTACAAGAAGCAGAAAGAGGTAACCTGTGACCAAGGATGACATTTGGCTGTTTTTGGGCTTGGTGATCCTGCAGGGAGTTGTGGGCAAACCAGTGCAGAAGAGGTGCAGAAGAGAAAAAAATGATTGCCACTCCATTCTTTGGCACAGTCGTGCCAGAATACCGATTTTCCCTCACCATGAAGTACCTGCACTTCACACAATGAAGAATTCAATGAGACTACCCATCCTGCACCACAACGGAAGAAAATTTGGGAAGTGTCTCAGATGAGTCTAACAAATTTCCTGGCTTACAAGGAAAGGCTCAGCTGGGTGCAGTACATTGCGTCAAAGAGGGCACGATTTGAAGTGAAAACGTGTATGCCGTGCAAATCCTCATTAGGTTACATATGGAATATAGTCCTTTACACTGGAAAAGGGACAAAATTCAACATCAGTGTTGACAGCTGTTTTCAGTGTTTGACACCTGATCCTATTTACCACATAAGACTGTTTGGTGAAGTTACATTTCTGTGTGACTGTAAAATAAATACAGATATTTTAGTGTTTGATACCTGTTCCTATTTACCAAAGAAGACTGTTTGGAACAGTGAAATTTCAGGGCTACTATAAAATAAATACAGATATTTTAGTGTTTGATACCTGTTTCTATTTACCAAAGAAGACCGTTTGGTACAGTAAAATTTCTGTGCTACTGAAAAATAAAAACAGATATTTTATTGTTTGATACCTGTTCCTTTTTACCAAAGATGACCGTTTAGTACAGTGAAATTTCTGCTTACTGTAAAATAAATACAGATATTTTAGTGTTTGATACCTGTTCGTATTTACCAAAGAAGACGGTATGGTACAGTAAAATTTCTTTCCTACTTTAAAATAAATACAGATATTTTAGTGTTTGATACCTGTTCCTGTGTACCAAAGACAACTTCTTGGTACAGTGAAATTTCTTTCCTACTTTAAAATAAATACAGATATTTTAATGTTTTACCTGTTCCTATTTACGAAGTGAGACGATTTAGTACAGTGAAATTTCTGCCTACTGTAAGGTAAATACAAGTATTTTAGTGTTTGATACTTGTTCCTATTTACCAAAGAAGACGGTTTGGTACAGTGAAATTTCTTTCCTACTTTAAAATAAATACAGATATTTTAGTGTTTGATACCGGTTCCTATTTACCAAAGAAGATGGTTTGGTACAGGGAAATTTCTGGCCTACTGTAAAATACCAAATAGATGTTTTAGTGTTTGATATCTGTTCCTAATTACCAAGGAGGACTATTTTGTTCAAGGAAAATTTTGTCCTACTTTAAAATAATTACAGATGTTTTTATACCTGTACCTGTATTGAAATAAAATCAGATATTTTAGTGTTTGATACCTGTTCCTAATTACCAAAGAAGACGGATTGGTACAGTGAAATTTCTGTCCTACTTTAAAATAAATACAGATATTTTAGTGTTTGACATCTGTTCCTATTTACCAAAGAAGAATGTTTGGTACAGTGAAATTTCTGTCCTACGGTAAAATAAATAAAGATATTTTAGTGTTTCATATCTGTTCCTAAATACAGATATTTTAGTGTTTTATACCTGTTCCTATTTAGCAAAGAAGACCGTCTGATATTGGTAAATTTCTGTGCTACCGTAAAATAATTACAGATATTTTAGTGTTTTTTTACCTCTTCCTATTTACCAAAGAAGACTGTTTGGTACTGTTAAAGGTAAAAAATGTATGTATTCATTTTTTCTTAATCTTGCTATATTCTTGCTATATGCTGAATAGTTATCAAAAATCTGCTTACGCTTCAATTATAGAAAAAGGACCTTGGGCCTCTTATAAGAGAGGAACATGATGACCTTGGCTAAATTATGGCCTGTGGTTTCCTAAACCCCCAGAGTGGGGGGAAGAAGCATGTTATCTTAAAAGAAACAGTTTGCAGCTGGGCAGTTTGTTACATCTTAAGGAGGAACAGGACTCAAGGCTAAATGAAACAGCAACAACCGCAGTACTGATAAGGGATATTAATCATGTTTGCTGATGTGTAACATTCCTATACAATACTATATGTTTTGTTCTGTATAAATATGGGAGCTTCTATGCTGAATGTCAGATTCTCCTTCAGCGTGCTGAGGCACTTGTTAGCTGATAGTGTGAATCCCGTGCTGCACGTAAATAAAGAACCTTCTGCTTCACTGAACTTCAAGGTCTCCTGGTGCTTCGTGAATAAGGCTATTGCCTTCCACAGTACAGTGCAATTTCTGCCCTACTGTAAAATAAATAAAGATATTTTAGTGTTTGATACCTATTCCTATATACCAATGAAGACTGTTTGGCATAGTTACATTTCTGTCCCACTGTAAAATAAAAACAGATATTTTAGTATTGGATACCTGTTCCTATTTACCAAAGAAGAATGTTTGGTACAGTGAAATTTCTGTCCTACTTAAAATAAATACAGATATTAAAGTGTTTGATACCTGTTCCTATTTAACAAGGATGACCGTTTGGTACAGTGAAATTTTTGGCCTACAGTAAAATAAAAAAAGATAATTTAGCGTTTGATACCTAATCCTATTTACCAAAAAAGACCATTTTTACAGTGAAATTTCAGTCCTACTAATAAATAAATACATATATTTCAGTGTTTGATTCCTGGTCCTATTTACCAAAGAAAACTGTTTGCTGCAGTAAAATTTCTGGCCTACTTTAAAATAAATACAGATTTTTTTTGTTGGGTACCTGTTCCTGTTTAGGTTTGGTACAGTGCAATTTCTTCCCACTGTTTGATACCTGTTCCTATTTACCAAAGCAGACTGTTTGGTACAGTAAAATTTCTGCCTACTGTAAAATAAATACAGATATTTTAGTGTTTGATACCTGTTCCTATTTACCAAAGAAGACGGTTTGGTACAGTTAAATTTCTGTGTTACATAAAAATATATACAGATATTTTATTGTTTGATACCTGATCCTAATTACCAAAGAAGACCGTTTGGTACAGTGAAATTTCTGTCTACTGTAATATAAATAAAGATATTTTATTGTTTGATACCTGTTCCTTTTTACCAAAGAAGACTGGTACAGTGAAAGACTGGTTCAGGAAAAATTTGATTCGCAACGAATGTGAATTTTCTCGCGCTTCGTGGTAACGAATCGCAATTTTACCTAAAATGACGGCTTCACATGTGGGGACATGGGGCAAGGAACTCTGGGATGGCGGGATCACCCATAATGCCATGCATGCAGCCAATCCGCAGCCAGCCAGCCCTGTGATGTCACAGCCCTATAAATAGCCTCAACCATCTTGGATTAAGACATTTTACAGTGTTCTGAGTGCAGGAAGAGATGTCTGCAGGTGCTAGGAAGAGTGATAGGAAAAACCTCATTGTGAAAAAAAAACTGAAAAAACGATTTATAAGTGCCGGGAAAGGATAGGGAGGAATCATTTTACAGCATCTTAGTGCAGGGGGAGACGTCAGAAGGCGCTAGGGACAGTGCTAAGAAAAGCGATATACAAGTGCGGAGAAAGTTTATTTGGGGATCCAAATAGACATTATACAGCTCTGTCATTCCAGCAATTTGTTCTTGTTATTGGGGTGCAAGTGCTATGTTGAAAAGCCTTTGGTGGCTTATATCTGTGGAAAAAGAAAAATATATATGCATATTACTTTGCAGTTATATGTGGTGAAAGGGTTTAGTGGCGTATTTCAGTACAAAAAGAAAAATATATACGCATTTCACTTCTGCAGTTATATGTGGTGAAAGCGTTTAGTGGCCTATTTCGGTAGAAAAAGAAAAATATATACGCACTTCACTGGTGCAGTTATTTGTGGTGAAAGCATTCAGTGGCCTATTTCAGTACAAAAAGAAAAATATATACACACTTCACTGGTGCAGTTATTTTTAGTGGCCTATTTCAGTACAAAAAGAAAAATATATACGCACTTCACTGTTGCATTAATTTGTGGTGAAAGCGTTTAGTGGCCTATTTCAGTACAAAACAAAAAAATATGTACGCACTTCACTGTTGCAGTTATTTGTGGTGAAAGCGTTTATTGGCCTATTTCAGTACAAAGAGAAAAATATATTCTCAGTTCACTTCTGCAGTTATATGTGGTGAAAGCGTTTAGTGACATATTTGAGTACAAAAAGAAAAATATATACAAAGTTCACTGTTGCAGTTATTTGTGGTAAAAGCGTTTAGTGGCATATTTCCGTACAAAAAGAAAAATATATTTGTCGCTTTTAGAGGTGTTTTAATTTGCTTTTAATTTATTTAGTTCAGCTAAAAGTATGTCAGACAGAAACGTGCCAGGCTATGCACAGAGGAGTGGCAGAGGCCTAAATGTTTCTGCCCCAGGAGAGTAAGGGGGCGTGTCAGCAAGAGTCGCAGCGAAAATCCTGAGCTCCTGGTGTCATCTAGCGGTCGTGTCTTGACCAGCAACCCAGCGGTTTTTGATTGGTTGACTCGGTCATCCACTTCATCCCAAGTGACATCAGACACCCCCAGCCAACAGTTGGTGGGTTCGTCAGACACAACCCTAAGTTGGCTTGGCCTGGGAGCAGGCCCTGTGCCCTCACCTGTCCTCAACCTGCCTCTGTCCTTTTCTGTTCCCTCAGCCACAGAAGTATTGTATGCTGTGGGCTCAGCTCCACTATACAGTAAGGACGAGCTAGTAGAGGACAGTCAGCAGCTACTGCCCAGCCAAGATCTGAAGGAGACATTTGCCGCTTGGCGTGGGAGGTGGTGTTGCGAGCGGTCAGGCTCCTGACCCAGAGACCGTTGAGGAGGACATAAGTGACGTGCAGACTCTACTCGATGGTGATTAAGCCGATCGCACTTGGGAGCCGAGTGAAGAAGGGCCTTCATCAACATCAGGAGAAGAGGGTGGCAGCTTGCCTGTGAGGCAGCGGCTGAGCCAGCAAGATGGTAGCATGGCTGGTAGTAAGCAGGGAGGCAGCAGTGGGGGTCGGGAGCCAAACGCGCCTGGGGTAGACCACCTGTTTCGCAGCAGCCTTCCTGCCCGGCATATAGTGGTGCAAGGGTTCCCGAAGGCAGCGGCGGTAGCAGTCAGTCAGTGCCGAGTGTTGGGGGGAAAATTACCTACTCTGCGGTGTGGCAGTTTTTTGTTAAGCCTCCAGAGGAGGTTAACATAACCATATGTAGAATATGTGGGCAGAAGGTCAAGTGTGGCCAGAGTGCCAATGTTGGCACCACGGCCCTGCGTCAACATATGCAGCATCACCAAAAAGTTGCCAGGGAGAACCATGGCTCTGATTTGGTGGTCCAGCCTGCCACAGCAACCGCTGCATCACCCAGTGGCATGCACAGGGTTTATGGCAGTAAAGGCTCCACCACTTCAGTCGAAGGGAGCTGTATGTCATTTCTATCTTCTGCTGGTCCATATGCTCCTGCTCCTCCTCCTTTTACTCCTCTGCTGTCATTCTGTCAGCAATCGATCACCGAAGTGATTGCCAAGAGACTCATCCAACAGATGGACAGAAGCTGAATGTGCTCCTTTTGCCGGTGTTGCAGTCCCTCCCTTTCCCAGTGGTGGACTCTCCACCTTTCAGAGAACTGATGGCTTGTGCCGACCCGAGGCGGAGAGTCCCAAGTCGCCATTTCTTTGCGAAAAAGGCAGTACCAGCCTTGCACAAATATGTAGAACAGAAGGTGGGCCAGTCCTTGAGCCTGTCGGTGTCTGCCAAAGTGCAGGGCAGCGCCGACGTGTGGAGCTGTAACTACGGTCAGGGACAATACATGTCCTTTACGGCCCACTGGGTGAATGTGGTTCCTGCACAGCCACACCAGCAACTTGGCTAGGTGACACTCCTTCCGCCTCCATGTTCTCACGATGCTGGTCCTGCGACAACGTCCGCCTCTGCTTCCTCATCCTCCACTGTGTCCTCAGCCTCCACTGCAGGGACAATTCACAGTGCCCCTCCTGCATACCACATGTGCAGGGCACGGCGGTGTCACGCTGTTCTGCACCTGGTTTGCCTGGGCGAACAGAGTCACACAGGGGAGGAACTGCTCCGTGTGATTCATCAAGAAATGGAATTCTGGCTTTCTCCGCGACAACTCAAAATCATGGTGACCGTCAACGAGTAGAACATGGTGTCGGCGCTGCGTCAAGGAAGGCTGAGCCATGCGCCCTGCATGGCCACGTGTTCAATCCGGTTGTCAAGCGGTTCCTGAAGTCTTCCACCCATCTGCAAGACATCATAAAAATGGCCAGAAAACTTTGCATACACTTTAGCCACTCATACAGCGCAAAGCACACCCTTCTTGAGCTGCAGCGGCAGAACGGCATCCCCAACATAGGCTGATATGCGACGTTTGTTCCCGCTGGAATTCCACCCTCCATATGTTGGACCGACTATACGGACAGAGAAAGGTCATCAACGATTTCTTAATGATCCAAGTGGTTAGTAGTACTCCTTTGTGTAAATTCGATGTCAGCCAGTGGCAGCTCATGCGTGACACCTGCCGTTTGCTCAGGCCCTTTGAGGAGGCCACGTTATTTGTCAGTCGCCAGGACTACGAGATGAACAACGTCATTCCACTGCTTCATGTCCTGGAACAGATGCTGGTAAATCTGGCTGGTCAGGGGACTGGAGAGGTGGTGCCTAGATCTCAGGGCCACATGAGCTCTTTGGGGGCTGAACTGGAGGCTGAACTGAACTGAAATGGGTGGTTTTTCTACTCAGGTGACAGGAGAGGAAGAGCAGGAGCAGCCAGAGGAACAAGAGGGAGATGAGGAAGACGAGGCAGAGGACCCAGACATACCGTGGCAGTATGCAGTGGAGATGGAGGCAGGGAGTCCCTCCGAGTCACTTGCACAAATTGCCCGCTGCATGCTCACTCGCTTGCGTAGTGACAGCAGAGACACTATTCCGCAGAGGGATGACCTCTGGCTCTCCACCTTGTTGGACCATCGCTTCCGGTCCAAAATGGGGGCCTTTTTTACACCCCCTGAGAGGGAGGACAATATGAACTACTACAGAGACATCATATGTAGTCAGTTGGTAGCTGCCTATCTGCGCCATCGTCCATCCTCTCGCAGGTCTGACTGGGGGGGCCCTCTGCACTCACGTTCCACTGCCATGGCTGCTGGGGAGGAGTGTGGTGGCAGGAGCAGTACCAGCTCCATCAGCAGCAGACTGAGTCTAGAGTCGCTAATGAGCAGCTTTCTTCACCCGCATAGTGAGGAAACTACTCACCAGCTGCTAGACATAGAGCAGAACCTGAACCAGCAGGTGGTGGCATACTTGGAGTGCACCCTGCCAGCCGTCATTGAAGATCCGCTGGACTACTAGGCAGCCAAACTGGATTTGTGGCTGCAACTGGCCGAGTTTGCCCTGGAAAAGCTGTCCTGCACGGCCAGTAGTGTGGCATCAGATCGGGTGTTTAGTGCGGCGGGGGCCATAGTTACCCCAAGAAGAACTCACCTGTCCACCCAAAATGTGGAGTCACTGACCTTTAACAAGATGAATCGGGCGTGGATCTGCCAGGATTTCCACCAACCAATGCCAAAACCTTGACAAAAGAGATCGGTTTCTTTTGGCTACAAGCCTCAACTGGTTCTCTGATGCTGCCACCCGTCTCATGCCACGCATCAGATGCCAAGTACTCCTTCTTTCACCCACCTTTCGTCAGCGGGTACTGGTATTGCCACCCACCGACCCACTCTGTCACCGGGTCACTTTGTGGTCTCCTGATGCTGCTGCTGCCATCTCCACATTATGTCACCTTGCCACTCTGTGGTCTCCTCATGCTGCTGCTGCCATCTCCACATTATGTCACGTTGCCACTCTGTGGTATCCTCCTGATTCTGCCGCCACCTCCAGACTCTGTCATTATGCCGCTCTGTGGCCTCCTCCTGATGCTGCTGCTGCAGCCACCTCCACACTCTGTCATTGTTCCACTCTGTGGCTTCCTCATGCTGCTGCCACCTCCAAACTCAGTCATTGAGCCACCCTGTGGCCACCTGATTCTGCTGCCACCTCCACACTCTGTCAATGTGCCAATCTGTGGCCTCCGCCTGATGCTGCTGTTGCCGCCACATTTACGCTCTGTTATTGTGCCACTCTGTGGCCTCCTTATGCTGCCCCCACCTCCACACTAAGTCATTCTTCCACTCTGTGGCCTCCTGATGCCGTAGCCACCTCCACACTCTCTCATTGTGCCACTCTGTAGCCTCTTCATGCTGTCACCAACTCCAGTCTCTATCATTGTGCCACTCTGTGGTCTCGGCCTGATGCTGCTGCTGCTGCCACCTCGACACTCTGTCATTATGCCACTCTGTGGCCTCCTGATGCTGCCGCCACCTCCAGACTCTGTCATTGTGCCACGCTGTGGCTTCCTCATGCTGCTGCCACCTCCACACTTTGTCATTGTGCCACTCTGTGGCCTCCTGATTCTGCTGCCACCTCAAAACTCTGTCAATGTGCCACTCTGTGCCCTCCTGATTCTGCTGAAAACCTCCAGACTCTGTCATTGTGCCCCTCTCTTGCCTCTGCCTGATGCTGCTGCTTCCGCCACTTTCACACTCTGTCATTGTGCCACTCTGTAGCCTCCTGATACTGTCGCCACCTCCACACTCTGTCATTATTCCACTCTGTGGCCTACTCATGCTGTCGCCACCTCCAGTTTTTGTCATTGTGCCGCTCTGTGGCATACTCATGCTGCTGCTACCTCCACACTATGTCATTGTGCCACTTTGTGGCCTCCTGATGCTGTGGCCACCTCCATATTCTGTCCTTCTGCCACTCTGTGGCCTACTCATGCTACCGCCTCTTCCACACTCTGTCATTGTGCCACTCTGTAGCTTCCTAATGCTGTCGCCAACTCCAGACTCTGTCATTGTGCTACTCTGTGGTCTCCACCTGATGTTGCTGCTGCCGCCACCTCCACATTCTGTCATTGTGCCACTCTGTGGCCTCCTGATGCTGTTGCCACCTCCACACTCTGTCATTGTGTCACTCTGTGGCCTCCTGATGCTGTCACCACCTCCATACTCTGTCATTGTGCCACTCTGTGGCCTACTCATGCTGCTGCCACCTCCACACTCTATCATTGTGCCACTCTGTGGTCCCCACCTGATGCTGCTGCTGCCGCCACCTCTAGACTCTGTCATTATGCTACTCTGTAGCCTCCTGATGCTGTCGCCAACTCCACACTCTGTCACTGTGCCACTCTGTGGCCTCCTGATGCTGCCACCACCTACCTCCACACTATAGCAGTGTTCCACTCTGTAGCCTTCTGATATTGTTGCCACGTCCACATTCTGTCATTGTGCCACTCTGTGGCCTCTGCCTGATGCTGCTGCTGCCGCCACCTCCACTCTCTGTCATTGTGCCACTCTGTAGCCTCCTGATGCTGTTGCTAACTTCAGACTCTGTCATTGTGCCACTCTGTGGTCTCCACCTGATGCTGCTGCTGCTGCCACCTCTAGACTCTGTCATTGATCTACTATGTAGCCTCCTGATGCTGTCACCAACTCCACATTCTGTCATTGTGCCACTCTGTGGCCTCCTGATGCTGCCGCCACCTCCACACTGTGTCATTGTTCCACTCTGTAGCCTCCTAATGATTTTGCCACCTTCACACTCTGTCATTCTGCCACTCGGTGGCCTACTTATGCTGCCGCCACCTTCACATTTGGTCATTGTGCCACTCTGTGGCCTCCTGATTCTGCTGAAAACCTCCAGACTCTGTCATTGTGCCCCTCTCTTGCCTCCTGATACTGTCCCCACCTCCACACTCTGTCATTCTTCCACTTTGTGGCCTACTCATGCTGCCGCCACCTCCGGTCTTTGTCATTGTGCCACTCTCTGGCCTACTCATGCTGCCGCCACCTCCAGGCTCTGTCATTATGCCACTCTGTAGCCTCCTGATGCTGTCGCCAACTCCACACTCTGTCATTGTGCCACTCTGTGGCTTCCTCATGCTGCTGCCACCTCCACGTTCGGTCATTGTGCCACTCTGTGGCCTCCTGATTCTGCTGCCACCTCAAAACTCAGTCATTGTGCCACTCTGTGCCCTCCTGATTCTGCTGCAAACCTCTGCCTGATGCTGCTGCTACCGCCACCTCCACATTCTGTCATTGTGCCACTCTGTAGCCTCCTGATACTGTCGCCAACTACAGACTCTGTCATTGTGCCACTCTGTGGCCTTCTCTTGATAATGCTGCTGCTGCCGCCGCGTCCACTCTCTGTCATTGTGCCACTCTGTAGCCTCCTGGTGATGCTGCTGCTGCCGCCACCTCCAGACTGTCATTGTGCCACGCTGTGGCTTCCTCATGCTGCTGCCACCTCCACACTCTGTCATTGTGCCACTCTGTGGCCTACTCATGCTACCGCCACGTCCACACTCTGTTATTGTGCCACTCTGTAGCCTCCTAATGCTGTTGCCAACTCCAGACTCGTTCATTTTGCCACTCTGTAGCCTCCTAATGCTGTCGCCAACTCCAGACTCTGTCATTGTGCTACTCTGTGGACTCCGCCTGATGCTGCTGCTGCCGCCACCTCCACACTCTGTCATTGTGCCACTCTGTGGCCTCCTTATGCTGCCGCCACCTCCACACTATGTCATTGTGCCACTCTGTGGCCTCCTGATGCTGTCGCCACCTCCACACTATGTCATTGTGCCACTCTGTGGCCTCCTGATGCTGTCGCCACCTCCACACTCTGTCATTGTGCCACTCTGTGGCCTCCTGATGCTGTCGCCACCTCCACACTCTGTCAATGTGCAACTCTGTGGCCTCCTGATGCTGTCGCCAACTCCACACTATGTCATTGTGCCACTCTGTAGCTTCCTTATGGTGCTGCCACCTCCACACTCTGTCATTGTGAAACTCTGTGGCCTCCTGATTCTGCTGCCACCTCCACACTCAGTCATTGTGCCAATCTGTGGCCTCCGCCTGATGCTGATGCTGTCGCCACCTCCACACTCTGTTATTCTGCCACTCTGTGGCCTACTCATGCTGCCGCCAGCTCAACACTATGTACATATTTAAAATTATTGTAGGATATAATTATATATGTATCTAAATATATATATATATATATATATATATATATAAAATACTTTTAACATTAAATCCTCCCCAACTTTATTTTTTTAATTAATAGAATATCTGTTTACTGGTGTACAAATCCAAAGAATCATATCAATCAATGATAATGAAATGTCCAATTGCAAAAGACAACAAACAGCCAATTTTGACAGACTGTACAATTGCTAATTGCAAGTGAATTTATATCACCTGTGTGCTTAAATTTGAGCATATATGAGGGTGTGGTTTAACTTGCTTTTTCCTTTTGTCTTTATTTTTTTCCTCTTTTCTTGGAGGGGCTGTTGTTTTGTGTGTTATCCTAATTAATCTATGCTTATTATTTAGCACAATAGCTTCTTTTTTATTTATTTTTTTTTACTATAAATGTTTTAATGTCCATTTTGCAATTTTGACGTCAATGTTATTGTGTTTGTGGCCAAATTGTTTGATTGCAAAATTCTGCCTTTATTCAATGTTTGTCCTGCATAATTATTTTACTCTCCCCCTTGATAGGGCAAAATTGCATATTGGTTTGGTAAGTATTTTTTGAATGCAATATTTGTTAGGCCATGTTTTAACTATTTTGGCTTGACATAGAAGTGTGGGTTTACATGTGTTTTGTTTGTCTTTTTTTGCCATTTAGTGTAAATTTTAGTGATGTGTGTGCGTTTTTTTTTTTTTTTGATGTGTTTTTATATTTTATCGTGACCTTTTAGCAAATGTTTCTTTATTCAAAAGTTGTTTGTAAAATGTCATTTGTTTCTTGGGGGTTTGTTATGTGATCTCCTTTCCAATTTCCCAGGATACACAGTTTAAAAGGACAATTGTGGTTGTTTTTAAGCTGTTCTTTTTTCTGAATTATTTGTAAGGCTAAAAATAGCACAATGGTCTTGTCTTGTTAAAACTCAGTTGTTTGATGCCCATAGTTGTGTGTAGCTCATAGTTGTTTGCCACGGCAAGCCCGCTATGTGCGCTTTTTTGCACAGTCCTCATCCAGATAAGTTTGTATTTTTTGTGTATATTGCTTGTTTTGCTTCATATGCATTCATGTATGTATAGATATGAGTGCACATAAAGCAAAACATGTATGTATGTATTTAGATGTGTGTACATATACATTGAAAAGAGAAATTATAAGAAGAAATAGGCAAAGAGGGCTTTTTGAACCAAATTGCTTCACATTAAAAAGATTGCCTGTTTCTTCCTATGATTTCTGATATCATGGCCTTGGCTACAAGCAACATTCATGGAGGATATTGCTGGTTAAAAGAAGGAATCCACCTTTATGTGCTTCCACTACCAAGCTGTGGTGAGTAAGTCAATATATATAGTGGGCCAAGATCTAAAATGCCATTCAAATCTGCAAAAAACACCCTGAAGGGATGGAAAAACAAGAAAATGTTTGGCACAAAGTGGATTTGAAAGTTTGGTATACTAGTACTATTTGTTTTGTGTAAACACCTAAATAATGCATACACTAGTATTTATGAGCATTAAGTTAGGCAACAACACAACATCTGTTCATTCCTAAGAGTGTGAGACCCTGCTTGTGAGCTTGGCAATCAATGTGCTTTGATGTTTGTGCTTGGCAACCTGGCCCTCCTTCCATCACCATCAGGTGTGTTAGAATGAGTATGCAACTGCGCTGGACAACTAACTGACAACCAGATTGGACAGCAAGTGGAAGTGTGCTTGTATACAATAGTGCTAAGATCAGGAAGCACAGCACAATGACAACAAACCTATAACACAACTAAAAATGAACAGAGGAGTTGTGTAGGGACAAATCAACAAATCTACTTTGTATGGGGACAAATCTACTTTGGTAAACAGGAACAGGTGACAAACACTAAAATATCTGTATTTATTTTACGTAGGACAGAAATGTAATTGTACCAAACTATCTTCTTTGGTAAATATGAACAGGTATCAAACACTAAAATATCTGTTTTTATTTTACAGTCGCACAGAAATTTAACTGTATCAGGCTGTCTTCTTTGGTAAATTGGAACAGGTATCAAACACTAAAATATCTGTATTTATTTGAATACAGGTACAGGAATCAAAAGTAGGACAAAAATTTCACTGTACAAAAGGGTTTTTCTTGGTAAATAGGAACAGGTATCAAACTCTAAAATATCTGTATTTATTTTACAGTAGCTCAGATCTTTAATTGTACCAAACTGTCGTCTTTGGTAAAAAGGAACAGATATCAAACACTAATGTATCCATATTTATTTTAAGGTAGGATAGAAATTTAATTGTACCTAACAATCTACTTTGGTAAATAGCGTTGATTTGGAATATTTATCTGCATAATTATGGATGTTATATCCTCTATCAATGCATATAGATATTCAATAAAAGACCGTTCTTGCACAAATGATAGCTAGTGACTCAAACAGTTTAATTAAGAAAACAAGGTGAAACATAAAGTACACAGCAATATAGTTTGTTATACAGACATAGAAACTTCAATCAATAATATATACAGCACATGTAAATAAGGTTATTAGTAGTAAACCCCCTACAGTAATCTATCAATTGTTCGTACATAACAGCAAAACATCATAACAATAATAACATAGACATATAATAGACAATATAGGAATGCATTCAGGAATGTCTTATGGCTACCTGTAAAGATGTCGATGGGTACCCCAGGAGCCTGATTCCCTAAGAACTCCCTGTAATTATCCCAGCTCCCTTTTATATAGTTAGGTCCTATTAGGCAACATTGGGGACTCTTTGATTGGTTAGTGGGTGTGTTCTGTACTATGACCATCAGTTGACACACACTGCACTAGATTGGGATTGGTTAATGTAATTTGATGGACCTCCCAACTAAATTTGATATGTGAATCTCTATCTGGAATCTATGTTTAGGGGTCCATAAAGGTCCAGCTGGGTAATCACCCCAGCTCATCTGTTCAATTATGCATCCATCTTCTGCTGACTCAAGCTTGATGGATTTATTGCCCCTTGCAGGCCCTACTGGTGATCTGTTTTATCATCTGTTTGTTTATTGTTCCTTGGCAAACCAAACCCTGTATTGGTATTTATTACCTTTTGGTACATCTGTAAAGTTCTGGAAATAGCCCCCCCCCCCCCCTGGGAAGGCAAGAGGCCAGTACAAAGATAAAACAGGTTTAATGTTTAAACTTCACATTCCTAGCCCTGCATTCCTGTATTGTTTAATGCTACCTACTAAACAGTCTAACTATTGGGATATCTCCTACAGTGTACATATAACTATAGAAATATCAGGTACACATACCTATTCATATATATATATGTATATATATACATCTATTTACATATACAAATACACATCTATTTACATATCCATAAACAATCTTTGAGTGCAACAATAGGAAAAGGTATCAAACCCTAAAATATCTGTATTTTTTTTTTTTACAGTAGGCAGAAATTTAACTGTACCAAACCATCCTATTTGGTAAATAGGAACAGGTATCAAACACTAAAGTATCTTAAATTATTTTAAGCTAGGACAGAAATTTAATTTTACTAAACAATATACTTTGGTAAATAGGAACAGGTGTCAAACACTAAGATGTCTCTATTTATTTTAAAGTAAGACAGAAATTTCACTTTACCTAACAGTATTCTTTGGTAAATAGGAACAGGTATAAAACACTAAAATATCTGTATTTATTTTACAGTAGGACCAAAATTTCACTGTACCAGTCTTCGTAAATATGAACAGGTATATAACACTAAAGTATCTGTATTTATTTTAAAGTAGGACAGACATTTCAGTGTACCAAACAATTTTCTTTGGTAAATAGTAACAGGTATCAAAAACTAAAATATATGTATTTATTTTACAGTTGCACAGAAATTTAACTGTACCAAACCGTCTTCTTTGGTGAATGGGAACAGGTTATCAAACACTAAAAGATGTGTATTTATTTATCAGTAGCACAGAAATTTGACTGTACTAAACAGTCTTTTTTGGTAAATAGGAACAGGTATCAAACATTAAAATATCTGTATGTATTTTAAAGTAGGACAGAAATTTCATTATACCAGTCTTCTTTGGTAAAAAGGAACAGGTATAACATTCTAAAATATCTGTATTTATTTTACATTCACTCAGAAATTTAATTGTACCAAACTGTCTTCTTTGGTAAATAGGAACAGGTATCAAACACTAAAATATCTATATTTATTTTATCGTAGGCCAGAAATTTCACTGTACCAAACAATTTTCTTTGGTAAATAGGAACAGGTACCAAACTTTAAAATATCTGTATTTATTTTATAGTAGGCGGCCAAGAAAGTGTAGGACATTTTATGAGCCTTAAAAAAGAAGGATGGGTGGAGTAAAAGATCATGTAAATAGTGTGCTGTAAAGGGCAATCTGTTCCCACTGTGTGGTGCAAAAAAAAAAGCAAGACAAAGTCTAAAAACATTTTCTCAATTTCACGTTGAACACTTTCACTCCAGCTCTTAAAACACCCCAACTTTTCCACCACATGCTAATTAACACCCTATCTTCCTCCACCAACCCATCCAAGCTGCTTGACACCAATCCTTCCTACGGGCTACCACATCCAATTCCGTACACCTTTAGCTATTCATCCCACTGGGCTGCCCTTTCTTCCACACTGGCACTGATATGAACCACTGTTGTCCACAAAAAACACCACAATGCTGTCCCTTAATACTAATGACCTCAATCTTTGCGTTCAAGATCTTCTTTCATCACTAATTACCACCCTAACTTCTATTCACTGAAGCTGCCTGAGACCAACCCATCCTTTGGGTCACCCCAACCTCTTTCTGATACCTTTTGCTATTCATCTCGTTGGCCTCCCCTTTCCACCACACTTGCATTGATATGCACCACTTTTTTTTTTGAAATTGTGTTTTTTGAAAATTTTTCAACAGAATTACAAAACAGGAAATAACAATAAGGTGCAAGAACATAACAGGTGTCAAAACTTGAGCAACACAGTTATGGGGCAGTTGTATAATGAGATTTCCGACAGTGTTAGACAATTGACCTTGACCCTAAGAACATTAGCACATTATACACAAAGTTAGTAGACAGTATATGAATACAAAAAATGTCCATATATTTAGGAGTAGTGATTTCACACATGTGCATAGTAAACGTTAATCCACAGCAAATACGTATGTCAAATATCAAAAAAAAAAGAAAACACATACAGAAAAACGAGTACAAATTTCCTGAGAACCAAAAGAACAAAAGGGAATGGGGAAAGGGGAGGAGGAAGGGGTGTGACTGCAGCCTAAGGCAATAAGACTCCAGGGATCAACTGGACAAACGAGCATAATATTGGTCCCAGCTTTCCCACGTTTTTTCCTAATTACCAATGATGTCCCCAAGGAGAGCAGTAAGGTACTCCATAAGCAGCACTTTCTGAATCCTCCTATATAGGTCCTCCATGGAGGGGGGCAGAGTAGCCTTCCATTTAGCAGAGATCAGTGTCCGTGCAGCTACCAAAATATGCGATACCAGTTTGCGAGTGAATTTGGGCAACATCCTAAATGATTGGCCCAAAAGGTGAGTCAGAGGATCCAGGTATAACTGCATATGAACCACCTCTAAAAGCAATGAGTTAACTCGAGACTATTAACCTTTAATATTAGGACAGAACCAGAAGATGTGCTCCAAGGTGCCTTGGGGGTCCCTGCAATGCCAACAGTTAGGGTCAGTACCTGGGAATAGGCGCTGGAGTACAACAGGGGTATGGTACCATCTGAAAATGATTTTATATAGGTTTTCCATATATACTGTAAAAATGGAGCTCTTTTTAGCAGCCGCCCAAATCTCCTGCCAATCATCCAAATCCAGACTCCACCCCAAGTATTCCTTTCATTCCTTTCATAGCATATATTTGAACTTGCCTGAGGTTTCACGAACTGACATGTGCAGAAGGTGGTATATAGAGGAGACAACACCCTTAGAATACGGGCCTTCCGCACATAATCTTTCAAAGGAGGTCATGTGCTGGAACATGGCAGAGGGCTGGAGGGCTAGGATAAAATTCCTAATTTGTATGTAGACATACAATTAAGTACGAGGGAGGTCAACCTTATCACTGAGCTCTTCAAAGGTAAGTAAACGTTTCTCCACAGGGTGTAACAGATGTCTAATTTAAAAAAGGCCTCTCCCCCTCCATGGCCCCAACATGACCCCCGACAAACTATCCGGGATTTGTGGGGTGCTAATAACCGATGTTAGCCTTGAGGCTTTAGATGAAAGGCCATAACTACCCTTACAAGACCTAAATAGGTTCCTTGTAAAAACCATGGGTGCAGGAAGGTCATTGTCATTTAGGGACAGGGATGAGCTCCAGAGCAACACGTTAGGGTGTGCAGGAGCGATACAACTTTCCTCCAAATCTCTACAAACACAGGAGGGATGGGGTGAAGTCCACAACGGAATGTACTGAAAATGAGCCGCTAGATAATACTTGTGTAGGTCGGGAGCCCCCATACCCCCCAATTCTCTAGGCGTGCAAACAATGTGTTTCGCAAGTCTATGCCTCTTGTATGCCTAAATAAATTTCAGGAAATCTGACTGTAGTTTCTTTAGCACTCCCGATAGTACACCAATTGGCAGGGTCTCAAAAATATATAGTAATTTTTGTAGGTGCATCATCTTTAAGGCAGCTATCCATCCCAGCAGAGACAAGGAGTAGTTTTTCCATTTACTTAGGAGAGACTGAAGCTCTCGGATCAATGGTGGAATATTGTGGGAGTATAACTGATTATACATAGGGGTGATCTGAACTCCCAAGTATCGAAAGGGCTAGGTCCCTCCATGCAAAGGTGTAGGAGGACCGCAGAGTCGATACTTGTGCGGGGGACATATAAAAAGATAAGGCCTCTGATTTGGATGCATTGACTTTGTAACCGCATACCTCACCATAAGTCCATAGTTCTCTCCACAAACTCAGAAGTGGTCGGCTGAGGTAAAGTCAAGAGAACATCATCTGCATACAACGATATTTTAAAGGATTTTCCCTTAACTGAAACGCCCTTAATGTCGGGGTTAGATCTGATTTAGGCTGCCAGGGGTTGAATACATATAGCAAAGAGCAGGGGGGACAAAGGGCACCCCTGCCTGGTACCATTTCTAATTGGGAATGATTAAGACGAAGCGTGGGGTAGTTTAACTGAGGCTGAGGGAGATTTATAAAGCAATTCGACCACCTTCATAAAGGGTCCACAAAAACCATTCAAATGCTTTTTCAGCGTCTAGGCTAAGCACTACTAATGGGGTTTCCCTCTTGTTAATAATGTCAATAATAGTAACAACCCTTTTAGTGTTGTCACTAGCATGACTAATAGGTATGAAACCATTCTGGTCACCATGGATGAGAGAGGTGAGGAATTTTGATAGCCGGGTAGCCAGTATTTTTGTGAAAATCTTCAGGTCTCACTTTAAAAGTGCTATGGGTCTATAACTTGAACAGTCCCTAGGGTCTTTGCTTGGCTTAGGTACTACAGTAATGTGGGAAGCCAGCATAGACGGAGGAATAGGCCCACCACCACACCCAGGGCAAACTGAGCACAGCAGTAGGTCCCACCAAGGGCAGCTAGATAAACCGGGAACAAAGCAATACAGTGTTCCCTCGCCACTTCAGGCTTCATGTTTTGCGGCTTCAGTGCTCCGCGGGTTTTCTGTACATACCACAGGCTCTCATAAAGGCGCGTGATTGGTGCGACATCCACCAATGAGAGTACGAGTCTTGTCTCGCATACTGTATTTTAGTGTTGTGCTGGCGATAACTTGTTTTGTTTAAGCGATAACTTTTTTATTAATTAAGCCCTTATACTGCCGCCTAAACGCTGTGCCCCTGCGAAAGCTTCCTCCGGGGCGCCCAAGAGGAAGAAGATGATGACCATCAGCGAAAAAGTGAAACTTTTAGATATGATCAAAGAGGGCAGAAGTTATGCATCTGTAGCACGCCATTACGGGGTGAATGAATCTACAGTGCGGTACATCAAGAAAGAGGAAGCAAACATCCCCAAAACTGCTTCAATAACCTTCAATAAAAAAGCGAAACGTGTGGTAACTCCGCGTAATAAGAGAATTGTGAAAATGGAAGCTGCACTGGCATTGTGGATTGCTGATTGCAGGAAAAAGACAGTGAGTTTGGACACTAATATGATCAGGACAAAGGCCAAAGCTCTCTACGACCAAATCTTGCGCTGAAAAGGGGCTCCCCTTTAAGGTCCTTCTCCTGATGGACTGTGCAGGAGGCCATGCAGCGGACCTGCAATATGACGGTGTGCAGATAGAGTTTCTGCCCCCGAACACTACATCTCTAATTCAGCCGATGGATCAAGGTGTCATACCTTTACAAGGTGTCATCTTTAAGGCACTCTACACTCGCTCCACGATGGAGGGCCTCATCTCGGCAGTTGACGATGCCAATGACGAATTCACCTTGAAAGCATACTGGCGCAGTTACAACATTGCCTCATGTTTATCTAATATTCAGCAAGCATTAAAGGACATGAAGAGTGAGACCATAAAGTCTAGCTGGAAGAAATTATGGCCGAACGTGGTGCACGACTATCCAGGCTTCACTCCTGAAGAAGTTCATCACTCAGCGCTGGAGAAGGCGGTGAGGCTGGCTCACATCATAAGGAATGAAGGATTTGTCGACATGACGGAAGAAGACATCGGCGCCTTTATCGATTGCCACTCGGACCCACTGACCGATGAAGACCTCCTTGAGATGACAAAAGTCTGCAAGTGAGGAAGAAAACAAAGAGGAAGACGAAGAAGAAACTGAAAAGCGTGGCCTTACCCTGGAGAATCTGCAACAATTGTGCAACATGGCAAGAGCGATGCAACAATTTGCAGACATTGACGACAATATGGTTCGAGCTGTCGATTTCAGCAATCGCGTTGATGGGGTTATGTCCTTGTACAGGGGAATTTTGAAGGAAAAGAAAAAACAAAGACAACAACTACCCATCACCATGTTTCTCTCCAAGGTAAAGCCGCCGGCTCTACCGTCAGTGCCTCCAGCAGAAGAGTCTCAGAGTGAGCCTAAAGCTTCTACGAGTCAAGTGAGAACCTCTCCTCCGCCACAAGACTCTTCGCCTCTCTCAGAAAGCAACGTTGATTAATGTTTATTACTGTATGTATAAGGTTTTGTACTTAACCTTATTAATTAGCACCGACACGTTTATTATTATTATTATACAGGATTTATATAGCGCCATCATATTACGCAGCACTGTACAAAGTCCATAGTCATGTCACTAACTGTCCCTCACAGGAGCTCACAATCTAATTTCCCTACCATAGTCATATGTGATCAATGTAGTCTAAGGTCAATTGTTAGGGAGAAGCCAATTAACCTAACTGCATGTTTTTGGGATGTGGGAGGAAACCGGAGTACCCTGAGGAAACCCACGCAGACACGGGGAGAACCTGCAAACTCCATGCAGATAGTGTCCTATCTGGGAATCGAACCTGGGACCTAGTGCTGCAAAGGCCCGAGTGCTAACCCCTGAGCCACCATGCTGCCCGTAAATATGTTTAAGTAAATACGTATACAGTACTGTTGTAATTTTTGTCTTAAATGTGTAAAGTATAAATACTGCTTACATATGTAAAACATTCTTGTACCCGCATACACGAAAATTCCCAGGGGAAAATCCTACTTCACGGTTTTTCAGCTTTCGCGGAAGGTTCTGGTCCCCATTAACCGCGAAAAACGAGGGATCACTGTATTTCTAAATTACCATCTAGACCATCATAGAAGCTGTTTAGTAAAAGCCAAAGAAACAGCAGTAAGGTAAGTGTAAAACAGTACACAGTCCAAATCACATTTCAAGTGTTTTAAAACAGCATAACTTTTCAAACAATAGCCATCCAGGATAGGGTCATGTAGTAACATTCTGAGAAACAGTAGTGGGGTAGATATAAAACAATGCACAGCCTAGATATCAGTTGTTCAATGATAGCTGGGAGACAGCATTAAGGCAAATGTAGAGCAGTACATCCAGTTCATTTACTCTGCCTGCCAACAACTGCAGGTTATTACGTATGGCCCCAATTTCTGAGCCAAGTGGCCTGAACCTCAGCAACCAGGTTTTGAATATCTGCTTTAGTGGGCAAAAGCCGTACATACTGTTGCCACGGAAGAGGTGGGTGTCCCTCAAAAAAGGGGTATCCCCTGGGCTGAATTCTGGAGGGTCCCCGGGTCCCCAAGTTCATGAGGGTGGATTCTGCCCTTCTGGTATACTTTGATAGTGTTTAGGATCCTGCTGGGGAGGAGACCTCCATGGCATAAAGGGGAGGCCCTGAAGCGGGAAACCCACCAGAACCCTGGGCTGGGGTGCTCTGTACAGGGAAGGAGGCCCCCTGCCTAGATGATGCTGGTGTCAGTGCATCCAACTGAGTGGGTATTAGATCTGGGGACTAGGAAGGGGCCCACTGGGGAGATGCTGCAGGGGAGGGGGAACCCTCCAAGTTAGTGCCCTGACTCACCGGACCCGCCGCGGGAGATCTCAGGGACCGTGGAGATCCTGGATCCCGTAGGTAGGAGGCTGGAGGGTCCCTCTGCTCATGAGGGTAAGCATCCATCTGTTCTGGGGAGCCGTGTGTGTTTGCTCTGCTCATCTGCTCTCTCCGTTGCCATGTGGCAGAGGAGCGTGCCGGCATCATCTTGGAGGCATGTGAGGGATCCGACTGAGCATCCACAATGTAATCCTTAACAGAGGGTTGGTCCATCAGGTGCTGTGATACTGGAGTGGGGGGAAGCTTCCCCACTCTCTTGACCATGGATGGTGTGGGAGTAGCCCGGATTGCTGTTGATCGTGGCCGGCCCTGACAGAGCACAGCATCTATGCGGCCATCTCTTGCGCCCGCCAATCCACGCCCCCATATGCACCACTTTAGCTGGTGTCCCTTAGTACTAATAACCTCAGACTTTGCATTCAAGCTCCATTCATTCTGCTGGGATCCCCTTTCCTCCACACTGCTATGTACCACTTTCATTGCTGTCTGTGCTTTTAAGCTCTCCCTGCATCACTAATTGCCGGCACAAATTCCACACTATTCCCGAGCCGCAGGTGGGACATTAACTCATGGTCTTACATGTGCGGCTGCCAATTAATGTGTAAAGCTTGTGGGGTGCCCAGGGAGTGGGTGGTAAAGAAGAGGGTCAGCTGGATTTGGCTAGAGGAGGTTGTGTTACACATATGATTGCAGGGCAGAGGCAGTCTATATGGAAGGGTGTTAAGTAGGTCAGTTGGGATGTCCACCCCAGGAGGTGGAGATCCACAGTGCGGGGGTCATTAACATGAAACGTCCGCGGGTAGTGGGTGGAATAGAGGAGGTTCAGCTGGGTGAAAGAGGTGGAAATGAAAGAATTCTATGAGCCACAATAAGGATGGGGGGGTGGAGTAATGGATCATGTAAACAGTGGGGTGCACGAGTGAGACATGCACTTTGTGTCAATTTTGCTTTGAACACATTCACTCCTGCCCTTCATACACCCCAACTTTTCCAACACATGCTAATTATCACCCTAACGTTCTTCATCAACCAATCCTATGGGCCACCACAAACTAATCCTTACACCTCTAGCCATTCATGCCACTGGGCTGCCCTTTCTGCCACACACCCGCACTGATATGCACCACTTCAACTGCTCTCCCTTAATACTAATTACCTCTCCCTTCATCACTAATTACCACCCTAACTTCCACCGACCCAAGCTGCCTGACACCAACCTATCTTATGGGTCACCCCAACCAATTTCCTATGCTTCTAGCCATTCATCCCACTGGGCTCCTTTTTCCACCACTGATATGCACCACTTTAACTGATCCCCCTCACTAATAATGACTTCAATCCTTGCTTTCAAGCTGTTCCTTCACTACTAATTACTATTCTAACTTGCACTGACCCAAGCTGCCTTACACCAACCCATCCTATGGGCCACCCAACCTCTTTCTTACACCTCTAGTCATTCATCCCACTGGGATCCCTTTTTCTCCACACTGCTATCTATCAGTTTCATTGCTGTTCCTTATTACTAAAGCCCCCAGTCTGTGCTGTTAAACTTCCCCTGCATTACTAATTACCTAAAACCTGTTATTAAGTGACTGTTATGATACCAAGCTTCTGTCCAAAATCACAGTCACTCCATTTGGCTCGCACCAATCTGACCTCCAAGGGCTTTCTCAATTGCTAGGGTGACTGCTGCCGGCACAAACTCCACACCTTTACAAGGCCGCAGGTGGGAATTGAACTCAGGGTCTAACGTGAGCTCAGGTTTACCCACCTTTACCCACTGAGCAAGCAGAGAAGCTGCTTGTGAAAAGTCTAAAAGATATGGCATTATCAGACATACAAACTGGACACTTCTGCTAAAGCAGGTTAGACTCCATTTGCATGCTTTGACTCTATTGTAAGACCCTTCATTTTGAAAATGCTTGTAAACACTTCATGTGGTTGCTTATCTGTAGGGCACTGGTCCTACATGCTAAAGTTTGTGAGTTTGATTCCCAGAAGTGACATGTCTGTTTATTGTCCACAAGTGACCTCTGAGGCTTATACCTTTAGCCATTCATCCCACTGCATTGCTATGCACCACTTTAATTGCTGTCCCTTACTCCTAATGACCTCAGTCTTTGCCTTCAAGCTCTCTCTTCATCACTTTTTGCCACCCTAACTTCCACCCATCCAAGCAGCCTGACACCAACCTATCCTATGGGTCATCCCAACCTCTTTTTTATACCTCTAGCCATTCAACCCCCTGGGATCCCTTTTCCTCCACACTACTATGTTCCAGTTTCATTGCTGTTCCTTAATACTGATGCCCTCAGTCTGTGCTTTTAAGCTCTCCTTGCATCACTAAATACCTCAAACCTGCTTTTATTCCCAAGGGTGACTTGGGGTGGATATTACCTGCAAAAAGCGGTTATTCTGAGTCACACTCGAGGTCGCTAAAACAATAAAAAAAACCTTTCCCTTTTCCTTTGGCGCCCTCCAGCGTCTTGCTCACCTGTCCAGGACCTCCGGCCGCTTCCTCCTTCTTCGATGTTTTCCCAGCGACTGCACTGACGTTCTCAGAGGCTTTCCAGTGGCGGCGGTTCGTGCGGAAGGCGCAGTGGGAAATACAAAGAAGTCTTTATATTACATATATAAAATTATACTATATATCAATAATACATGCTACTGTGCAGTTATATTACAGGTTTCGCTATTTTTTTAACAGATTTTTGTGTTTTCTTATTTAAAGCTTAATATTAAATTTATTAAGTATTGGACATATTTTGGTAAATTATGCCTAAGAATTAAAACCCTACAATGTAAAATAAATTTCCATGCAAAACAATGTAAAATAAATTTCCATGCAAAACAATGTAATGCTTTTTGCAAGAAAGTATAGGCCAAATTAGAACACTATGTGGGTTGGGTGACTGTTACAATAACAAGTTTCTGTCAAAACTCAGTTACTCCATTTGGCCTGCAAGGGCTTTCTTAAACACAAGGGTGACTGCTGTCAGCTCAAATTTTACGCTGTTCACAAGCTGCAGGTTGGACTCGAACTCATGGTCTAACATGTGCTCAAGCGGCACCTTTACCCACTGAGCCCCATGACCAGCTGTTTGTGAATGACTAAAAGATATGGCCTTATTATACATACAAACCGGACATTTAAGCTAAAGCATGTTAGACTCTATGTGCCTGCTTTAAATGTTTTATAAGACCCTTCTTTTTGAAGACGTTTCTCAGCACTCCATCTAATTGCATGTTTTAACAAGTGATTTCTGAGGCTTACGACTGATTGGTGACTTTCATTCCTTGGAAGCTGAATAAGTCTGAAAGTTGACCAATGGATGCTGTCGCTCAAAAGTCATATGTCAGCAAGGAATACATGGGTGTTCCATGTGAATGACATGTGGCACGGTGGTTAAGGTTAGCATGATAGAAGGAAGTGGAGGTTGTGTACGGCATAGGATAGCTTGATGAAAATTGCCCAGAGTTGGGCATGAATAGAAAACTATGTTCAGATGTGTGACGGAGGTGGCATTGAAAGTGTAGTGGTTATGAGATGTTAGGGTGTTTAGGGTTACCAACCCTAGTGTTTGATGGTTATGGTTAAAGAGGTTGTGCTAGGCATAGAATAGTGGGATGGAGGTTTCCCACACTGACGGGTGGGTGGGAAATGGAATTGATGTAGAAAGTGTAGGGGATGGGAGGTGGTAAACAGGTAGTTTCATCTTAGCTAGAGAGATGCCAATTAAGGTGTAAGGCTTGTGGGGTGCCCGGGGATCGGGTGGTAAAGAAGAGGGTCAGCTGGATTCAGCTAGAGGAGGTTGTGTTACGCATAGAATTGCAGGGCATAGAAAGTCCATTGGGGAGGGTGTTAGGTAGGTCATTTGGCATGTCCAGCCCAGGAGGTCAACAGTGTGGGGTCAGGGGTCATGAACATGAAATGTTGGTGGGTGGTATAGGAGGTTTAACTGGATTGAAAGTGGTGAAAATTAAATTGTTGTATGAGCCACAAAGAAGGATGGGTAAAGTAATGGATCATGCAAACAGTGAATTTAGCTTTGAACACCTTGACTCCTGCCCTTGAGACACCTCAACACCCCAACTTTTCTAACATGCTAATTATCACCCGAACATCCTACATCAACCAATGCTAGGGGCCACCACAACCTTATACCTCTAGTCATTCATGCCACTGGGCTGCCCTTTCTGCCACTCACTCGCACTGATATGCACCACTTTAATTGCTCTTGCTTACTACTAATTACATCACGCTGTGCATTCAAGCTCTCCCTTCTTCACTAATTACCTCCCTAAATTCCACCAACTTCATGTGGTGGCTCTGCTGTGGACCATTGGTCCTACAAGCAGAAGGTCTTTATGAGTTTGATTACCAGTAGCAACGTGACTTCTCAGGCTTATGACTGATTTGTGACTTTCGTCTCTCGGAAGCTGAATAAGGCTGAAAATTGACCAGCAGGTGCAGTCACTCAAAAGTCATATGTCACCATGGGCTACATGGGAGTTCCATGTAAATGACATGTGGCAGGTTGGTTAAGGTTACCATGATAGATGGAAGAAATGGTTACGTTAGACTTAAAATAACTGGACGGAAGTTGCCCAGAGTGGGGTGTAAATGGAAAACTATTTTCAGATGGGTGAAGGAGGTGGCATTGAGAGTGTAGTGGTTGTGGTATGATAGGGTGTTTACAGTTAGCAACTGTAGTGGGTGATGGATAAAAGAGCTTGTGTTAGACATAGAATAAATGGATGGAGGTTGCCCACAGTTTGGGGTGGATTCAGTTGGAAATGGATGTCATGTGGAAAGTGTAGTGGAAGTGAGCTGGTTAAAACAGAGTTTGATCTGGACTAAAAATATGCCTAATAAGGTGTAAGGGTTGTGTCAGGCTGCCTGGGCAGTGGGTAGTAAAGAAGAGTTTCAACTACAGGAGGTTGTGCTACATAGCTGCCGATAGGGGAGGGTGTTAGGTGGAGTTCGACAGTGCGGTTGTCATGAACATGAAATGTTAGTGGTATAGAGGAGTTTCCACTGGGTGATAGAGGTGGAAATGAAAGTGTAGGATGATGTATGAGTCGCAAGAAGGAAGGATCAGTTTGGTGGACTAATGGATCATGTAATTGGTGTAGTATGAGGGTATCTGTTTCTACAAGACTGGGAACTTAGCCGTTTTCTCAATGCTAGCAACACATGCTATCTTCCACCGACCCATCCAATGCTGACCTGGCATTACATGTCATTCACATGGAAGCCCAATGTAGCCCTTACTAACTGACAATCTCCAACCCACTACACTCATTGCTCAACTTCAAGCCCCACTTAGCCTCCAAGGAACATATCCTCGTCAATACACATAACTATCTGAAACGTCACTGTTGGGAAACAAATTCACGACCTACTGCTTGCAGGACCATTGCACTCCTCCCAAACCACCTCATGAAGTGCTTACAAAATTCCTATAATACAGTCAAAGCAGGCACATTGAGGCTAAGGTGCATGTTTTTGTTTGTCTAATAAGGCCGTATCTTTCTGACTCTTTGACAATTAGCTGGTCTGGTGGCTTGGTGGTTAAAAGCAACGCTTGAGCAAACTTTAGACTCTGAGTTTGAGCCCCAACTGTGGCTTGGGAAGAGCATGGAATTTGGGCTGGAAGCAGTTAACCCTGCCCTTGAAAAAGCCTCTGTGCAATTGAGGAAACTAGTGGCAGTCCTATTTTTAGGACTAGTCAATTTTTAGACTGTATGAAAAAATGAAATTTAAATCTGACCAGGGCTCTATTCTTATCTACTTATGACCATTCTTATCTGCTTAGTAGTTCCTTCTTAGCTTTTTCTTTACCCCTAGAAGGCTTACATTACCTTTCCCTCAATTAGCAGCTTTTTCATAACCTTAATTTTTTAGTTTCTAGCTAATATTTTCTATATTTCTGTACTCAAGAACTGGGATAAGTATGTGGTATGGTACATACTTATCATACATACTTTTATATGTTATCATAAATACATATAAATATTTATATTTGAGTTTAGATGTTTACCCTTTGGACAACTATATTTAAATTTTTAGATCGCTATTGTGTTGAAGAAATTTACTTTTATTAAACTTAAATTAAACTTTCACCAGCGTACACATTTGTCTGCATTTGTGTAGTTTCGGGTCATGTTTAGATTTGTCTAATGGCAACAAGTGAGACAAAACAAATGCTGGCCAAAGTACGACTTCTCAGTAGGTTGGTTACCTCCTAACTGGCACAAGTCAGTCTTCAGATCTATAGAAGTTAGCTAGTCTACTAAATACCATTTAGGTTTTTCTAGTTTGTGGTTGGTTTTGTAGGTTGTGTCACGTTAACCCTGTGTTTTTACTTTATACAACTAGATGATAAATCAAGCCACCTTTGCAAGCCACAGAGCAATTGGCAAGATGTGTCTTAATCTGATGTGAAGCAGAAGTGAAAAAAGAAGGGGTATAGCATCTTGAGCGGCAAGACCTAATAAAAGCCTGGAAATCCCATAGAAAAGAAAAAGTGATTTCAAATTTCAGGTATTATGTTCAGATAAACTCATAAGGCTCCATTAATCTATAATGATTAGTATTTACATTTAAAATATGCGTAATTGTATCAATTAGAGCAGAAAATAACAAATGACATAGCTAATATTACATGGCCTGTAGCTTATTGCTATGCCCCCATATTTATTTTGGTGTCCACATTGTAGGACAGTAATGGGCAACCTGTGATTGTGAAGATGATTTCTTTAAAATAATATAGAATACTTAATACCAGATAAGGAGACTTTGTTTTCTTGCTACTTTCCAGGTGTAGGCATTCCAATTGGCCCACTGATGTGCAATCTGTAGTTAGGAAATTGCAGTTGGGTGTCAGAATCAGCACCTGGATTATTATTCATACGTTTGTATTTGTTCTAATACCAATCACTTTTTGTGGTCCAAAATGCGAAAAGTAACAAAAATAGTGGAACAAACTTGAACGAAAAGAAGGATGTCATTTAATTTCATATGATTTACTTCATACATGATAAAACTCAACATAATTATTGTTCCATAGGCTCCATTGGTGCATGATAGTGTCAAGAGGGAGACTGAACTGCTGATGGATCAGTATTGGTCACTACATGGCAGGAGACTTCAGCTTCTGTGTTCAGTCAGGTAGTAAAAGTAGTTCTCGTATAGCAAAAAAATAAACACCACTCACAGCTCTTAATTGCTGACCCTCACAGTTAAGCATTAGTTTTATATCTAAAAGCTGCAACAAGGTTAAGATACAAAAATTTTTGGGGGGTCACAGTGATTGGGGGGGAGGGTTCAGTGAGTTTGTAACAAGGTTCATTAACTTTGTTTAATGTTTCTTTATTAAATCTTTTATCCCCATATCATCAAAAATCCCTACCTCAGAAAATATCATGAATATTTAAGTCTTGAACCTGATAAAGAATTGTTCTATATATTGTTAAAACTCCTCTCCCCAATTGGTCTTTGAATGTGGTGCCAAGCACAGAAAATACCTGTGGACACTGCTACAAAATGCAGTTTTTTGTTACATTCTGTTAGCTGCCCTGTCATCAAACTGTTACTTTTCACTGATACTAATCTTTCACCCCTTTATCAAGTATAAGAACCAATGGTGTTATCAAAACTAGAAAAAGGTTGTAACCTCCAAGTACTTAAACAACATTTACAGTATCATAGATAACTTGAAGCCAACCTCTTGATATAGTACAAATATTCAAACAATAAGAAGATAGAAAGGGGGTTTTATGGCAAACATGTATTCACCAAAAATGTTTAAATACAAATCAAACAATAATAAATCACCTTGTAACAATGAAGATAATTATAATTTCAAACAAATAGGAAGGGTTGAGAACTAAAAAAAATCCTTTTAATTAAATTTGACAGTTGATAGTGCCATATAGGACTGACACTATTATTCCACTGCTGGTTAGGTATAAGTGATTGCAAACAAACCATGTATCATCACTTACAATATCAAATGATGCATCACATAGGAAATTGATCAAAATTACAGTCTATTAACCCCCTTATTAAATTACAAAATTTACAAAATCAAAAATCTATTAACTCCTTTGGCTAATTGTATTTTTATGCAATCTTGTTTTAACAGATTTTTTTTTTTAGTTTAAAAAATTTGGTAAATATTGGACATAATTCGGTAAATTAGGCATACAATGTAAAATAAATTTTAATGCAAAACAATATAACGCTTTTTGCATAAAAAACGGACAGAATTAGAATGAAACAATACTAATTTAATGTATCTGTATTATGATTAACCAATTGACACAAGCCAATTTGTTCTATAAATCACAAATATCAAGAAAATTTTACCACCACTTTAAATTTATTAGTTACATCGAGTGATCATGAAAATACCTATGTGGTACAAGGATGTATGTGCAGCACAAACTTGTGGGAAAATTATGCTTATGGTATCAATTGCTCAAGAGCTTGCAGTGGAAAGCACATGTTACCAGTAAGGTTTCTTCAAGCTACTTTTAGATTCTAACTACTAATTTTAGATTATTTAGGCAATAATCATAATATACATATAGTACGTATCATACAGTATACACAATATATAAACATATTGTTGCTCAGCACTTATTTTCTCGCCAGCTAATGGATTTATACATCTGCAGCAAGGACGACAAAAGTTTTCTCTGAATGTTTTCCAGTGCAAACACTTTAAAAACTCTGATAGTATCATTTCTGTCTCAGATTGCTGTGTTACAAAAAAATTGAAACCTTTTTGTAAAATATACTTTATGTGGGGTTGTGTGGGACAAAATATGGGTAATATAATAGTTCTTAAGTAAAGTCTATTTGTACTAAATAATGTTTAATTTATTACAGATGGCACTATACAATGCTAAAGGTGTCCATACATGTACATTGTCTCAGGTGAAACGTTGTTTAGAAGTCTGCCATTAATCCCCTCTATTGTTACTATAGAAAGGACACAGTGGTGTTCACCAGTTATTTAGTGCCTATGCCCTGATTAACACTTCCAGGTATTTGTTTCCCTTCCTCTCCCCTACTACACAGATCAGCCCTTGCCAAGTCACAATGTCCAGTTACTTTACTAGACTGTACCAAGCATGATACAAATCTAATTTATAAATGAATAATATTGATGTTGGAAGTAACTGTATTTTATTGATGCCCTATATTTCTACATATAGTAAAGGTATTAAAATTGATTTAAAATTACTTGTACATCTGCTTTAATGCACTTCCTTTTTGCTTATATTTTTTATATATGCCAAAAAAAGCAGTTCATCTTTGGATTGGTTAGCAAATTGGCATCGCCTAACAAGAAAAAATTATACTAAGAAGCATGATAAGAAAAGAAGCATGATACAAAAAATCAGATATGACCATCTCCTCTATAATGTCACAATGGAGGAAACTCCAGAGCTGGATATTATATACTTGTACACAACTCAAACTTGAAGAAAAAAAATTTAATCCCATTAAAAGATGGCTTCTGATTGGTTATTGGATTGCAATATGCTCATAACTTTCAGAGTTCACTGACTGCTTTGTGCTTTTTACATACAGAAAAAAGACGTACAATTAGTTTTCAGCAGAGATTAATTTACAACCTTTGTTTTTTCCACATGTTCTGTTCAGATTTTCACGGCATGTTGAACAGATTGCAAATAGCCTTAAAAAGTGCTAATGCTAGATGAAAAAAACATGCAGTAATATGTAAAAACTAGTCGAAGCCTTTGTAAACAGTTTTCTGGTTCTGGAACGTAAATGCAAACTTATTTTAACATGGGATAGAACAATGGGATAGAAAATTGCACATTTTTTTGATGTCAAGCACAAAAAACACGTTCTTTCTCTTAATTTCATCATTATCTAAAAACAAACTTTTTTTACCCAATTTCAACTCCATATAATGCGTCAGGTTAAGTTTAGATTTAAATACATTCATTATTGTGTAGAAACTTGGGAAAAACCCTTGTAAACACATTTTGCTCTTTCTAGAAAATAAATTGAAATGTATGTTGACAAATATTAGTTAATGTTATAGAACATTGCAAGATGTCATGAACAGAAAATACGTTCCTTCCTTAAATTTCCTATTTAGTCATATTTTGCACCTTTAGCTTATAGTATAGAACATCGTAATTGGAGATGTCAAGTACAGAAAATGCGTTCTTTCCTTTATTATCTTAAAACAAACTTTCTTCTCAATTTTCACATTTTAACAACCATCCCACTCATTTGTTAAACAACCCCCTACACTTTCACGGCCATTCCCATCATCCAGCCGTACCCAGTTTACCGTTCTTTTTTACCACTAACTTCCTAGGCACTCTAAACATTCATACCACCCACATGTCACAGAGGCCCCTACACTTTGGCTACATTCATCACCTATACCTGCTCACCAGCTTTTTTACCACCCACATCTCACTCATAAAGCAGTTAAAGTGGTGCATAGCAGTGCATTGTGCCGGAAAAGGCAACAATGTGGGATGAATAGATAGAGGTGTAAGAGATATGTTGGGGAGATGTTAG
Source organism: Pyxicephalus adspersus (assembly GCF_032062135.1). NCBI lineage: Eukaryota > Metazoa > Chordata > Amphibia > Anura > Pyxicephalidae > Pyxicephalus > Pyxicephalus adspersus. The sequence continues at coordinate 61,875,257 of NC_092859.1, forward strand.
AATGGGTTTTTTTGTCTCCCACCTTGGGTGGGTGGAAGTTAGGGTGGTAAATAGGATGTGTGGGAAAAGTCAGGGTGTCTCAAGGGGACTATAGTAAAGCTGTGTTCTCAAAAAAAGTCGGCTAAAGCGAGAATATGGCCGAGATAAAACATACCATCTCCACGTCTTTTTCTTTTGCCCTCGGTCAATTTTCACAGTTTAAAAATGTTGTTCACTATACACGTCTCACTGTTTTCATATTCAATTATCCCCAAAATTCCTTTTTTAGGCTCACACAACTGCCTTCACTTTTCGACCACCTGCATCACCCAGCTGAATCTTTTTTAACACCCATCCTAATAGCCATCTTATGTGTCACATGACCCCCTACACTATCAAAGCTACCTTCTTCACCCAGCTTACCCCTCTTTACCACCCACTCTTCCCTCTCCACACACCCTAACATGCATCCCAACCACATTTCACACAAGCCCTCCCCTTCACCCAGCCAAACCAACTTTACCCTTTTCTTCGCCACTCACAGCTTATTCCCCAGGCAGCCAATATTTTACACAAATCAAAAGCCCCTAATCTTTCAGCGCCACCTACATCACCCAGTTTACCCTTTTCTTTTACTGCTCATTACCCTGGAACCCTAACATTGCACAACCCTATACTTTCAACATAGCCTTCATCACTTATTTAAAGGCAGTTAACTACCCACAGCTTCACTATAGTCCCCTTGAGACACCGTGACTTTTCCTACGCATGTTATCTTTCAGACTGCCACACCCGCACTGCTATGCACCAGTGATTTCATATCACAAAAGCCCCTACATCTTCTCAGCGACCTTCATCACCCAGATGAAGGTCGCTGAGAAAGTGTGAGGGCTTCTGTGATATGTGGGTGAGATGGATGTTAGGGTGCCTGGGAAGAAATTAGTGGGTCCGCAAGTTGTGATCGTGGATCCGCATGTTGTGGCTGCAGGGTGTGATCATGTGTCTGCATTTGTGATAGCCATAGATTTCTACAAGATATTAATTATCAAAAAACCTGTTAACACTTACATGATCCTGTAGAGTAGTGTACTATGGGCTATGTTATGCCATTGTGCATGTCACCCAGAGATCCCCCAACGTGCCGTTTGCAAATGACATCTCACCCTTCCCTTTGAGCTGGTTCGCAGTCCGAAACTCATCATTCTGCAATATTTTCACAAGATCTTTGTTGACAGATCTTTGAATGGAGTTTCCCAGGATGGGCACATACTTGTTGTGGAGAAGTCTCCGGACGTCTGCTGAGCTGAATAACTGAGGCCCTCACCTACATGGACAGTGTAGAAGCTATAACTACTAGAGACATTGCTGTGTAGGGGACTGCCTTTTCCTATCTGCTAACTGTTACTTTGTAAAATGCGACATGGACAGCATCGTTAACCGGCATCTACAGCTGGGTACTGGGTTCTGGGCAGGCAGCAGCAGTAACAGCATGGGGTGGAGGCGTTTGGCCCTGAGACGGAGTGTGGACAAATGGCATAGAGTGATCAGAAGGGGACAGGGTATCCAAAAACCCATAAAATTTTCTTTATTTCTGTAAACAAAAATACAGATATTTAATTCTGATCCCACTTGCTATCTATCAAAAAAGCCATAAGTACTATGCTTATTGTACAAGGTCAGGAGGGTATAGTGCCTCCAAAGGATGTATTAAGTGAAGTACCGTTGAACTCTCCCCTGTAATAGGAACAATGCTGTAGCAGGTTTGCTAAAATCCTAGTATGACAGATTAGGAATCTGGAAACAAATGCATAATGTAAGTCTATATTCAAAAAAGTACTGTAGGAATAACCAGAAATGGTGTCTTTTATGTTACCATATATGATGGATATGTGACCAGTATTGTTATTATTTTAAATAGTCTTTGGCAGGGAAGCACTGTAGAGCAGCTGCGTGCCCTGCTGGGCCAGGTCTTGACATGCTTGCTGGAAGTTAATGCTGGGTAGCAGTCTGAATACTTCTAATCTATGTTTTGTTGGTGAAGGTTAGCATTAAGTCTCAGTGCATTAACACTAATGAGTCAGGTTAAAAATGGGTTCAAAGTGTCATCAGTGTTACAGTGCAAAAGCTTTAGTGCTTGCAAGTACCTCTGTCAATAAATCCCAGATAGGTCCCTGTTAAGCTCCTTTGGATCCCATGGAGGTATGACTACACAAGTCAAAATAAAACTTTATCCTTTTTAGAACCAAGCCTGTTTTTTTTGTTCTGCTGTCAGATCCACTTCTGCAAACGGAAGTTCTGTCAGGGGCCCTTCCGCAACCTTTTGCAAATCTTTAATGACCTAGACGAACGCTGCATTTGTTTCTTTTTGCATATCAAAGCACAGCTTGCTCCAGAAGATAATGAATGTCTAGGCTCCATAGGCTCCATGAATTTTTTTTTTTGCTTTGTTTGTCATTAACTCACGGTGAGGATGTTATACAGTAACTGACACCAGCCTGTTTAATAATATGTTAACAAAAACATCTGTTCTAAGTAAATTTATTAAAATAATGTACCTGTTAGCTGCTGTTACTGGGGGAAGCCTTTGGTGAGTTTATGACCTTTTATGTTGTGCTTTTTACTATTTTTTTAAAATGTATCTTTAGATTGTGGCAAGCATCTAGAATGAATTAAATGATTTTCTTTAGAAACTTATAGGAAATCACATTTCGGCTAACAAAGATTTTGGCTAACAAATGTGATTCCGGAACAAATTATCTTTGTTTAGCCGAGGTATCAATGTATTTGTGTGTTATTTGAGTATTAACAAAAAACAACAGACAAAAATCACAGAACGCCTTGGGCCAAAATCTGAATCACTGAATGCTGTAAGTCCAGGTCTACCTGTGAAATGCAGAGAAAAATGAAATCTGTTAAATAGAAATATATGTACCCATAGGAACCATAGAACATTTAGTACTTGCTTTGGTTACATAAAAGTCAGAACTGACATGAAATGGACAATGATACCAGGTTCCCTAACCCAGGTGATGTTGGTGTCAACTAGTGTTGGTCTAATAGCTCACAATTCGATTCGACTGCTATTCGGTCGCATGAAGCAAAATTATTCGAGTGAACGAACCTCAAATTTGAATTCCGGTTGTTTTTCGGGACTGTGTAGAGCTTCTACAGCCTATAAATACATTTAAAAAGACATGTCAAGACTCCCCCATCTCTGCACAACACTGTAAAAGAAAAAAAAATAAGGAAGGCTTTTTTATGTTGCTGGTAAGGTCATTTTATGGGGCGGTCAAGGAACATGCCGGATTTTATACCAGCCTCCGAGTAGAGGCAGCGAGGGCCACTAGGGGTTCCTCTGGTCCAAAAATTAGCCACCAGGTTTCACTGCTCCGTTACAAGGCTTCAGAGTACAGGCAGAGGTCCCTGAGAGGGGTCTTTCAGTCAAAAAATTAGCCAGTTACACAACTCTGTTACAAGTTATATAGACCTCACAGAAGTGGGGACCGCATTGTTACCTGGAATCTCGAGCTGGGTGTGGTGCATGGTCAATGCCACCTAGAAGTCTGTAATACAATTTTTGTGAATGGAGTACTGACAGGTGGCAGCAGCAGGAGAAGAAGGCGGTGGCCACTAAGACAGAGCGGGGACCGCATTGGTAACTGGAATCTAGAGCTGGGTGTAGTGCATCATCAATTCCACCTAGATGTCTGTAATATCATTTTTAAGAATGGAGTACTGACAGGTGGCAGCAGCAACAGCAGGTGGTGGCGGTGGTCCCTGAGACGGATGGTAGACAGCATTGGTAACTGGCATCTAGAGCTGGGTACTGGGCAGGGGGCAGCAGTAACAGCATGAGGAGGAGGCAGTGGGCCCTGAGACCTTTATAAACAAGTATAGAAGCTGTAGCTCTTGGAGACATGAATGGATGAACGACATTCTAATCTGTTCCTACCTACTATGTAGCAAAACCACATGAAAGAGAACGGGCTTGGCGGAATCAGCGGGGAAAGAAGACCCTGTTGAGCTTGAGTCTACTCTGGCATCTAGAGCTGGGCACTGGGCAGTGGGCAGGCGGTAGCAGTAACAGACGGAGTGTGGATGGCATTGTTACTCCTCCTGCTCTTACTGCTGCCGCCTGCCCAGTGCCCAGTTCTACATGCCAGTTACCAATGCTGAACACGCTCCATCTCAGACCCCACCGCCTACTCTTCCTGCTGTTCCTGCTGCACGCCACAGGCTTGAGCAATATGAGATATCAGGATGCAGGTATACTTCCGATGAGCCAGCTGATTCGAGTGGGTGGCATCTTTATCCCTGGAGCGCAGCTCGAAGCAGAAGTGTAAGTGAATGTCAATCACATCAAATTGGGGCAAATCTGCCAGAGTGGCACTGTAGAAATTCTCTTCTATGATGTCCCAGCGCACATTAGGAATTGGGTACTCTAGCACTTCACCAGCTTTGAATCCAACAGACATGGCCATGTTCCATATCACCAAACATTCGGGTCTCAGCACCTCGGTGAGCCGAATAAACAGGTGGTCCAGGTTGGTTTTGTAGAATTCCAGTGATTGCTCAAGATACATGATAACAACCCATATACAAGAGTTGATGATGACAATGTCGGGCTATGTTATGCCATAGTGCATGTCACCCAGAGATCCCCCAACGTGCCGTTTGCAAATGACATCTCACCCTTCCCTTTGAGCTGGTTCGCAGTCCGAAACTCATCATTCTGCAATATTTTCACAAGATCTTTGTTGACAGATCTTTGAATGGAGTTTCCCAGGATGGGCACATACTTGTTGTGGAGAAGTCTCCGGACGTCTGCTGAGCTGAATAACTTCATGGCTCAATGTGGTTATCCAGGACCTCTCGGTTCCCGTTACACATACTGGTGTCTCCCATCTTATCCGGTGTCTCAGGCAGTAGGCCCTGAGAAGTGTGGATGGCATTGTTAACTGGCATCTAGAGCTGAGTACGGGGAGGAAGGGGCGGTGGGCCCTGAGAGGGAGCAAGGACAGCATTAGTGGTTGAGGCCCTCACCTACATGGACAGTGTAGAAGCTATAGCTACCCTGTTTCCCCGATGATAAGACACTGTCTTATTTTTTTTGAAGGCCAAAATATGCTCTAGGGCTTATTTTCAGGGGGATGCCTTATTTACCCATGAAGAAGACTACAGTACACAGTTATTGTTCATTTATTCATTTTAATAAAAGTGATTTGGTCAACATTTTGCGAAGAGCCAAATCCGCTTGTCACTCACTACGCCCCTAGCTGCACTGAACGCTCTTTCAGATAACACACTTGCGGCTGGGTAGGCAAGGATTTGAATGGCATGTTCTGCCAGCTGTAGCCTCAATATCCTCCTCTGCCCCTTCCTCCCCTTCTCCCATGCTTGCAATGTCCTTCTCATCACCTTCCAACTCCTCCTCTTCCTGGATTTGTGGTGCACTATGCTTAGTAGGCAGGCATGTCCGAGATGATGTTTGAAACGTCATCTCTTGATGCTGCGTCGGCTCTGTGTCACGTCCGAGATCCACCATCATCTGTTCCAGCAGGCATATGATGGGGATGGTGTCACTGACACAGGCCTGATCCCTGCTGATAATCCTGGTGGCCTCTTCAAAAGGTGACAATACAGTGCAAAAGTCCTCAATTTGCAGCCACTCCACAGGGCTGAAGAAAGGTAGTGTAGGTATACAACTAGAACCAACAGACTCTGCCACGTAATCCACCACCTCTTTCTGTTGTTCAGCCAGCCACTGCAGCATGTAAAAGGTGGAATTCCAACGAGTGGCCACATCACAAATTAACAGATGCACTGGCAGATTTCGCTGTAAATCCACCAATCTGGCACTGGCTGTGTACGACAGGCGGAAATGCACTGACAACTTTCTGGCCTTCAGCAACAATGGCTTGAGGTCTGGGTAATTCTTAAGGAAGCGCTGTACTATCAGGTTCATGGAGTGAGCCAGGCAAGGTACGTGTGTGAATTTCCCACAACGCAGGGCTGCCAGCAGATTGGCCCCTTTGTCACACATACCTTGCCTGGCTGGAGTCTGTTGGGAGTTAGCCATATGGCTTCCTGCTCCTGCAGGGCACTTATAATGCCTGCATCCGTGTGGCTGAGGAAACCCAGGCTTTGCAACCTCAGGACTGCGTGGCAATGTCTGGATTGTGCACTGAAATAGCAAACTGCAGGTTGTTGCTGGCAGTGAACAGATGCTGCCGAATGGGAGGTGCTGGGTCTCCATGGCAAAGTGTCCCTGGAGGAAGAAGCTAAGGCACAAGAGTCAAATGAAGGTTGGATGCTGCTAATGCTAACCATAGAAAGATTGGACAAGGTGTGGGTGGCAATGATGCCTGGTCTTGACTGCTAGCAATGCAACAAACATTAGCCAATCTGCATTGGAGCTCCTGCTCACCAACGCCTGAAATAGGTAATGCTACATGCCCCACTCAAATTGCTGGCAGCAGCACAGGTAACTTTGGTGGCAGAGGGAGGAAAGGCAGCGGAGGCAGATCTAGCAGTTTAAGCTTGCTTCTTGGGCGGAGGTGGTTGCACAGAGCTCTCTGCTTTGACCAGGTGTTCCCGCCAGGTTACCGGGTGGGAGCTTTTTTAATGTGTGCTCATCCAACTTGTTCCAAGTTTGTTTGGGTTTTTGCCTCGTTTCAACTGTTGAGCACACAGTTTGCAGATGACCATAGTGTTGTCATCACTATGGACATTAAAAAAAAATGCCCACACGGGCGAACATCTATCTGGGCTGAAAGGTGCTCTGGAGCTGGTGCTCGTGGTGGCGGTTTGCTTGTTGTTGAGGCATAGCTGTGGTGACAGCTTCCGACGATGGACGACTATGACTTGCCCCACTGGTACGTGAAGACTACAGAGTGTGGGCACCTTTTATCTTTTTCCCCTCTCTCCTCCACCTCTTCTTCCTCCTGCCTGTGATGATCTCCTTGTGATCCCATGTCGGATCAAGGACATCATCATCATCATCAGAAAAGACAGTTTCCCTGTATGTGCCGAAAGGAAGCAGCAGCCTTTTGGAGCCAGTTTGTATTGGCTCGTCTGGCTCAGAGTGTTCAGGTGAAAAGTAAGTTGGGGGAAGCCTGTGAACTGACTCTCTTCGTCAGATGACTGAAACAACTGAGCATCTTGAAGGAATGCTTGTAGCTCCGCCTCTCCAACCCCCTCAGTGGGACTCCTCTACATACTGCTGTACACGAGACTTTCCCGCCGATGATGAAGAACTAGGAGGAACAGGTGTATCATGGATTTTTTGGGACACCTGTGAGGCCTGGGACTGGGATGAAGAGGGGGTACAATCACTTGACCCAGGCTGGGTCATGTACTATCTCTTGTTCATGGTGTGGTAATAATGGACGTCCACCACCAACAACAGCGCTTCTCGGGACTGCAGCTAAAAACAAACTCATACTGATTTGCTTGCCACCCCTGCCAAAGCTGCCCCTTCCTCTTCGGCCAGACGTTGTACAAATTTTTTGTGTGGCTTGACACCCTGCAAAATACTTTGGAGCTAATATGCTTCAAAAAGTTAAAACATTTAAACAGCGCAAACATTTTTTTTTAGGGCTAAGGGTAATATGTGTGCCATTAGAAAGAATGATTTTTTAGGGGAACAGTAACTTTTAATGCAAGCTCGCCAGTGTAAAGCTGCCGGAGATGCGCGGCTCCGGACGCGAGCTTTTTCAGTTGCTGAATTGCTCGACGGCGTATGATTTCGGATCGCGAATACAAATGCGCGAGCAAGCGTCCGATTCTGCTTGATGAATTAGGGCCACTGACTGACTATCTCTCAATGTATCTATCTATGTATCTATCTAACAGTGAAACATTCTACATATCTGAGTACAGTAGATTTCAGGACTGCACCAATATAGTACAATCCAACAATCTATCTGACTAATAGTGTTAGTGTGACACAGTCTAACTAAGTAAAGCACTTTTTTTTACTTTGACAAAGTAAGCCAAGCAGCACAGAAAGGTTGTGATGCTAGCAAATCTCTGTCAGGAGTGGTAAATGCAGGCAGTCCCTGGCCTTATATAGACCAATGGCTGTCCTGTGTGGCATGCAGTGACAGACAGCCAATCGGCTGCCTGCCACAACAAACATGGAGGAGAGCGTCCTTCTGTTATTGGAGGGCCCTAGGCATTATGGGGTAGGTCCCTAGGCATTGTGGGAGGGACGAATTCGGGGCTTCAAATCCAACAAACAAACTAACAAATAAACAAAGCTGCATACCTGTGCAGGCTGCGCCAAACTGACAAATGAAAATTTCACTGTTCAATTGGCTTTAAATGTAACAAAGAAATATAGGTGGATTCACCAAAACCATACAAATAATCTGCATCCTATTTGGCAGGCTAGTGCACTACATAGATGTTGGTCAATCTAAAGAAGATTGTACAGACAGATTTTAACATGTATGGCAACATTTAGACCTATTTTAGATATGTGGTTGTCTGAAAAAAACAGGGCTCTGTACAACCAAGTCCAACTGATTTTCACCCAAGTATATTTCACAGTTAACCCTTTTAGTTCATACTGTTGCTATTGCTAGTTGATAATAATTTTTCTGTACATGTTTAAGAACTGTGTGTTTGTCTCTTGCTTTGTAAACAATGTAAAAAACTGTAAACGGGATCTCAGAATGCTTTAAATAGAAATCATACCCCTTCAGATATAGTTTTAAAGCAAACTCTGTGTCATCCGCGATTGAGGTTGGAGGTTGTGCTAAAAAAGAAGAGTTGTAACTGTGGTTGTTGGGAGAAATGGTTCATGCTTTTGTCTAAACACATGGTGGTATTCTACCTGTGAGTCAGTATAGCAAGGGTTAACAGATTTAGTACCATTGCCACATGCTGGCCCTTGTTGCTCAGCAGACTGGAAAATATATGCATGGAGAAAAACTGTGAGGGAAATGTTTATACTACATACAACAAAGACAGATTTACTTAACTGAGCAGTCAGTTATTCTACAGACTAATATCTGTTACAAAATATTTGCTAGTTCTGTGGCAAAAGTAAAAAAAATGGACATAATATGCACGGCCTCCTCCCCCCATCCTGTGCCCATAATTAGCAATAAAAATCAGGAATATCATTACAAATCTATGAAAACAGAAGTGCTTGGTTTGGAAATAGTTTGGGATAATAGTTTCCATGCTAAAATAGCAGCATAGCTGCACACAGGATGCCATTGGTAGGCATACCTTCTTGCACTTATTTGTTTCACGCATTTTGCAAAAACAAAGTCTTGCACTGAAAGTGATAAATGCACATTTTCTCTAGGTGTGGAAATAGAATTTTTACTTATCTGGTCCCCTGCTACCCCAGCAGTTCCACCCATATGCAGCTGGATGGTCACATACAAATGAGGGTTCTGGACTCATGAGAAGAGAAACTTAGTCTCTGGAAGATGAGGGAAAAGTTAAAAGGGTAACTAAAATTCTACCAATGTAAAGGGTAGTCCCTGCTGAAACTAGAGTTCAGCTCTAAGGAAACCATGATCCATTATAATAATATTCCCCCATGGAAAAGAATGGTGCTGTGTGTTGTCAGGAGACAAGAAATGAAACCATATTTAAAACCTGTAGACACATTATTGTAATAAAGTTTATCTAAAGATAAAAGCTCTTTGTTCTGTATTTAATAAGTGAGAGCCCCTTTCACTTCCTTACACCCCATGTCCTCTTCTGAACCCTCTGATTACCAACAAAGTACTCTTCCACAGCCCCCAGGTGTTTATATATTTATAAAGCAGTGTATGTAGTGCATTACAGAGTTCCTAGTAAGACCACAAACTGTTCCCAAAGGGGCTCACAATCTAATGTCCCTACCATAATCATATGTCATGAATACAAGTCTAAGGTCATTTTTGGGGGGAAGCCAATTACCCTAACTGCATGTTTTTTGAAATATTGAAGGAAACCCACACAAACACCAATCTCAATGCAGATAGTGCCCTGGCAGAGATTCAAACCCGGAACCTAGTGATACAAGGGTTAGAGTGCTAACCACTGAGCCACTTTACCCTCTGGGGGGTCACATGCAGCCGCACAATCGCAACCCTTTGGCAGCCACATGCAGACCCAGTTCACACCCTGCAGGCCCACCATCACAACCCCCCTGTGGCGCCAGATTACACCCTGCGGCCACCACATGCCGCCCTACTATCACAACCTCCCCTAAGGCCGGCACATGCAAGAGTTTTATAGGGCAATCAGTTGTTGCATTTGTCCTGTGCTTACAGCACAGCAGCCTCATGGGAGATTATGAAACAGATTCAATTGACTTAAATGGGGAATTCATTGTAAACCAGTTGCAAATCATGCTACTAAAGCCATTAGAAGTGGTTGTGTGGTAAAGCCCACTGAGAAGCAACATGTTGCTTTTAAGATACCACTTTACTATGCCTGCAAATCTACTTGTACACACATGAAATTTCAACAACCCCACTGCTTCTGGTATGCAAACATGCGCCTATGGCATGGGGAAGGGATAATTGCACCACAACTTCATCGCCAACCTGAAAGCAGCCTTAAAGTTTTGTGAGAGGGCAAATCTTTATTTGAGGAACCACAACACACAGACATTTGGCAGTATCCTAATGCTCATTTCCAAGGATGTGGCTCCTTGATCAGCTAGCACCCATACATCCTCCATCGCACAACAGCTTTCTCAAGCGCAAGATGATCTGCTACCGGCCCTAATTCCAAGCTCTTCCCAGGCCGCAGTTGGGGCTCAAACTCATGATCTAACATTTGCTCAAGCACCGCCTATACCCACTGAGCCACAAGACCAGATGATTGTCAATGGGTCAGAAAGAAAAGGCCTTATTAGACAGACAAAAATCATGTACCGTATTAATCGCCGTATAAGACGATAAGACCAATTTTAAAGGAGGAAAATCTAGAAAAAAAAGATTCTTAAAGATTATTACCCTTCTGATCACTCATGTGCCATTCAGACAGGTATTCCCCTTCTGATCACTCATGTGCCATTGATTGTCCCCTTCTGATCACTCTGTGCCAATTTAAATTCCCCTTCTGATGATCACCCTGTGCCAATTTAAATTCCCCTTCTGATCACCCTGTGCCAATTTAAATTCCCCTTCTGGTACGGTACCTTTTTCTCCGCCGGGGAACTCCGGGATCAGCTTGCTTCCGGGATGCAGGGATCAGCTTGCTTCCGGGTTCCGTGCTTCGTGGGGGCGCGTGTGCCGGCTTCTTCTTGCTGTCCTCTGCAGGAAGGAGGAGACACGCGCTGCAGCCAGCATCGAGGAGAGGAGAGAAGAGGAGACGTACGCAGGATTGGGGTATCGGGTGAGTATGTTGTTTTAATTATTTTTTAAAACGGTGTTTGCCGTATAAGACGCACCCACTTTTCCCCCCCCCAGTTTTGGGGGAAAAAAGTGTGTCTTATACGGCGAAAAATACGGTAGCTAAGTCTTCGTGTGCCTGCTTTTTCTGTATTATAAGAAAAAAGCAATTTGCAGGCCATTCAGGTGGTGGCTCGGTGAGCAATGGCAAGCAGTAGGTCGTAGGCGTGTGTATTGACCAGGAACTCCTGAGGCTTACTACTGATTGGTGAGATATGTACCTTGGAGGTTGATGTCATCAGTTAGCAAGGGCAACATGGGGGTTCAATGTGAATGACATGTTGAAGGGTGGATAAGGTTAGCAGCCCTAATGGACAACGATGATGGAAGAGGAGATTGTGTTAGGCAAAGGATAGCTGGGTGGTAGTTGCACATAGTGGTTGGTGCAACTGTCCTCTCGGTGGAGTGGGTTGGGATGTCCTCCCAATGTTGGTGAGGTTGACAGCAAGGGTTGTTGTGAAACATAGGTCAGTTGTGGGTGGTAAACTGGCTTCAGATGAGTAATAGAGGCTGTGTTGAAAGTATAGGGTTGTGGAATGTTAGTGTGCCAGGGCAGTGAGCAGAATAGGGTAAACTGGGTTTGGCTGTGTGATGTAGGTGGCTCTGAAAATGTAGGGGCTTGCAAGACACATTGGTGGGATAGATGTTCTCGGGGGTGTGGGTGGTGAAGGAAAGGGTAAACTTGGTTGGTGTGGGTGATAGAGGTAGCTGTGAAAGTGTAGGGGCTTGTGTGACATGTGGGTGGGATGGATGTTAGGGTGTGTGGAGAGTGAGCAGTGGTGGTAAAGAAGAGGTTAAGCTGGGTGGTGTAGGTGACTGTGCTAGTGTAGGGGGTTGTGTGCTAAAGAAGATGGTAAACTAGGTTCTTTCTCTTTTCTAACTCTTTGACAAGCTGCTGGCTCGGTGGGTAAAAGCGGCACATAAGCAAATTTTAGACTTTGAGGACTTTGGGCCAGAAGCAGTTAGCCTTGCGCTTGAGAAAACTGTTGTGAATCAAGGAAACTGGTGACAGCCATATTTAATTTTTACACTATATGAAAAAAGGTAAAGAAAGAAAGGTAAAATCTGACCAGGGACAAGTGGTCAAGCCTAAAGACACTGACTTCAAATGGGCTTTCAAAAAAAATCATCTGTCAACTACAAAACAATGTTTCCTTATGAAATAGAAGTGAAGTTTATGGTCTAAACTAGAGATGAGCGAATCTAAGCTGACGAAGTGGAATTTGATCCGAATTTCAGGAAAGATTCGATTTGCAACAAATCCGAATTTCCTTGTGATTCGTGGAAACGAATTGCAATTTTTCCTAAAATGGTGGCTACACATGTGAGGACATGAGGCAAGGAACTCTGGGAATGCGGGATGACCCATAATGCCATGCATGCAGCCAATCAGCAGCCAGCCAGCCCTGTGATGTCATAGCCATATAAATAGCCTCAGCTATCTTGGATAAGGACATTTTACAGCGTTCTGAGTGCAGGGAGAGACGTGTGCAGGCGCTAGGGAGAGTGATAGCAAAAACCTAATTGTGAGAAAAAAACTCAAAAAACGATTTTTAATGCAGGGAAAGGATAGGGAGGAATCATTTCACAGCATCTTAGTGCTGGGAGAGACGTCAGAAGGCGCTAGGGACAGTGCTAGAAAAGCGATTTACAAGTGCAGGGAAAGATTATTTGGGGATCCAAAGAGCCATTATACAGCTCTGTCATTCCAGCAATTTATATATCCAACAATCCTTTCAGTACAAAAAGAAAAATATATACACACTTCAGTGTTGCAGTTATTTGTGGTGAAAGCGTTTAGTGGCCTATTTGAGTACAAAAATAAAAATATATACGCAGTTCACTGTTGAAGTTATTTGTGGTGAAAGCATTTATTGGCCTATTTCAGTACAAAAAGAAAAATATATACGCACTTCAATGTTGCAGTTATTTGTGGTAAAAGCATTTAGTGGCCTATTTCAGTACAAAAAGAAAAATATATACACACTTAACTGTTGCAGTTATTTGTGGTAAAAGCATTTAGTGGCCTATTTCAGTACAAAAAAAACATATATTCTCAGTTCACTTCTGCTGTTATGTGGTGAAAGCTTTTAGTGACGTATTTGAGTACGAAAAGAAAAATTTATACGCAGTTCACTGTTGCAGTTATTTGTGGTGAAAGCGTTTAGTGGCCTATTTCTGTACAAAAAGCAAAATATATACGCACTTCACTGTTGCAGTGATTTGTGGTTAAAGGGTTTAGTGGCCTATTTCAGTACAAAATGAAAAATATATACGCACTTCACTGTTGCAGTTATTTGTGGTGAAAGCGTTTAGTGGCCTATTTCAGTACAAAAAAAAAATATATTTTCAGTTCACTTGTGCAGTTATGTGGTGAAAGCGTTTAGTGACGTATTTGAGTACAAAAAGAAAAATGTATATGCAGTTCACTGTTGAAGTTATTTGTGGTGAAAGCGTTTAGTGGCCTATTTCAGTACAAAAAGAAAAATATATTCGCAGTTCACTTCTGCAGTTATATGTGTTGAAAGCGTTTAGTGACGTAATTGAGTATCAGGAGGAGGCCACATAGTGGCACAATGACAGAGTCTGGAGGTGGCGGCAGCATCAGGAGGCTACAGAGTGGCACAATAACAGAGTCTAGAGGTGGCGGCGGCAGCATCAGGCAGAGACCACAGAGTGGCACAATGACAGAGTCTGGAGGTGGCGGCAGCAGCAGCATCAGGCGGAGACCACAGAGTGGCACAATGAAAGAATCTGGAGGTTGCGGGAGCATCAGGAGGCTACAGAGTGGCACAATGACAGAGTCTAGAGGTGGCAGCGGCAGCAGCAACATCAGGCGGAGACCACAGAGTGGCAAGGTGACATAGTGTGGAGATGGCAACAGCAGCAGCATCGGGAGACCACAGAGTGACAAGGTGACATAGTGTGGAGATAACAGCAGCAACATCAGGAGACCACAGAGTGGCAAGGTGACATAGTGTGGAGATAACAGCAGCACCATCAGGTGACCACAAAGTGACCCAGTGACAGAGTGGGGCGGTGGGTGGCAATTCCAGTACCGGCTGACGAAGGTTGGTGAAAGAAGGAGAACTTGGCATCTAATGTGTGGCATCAGGCAAGGGGCAGCATCAGAGTAGTAGCTGAGGGAGGCAGCCAGAAGAAACCGGTCTCTTTTGTCAAGGTTTGGGTGAGGCGGCATGGATCATCTAATCAGATGCATCAGGCATTGGTGGGTGGAAATCCTAACTGATCCACACCTGATTCATCTTGACAAAGGTCAGTCTCTCCACATTTTGGGTGGAAGGCCAGTTCTTCTTGGGGTAACTATGGCCCCCGCCGCACTAAACACCCGCTCTGATGCCACACTACTGGCCAGGCAGGACAGCTTTTTCGGGGCAAACTCGGACAGTTGCGGCCACAAATCCAGTTTGACTGCATTGTAGTCCAGCGAATCTTTAATGACGGCTGGCAGGGTGCACTCCATCTATGCCACCACCTGCTGGTTCAGGTTCTGCTCTATGTCTAGCAGCTGGTGAGTAGTTTCTTCACTATGCGGGTGAAGAAAACTGCTTATCAGCGACTCTAAACTCTGCTGCTGCTGATGAAGCTGGTACTGCTCCTTTCTCTGTAGTAATTCAGTTTGTCCTCCCTCTCAGCGGGTGTAAAAAAGGCCCCCATTTTGGACCGGTAACGAGGGTCCAACATATGGAGGAATTCCAACCGGTGGAAACGTCGCATATCAGCCTATATTGGGGCATCCGGTTCTGCCGCTGCAGCTCAAGGAGGGTGTGCTTTGCGATGTACGAGTGGCTGAAGTGCATGCAAAGTTTCCTGGCCATTTTTATGATGTCTTGCAGATGGGTGGAAGACTTCAGGAACCACCTGACAGCCAGATTGAAGACGTGTACCATGCAGGGGGCAAGGCTCAGCCTTCCTTGACGCAGTGCCGACACCATGTTCTTCCCGTTGTCGGTCACCATGGTTCCGATTTGAGTTGTCCCGGAGAAAGCCAGGATTCAATTTCTTGATGAATCACATGGAGCAGGTCCTCCCCTGTGTGAATCCGTTCACCCAGGCAAACCAGGTGCAGAACAGCGTGACACTCCCTGCAGTGGAGGCTGAGGACATGGTGGAGGATAAGGAGGCAGAGGCTGACTTTGCAGGACCAGCGGCGTGAGAATGTGGAGGCAGAAGCGGTGTCACTAGGCCAAGTTGCTGGTGTGGCTGTGCCACATTCACCCAGTGGGCAGTAAAGGACATGTATTGTCCCTGACCGTAGTTACAGCCTTCCTTGACGCAGCGCCGACACCATGTTCTACTCGTTGTCGGTCACCATGATTTTGAGTTGTCGCGGAGAAAGCCAGAATTCCATTTCTTGATGAATCACACCGAGCAGTTCCTCCCCTGTGTGACTCTGTTCGCCCAGGCAAACCAGGTGCAGAACAGCGTGACACCGCCGTGCCCTGCACATGTGGTATGCAGGAGGGGCACTGTGAATTGTCCCTGCAGTGGAGGCTGAGGACACAGTGGAGGATGAGGAAGCAGAGGCGGACGTTGTCGCAGGACCAGCATCGTGAGAACATGGAGGCGGAAGGAGTGTCACCTAGCCAAGTTGCTGGTGTGGCTGTGCAGGAACCACATTCACCCAGTGGGCCGTAAAGGACATGTATTGTCCCTGACCGTAGTTACAGCTCCACACGTCGGCGCTGCTGTGCACTTTGGCAGACACCGACAGGCTCAAGGACTGGCACACCTTCTGTTCTACATATTTGTGCAGGGCTGGTACTGCCTTTTTCGCAAAGAAATGACGGCTTGGGACTCTCATCCTTGGCTCGGCACAAGCCATCAGTTCTCTGAAAAGTGCAGAGTTGGAGTGCAGAGTGCACTTGGAAAGGGAGCGGCTGCAGCACCAGCAACTTGGACAGGAGCACATTCAGCTTCTGTGCCGTTGTATTAGTGCACGCATACTGTTGTCTCTTGGCAATCGCTTTAGTGATCGATTGCTGACGGAATGCCTGACGTGGAGCAGGAGGAGTAGGAGGAGCATCTGGACCAGCAGAAGATGGAAATGACATACAGCTCCCTTCGGCTGAGGTGGTGGAGCCTGAAACTCTTTGCGTGCCACTGGGTGATGCAGCGGCTGCTGCAGCAGGCTGGACCACCACATATGTTGACGCAGGGTCGTGGCCACGCTTCACCATCTGCCCACATATGCTACATATGGCCATGTTAACCTCCTCTGGCGGCCTAACAAAAAACTGGCACACTATCGAGTAGGTGATTTTCCCCCCAACACTCCACACTGACTGACTGCTAGCGCCGCTGTCTCCGTGAACCCCTGCACCACTACTTCCCGGGCAGGTAGGCTGCTGCGAAGCAGGTGGTCCACCCCGGGCACGTTTGGCTCCCAACCTCCCACTGCTGCCACCCTGCTGACTCCCAGCCATGCTACTACCTTGCTGGCTCAGCCGCTGCCTCACGGGCAAGCTGCCACCCTCTTCTCCTGATGATGATGAAGCCCCTTCTTCACCCGGCTCACAAGTGGGATCGGCTTCATCATCATCGAGTAGTGCCTGCTTGTCACTGATGTCCTCCTCAACAGTCTCTGGGTCAGGAGCCTAACCGCTCGCAACACTTCCTCCCACACCACTCTCTTAGATGTTGTTACTTAGCTGCGGAAGTGAGTTGCATTCATCCAAAGAGTCTTCCAAATTAATGGCTTGGCAGATAATCAAAAAACATGTTGCATACAGTTAGTTCTGGTCAAAACTAGTTTATTAGGTATGGCACTGTGTTTTTTAACTACTCAGGAAGGAACTAAGACAATAGCCAGTGTTTGACCAGTACTGACCAATGATCATCACTTAAACCAGTATTTTACCTTATAAGGATACCTGTTAAAGGATATGCTGCATTCCTTTAGAATGACCTCATATATGGTATACATATACCAGTATATACTGGTAAAGCATTATTGTTGGTGAGACATAATTGATATAAAATAAATTGTGCTAACCCAACACTCCACTCCCTGGCTCACCAACATCATAATGAAATACCAACAGAACGCAAAGGCAGAAGTTACAGTGTTGAAACAGTACACTTAGTTATAAAACAGAAAAACAAACCAACACATAAATAATTAGCATACCAATTACTATATACCATAAACATGTAATATAGCTTCACTCTTAATCCCAACCCTTAAGAATCAAATGACAGGATTTAACCAGGATTAGCAATTTGGCCATTTTAGATTTCAGTCACTCTTTTCTTCCATCGTAGTATATTTGATTCCTGTTTTTGTATAAAATAACGTTCCCAAAGTCAGGTTCCCATAAACAAAATGTCCTGTGTAAAAGTACCACTGGTGGTACTAAAATGACAATACATGGCATAGTTCTAGCTGACAATGGACTATGAGTACATATCCAACAGTCCGTCCTATTCATCAGCTGGGCATAACGGTGATATCGCTGTATATGATGTTGATAATCAAAATCCACTCCAGGTCATAGTGAAACCAATTAGAGCCACCAAGATTGGAACTAGTCTGTGGGAAGGAAAATAAACAGGGTTAACATCAACATCTTGGAGTTTTAAATTAGTATTAGCTTTTACTAGCAAATCTTTCTTCTTACTTTCCCTTCCTCTATCTGCTATACTGAATATTATCCATATCCATGCAAATAATCACATAACATTATTGAAAAATGTCTTGCGTCAAGTCACTGTCAAATCCGTCAAGCAATGCGTCATAGTCACATCATCTTTTTTATGTATGCTTGATTGAATACAGTAGTCCAGTTTATAAAAACTCACAGTTTTTCTTCCACAATGGACCCCAAAAAATGTCTATCTTGTCCTGTAACGTTCACTTTTTAACAATAAAAACTAATTCAGAAAACACTTTGTTGTCCCTGACCTAACATGTGAAGGAATGGTGTACTACCCCCACCACCCTCTGATTTAACAAAAATGAGGCTTGTTACACAACCCAATCTATCTATGTATTTGTGGGGGTCAGCTCTTTTTTTGTTTGAGCAGGCCATTTTAACTTTCATTACGTCCTGATGAACTTGCGGCATCTTCGATTCTCATGTCCACTGCATGTATTTCAGCATATCAGCTAAACCCTCCCTCACAATATGATAAAACATTGTCTCTGTGGAGGGTTGGAAAGCAGTAGTAGTCCAAATTTGTCCATAGCTCAACCATTAGTGTATCACACAATTATTTATTCATCAGCTCTCAAATGCTCCCAATCGGAAGCCTCTTGGCAAAGTTTGCCATCAATCATAATCACAGGTGCTTCCAGTTCAACAGGTGCAGTCACCAGTCCCACTAACGGCTGATTCAAAATGGGTGATTCCTAAACAGAAATACCACCACTTTTACTTAACTCTGTCCGTATTACCACTGGTTGTTGTTTGGCACTTCATCTAAAGCTGTTCCAGATAAGCTTCCGGTGGAAGCTTTTCTAGATCTTTAGCAACCAATCCATGACAAATCATGGGGCTTTGTGGGTAACCTTGTAATAATCCAATTGTGGCCATCCCAGGTAAACACAAATGTCTGATTTGGGAACACCACTGTTAAGCAGATCAAGAAACAACTATTTTCTGGTCATTTTAAACCTCTTTATGAAATCTCCCTTTTCTATTTTCTGTATTATGTCCTGGTCCTGGTCCTTTTTCAATCTCCTCTAACTGACCCAATAATGTAGCTGCTTCATGCACATTCCCTTGCCTCCCATCCAAAGCACTTAATACTGTGAATAGTGCAGAGCGTAAATGTTTTGGCGCTGTCCTAAGGATTTTCTGTCTCATTAAAGGAGTAAATCGGGACATGTCTGGGCCCACCCAGGTAGTAGATACCCCATAACGTTCATCTATAGGAAGGGGATCCCTAACTAATCCTGTAATACACCCAGCCTCTCGTACTCTCTGAATCCCCTCACCCAATGAGGCTGATTCATCAAGCAAAATCGGAAGCTCGCTCGCGCATTCGTATTCGCAATCCGAAATCGTACGCCGTCGCGCAATTCAGCAACTGAAAGAGCTCGCGGCCAGAGCCGCGCATCTCCGGCAGCTTTACACTGGCGAGCTTGCATTAAAAGTCTATTTTGATAGATTGGAGGTGGTATCAGAATTAAAGATCTTTTTTTTTACAGAAACACAGACATTTTTATATTTATTTTGAAAGATTGCAAGTGGTATCAGAAATAAATATCTGTATTTTTTATAGAAATACAGATTTTTTTTTAATTTATTTTGATAGGTGTCAAGTGCTATCAGAATTAAATATCTGTATTTTTATTTTACAGAAAATATTCTGTTTATTTTGATAGATAGCAAGTGGTATCAGTATGAAATATCTGTATTTCCTTACAGAAATAAATACTTTTTTTTTTATAGATTTCAAGGGCTATCAGAATTAAATATCTGTATTTTTTTACAGAAATACAGACTTTTTTTATTTATTTTGATAAATTGCAAGTATCAGAATTAAATATTTGGCATTTTCTTTTTTTTACAGAAATACAGAAATTTTTCTGTTTATTTTTATAGATAGCAAGTGGTATCATAATTAAATATCTGTATTTTTTACAGAAATACAGAAATGTTTCATTTTATTTTGATAGATTGCAGGTGTTATCAGAATTAAATATCTGTATTTTTGGTACAGAAATNNNTGCCCATTTTGTTATGAAGGCAAGCATCCGGCTTGGCAGTGAGGAGGCGAGTGTACGAGCGCATATGACTCCAGCCCGCGGTAACCCGGCTCGATATAACGGCGCGAAAGTACGCGCAACCAGCGAGCGCAGATTTTATTGATAAATTAGGCCCACTGTATGCCAAAAAGATACATCCATCAGTTCTGCTGGAGTCTCATATACTTGGGCCACAGAGTCTCTAATCAAATGCAACATACTAAAGGGGCGATCAGTATTGCGTGCCCTGTGCATTTGAAGACGGACTCTGGGGTCAAAGGATACACTTCCTAGTCCAATTGCTTCAGTATTAGTCAGCATCACACCGTCTCCACCCTGATCCCAAATTCGCAATAACCAAGTCAAAATTCCTTCTCCAGGTTTCTATCTATATTTCTGTCCTAGCTCAGTCAGCTCCCCTGCAGTATATGAACGAGTCTCCTCTGTCATATTCTGTTCTGCAGACAGTCCCTGTGGTGGTCTCATGTCTGTATCGCCATTAGCTCCAGTCATTCCACCAAGTCTCTCCCTCACTTCACGTCTCTGTCTTGTTGTCACTATTGATCTCACAATTCCTCTCTCTCTTCAATCTCAATTTCTACATCTGACTCAGAAGACCCTGACCAATGTTCAACCTCTTCCCATTTTTCTCTTGAAATCAATGCTCTAACATGCAACTTAGCCCCTTCTCTTGTAAGAGGCCGTTTCTTACGACACTGTTTTCTCTTCACAGCATTACTTTGAAAACTACATACTTTGAAAACTGTGAAACAACTTCTTCTCTTTGCGTATCAGTATCACACAAACACATTCTCAATAGAGATAGTTGCTCTGTAACAACCTGCAGTTCAGAATCCAATATCTCTCTTTTCTCTGTCTCAGCTTGGAGTGACTGAAAACACAGCCATCTCACCTGTGCAGCGGCCTTCTGTTCCTTTTTGTCATACCGAGACAGATCTAATTCCCTCATCGACTGGCAGCAGCAGCAGGGATCCCTATGGCAGTTCCACCAGCCATGGGAGCCAAACAACTGCCTTAACAGGGTTAGAGCTTGTCTAAGCCAATTGCAAGTGGTATCAGAATTAAATATCTGTTTTTTTACAGAAATACAGAAAATTTTATATTTATTTTGAAAGATTGCAAGTGGTATCAGAAAAAAATATCTGTATTTTTTATAGAAATACAGATTTTTTTTTATTTATTTTGATAGGTGTCAAGTGCTATAAGAAGTAAATATCTGTATTTTTTTTCAGAATAACAGAATGTTTCTGTTTATTTTGAGGGATTGCAATTGTTATCAGAATTAAATATCTGTATTTTTTATAGAAATACAGAATTTTTTTATTTATTTTGATAGATTGGAGGTGGTATCAGAATTAAAGATCTTTTTTTT
>NC_092859.1:61898086-61922529 GCF_032062135.1 Pyxicephalus adspersus
CAGACATTTTTATATCTATTTTGATAGATTGCAACTGCTATCAGAATTAAATATCTGTATTTTTTTAGTGAAATACAGAAATTTTTCTGTTTATTGTGATAGAAAGTGGTATCAGAATTAAATATCTGTATTTTTTTCAGAAAATATTCTGTTTTTTTTATAGATAGCAAGTGGTATCAGAATGAAATATCTGCATTTTCATACTGAAATAAAGACATCTTTATTTTTATTTTGATAAAGTGCAAGTGCAATCAGAATTAAATATTTGTATTTTTTTTTTACAGAAATACAGACATTTTTATATTTATTTTGAAAGATTGCAAGTGGTATCAGAATTAAATATCTGTATTTTTTATAGAAATGCAGATTTTTTTTATTTATTTTGATAGGTGTCAAGTGCTATCAGAATTAAATATCTCTATTTTTTTTTACAGAAAATATTCTGTTTATTTTGATAGATAGCAAGTGGTATCAGTATGAAATATCTGTATTTTCTTACAGAAATAAATGCTTTTTTTGATAGATTGCAAGTGCTATCAGAATTAAATATCTGTATTTTTTTTTCAGAAATACAGACTTTTTTTATTTATTTTGATAAATTGCAAGTGTTATCAGAATTAAATATTTGGTATGTTCTTTTTTTTACAGAAATACAGAAATGTTTCTGTTAATTTTGATAGATTGCAGGTGTTATCAAAATTAAATATCTGTATTTTTGGTACAGAAATGTTCATGTTTATTTTGATAGATAGCAAGTGGTATCAGAATTAAATATCTGTATTTTTTTACAGAAATACAGAAATTTTTCTGTTATTTTTGTAGATAGCAAGTAGTATCAGAATTAAATATCTGTATTTTTTAACAGAAATGTTTCTGTTTATTTTGATAGTTAGCAAGTGGTATCAGAATTAAATATCTGTATTTTTTTACAGAAATACAAAATTTTTTGTATTTATTTTGATAGCAAGTGGTATCAGAATGAAATATCTGAATTTTTTTTAGAGAAATACGGATATTTTTCTGTTCATTTTCATAGATTGCAAGTGGTATCAGAAAAAAAATATATGAACTTTTTTACAGAAATACAGAAAGTTTTCAGTTTATTTTCATAGATAGCAAATGGTGTAAGGATTAAATATCTGTATTTTTTTACAGAAATACAGAATTTTTTTCTGTTCATTTTTATAGATTGCAAGTGGTATCAATATCAATATATCAGTTTTTTTTACAGAAATGTTTCTGTTTATTTTGATAGATAGCAAGTGGTATCAGAAATAAATATCTGTATTTTTTTTCAGAAATATTTCTGTTTATTTTGAGGGATTGCAAGTGCTATCAGAATTAAATATATGTATTTTTACAGAAATACAGAAGTTTTTCTGTTTATTTTGATAGATAGCAAGTGGTATCAGAAATAAATATCTATTTTTTTACAGAAATACAGAAATTTTTCTGTTATTTTTGATAGATTGCAAGTGGTTTCAGAATTAAATATCTGTATTTTTTAAAAGAAATACAGACATTTTTATAATTATTTTGATAGATTGCAAGTGCTATCAGAATTAAATATCTGTATTTTTTTAGTGAAATACAGAATATTTTATTTTAATAGATAGTAAGTGGTATCAGAATTAAATATCTGTATTTTTTTTTACAGAAATACAGACATTTTTATATCTATTTTGATAGATTGCAACTGCTATCAGAATTAAGATGTGCGCGGGTGAAGACCCCTCGCCAGTAGTCTGCCACATTTATCCCCATATTGGTAGATCAATTTACGGAAACGATCCCTGTGGCGTTGGTGGGCCAAGTCATACAGTTTCAAGAGATGGGTTCTAGCAGCAGTCAATTCTAAAAACACTGCAGGGGCCATGTTTTGTTTATGCAGGTGTTCCAGATTTTATCTGATGTACAAGCTATATCCTGTGCTCTGATCTTTTTAAGCCACTGCCTTGTTGTATTAGAACCCCTCGGACAACCGCTTTCATAGCCTCCCACTGCATAGGAAGGGGAGTGGGATCCAAGGCGTGATCTCCAATAAAATTGGTTATCGCATCGAGAGCCACTTTTGCACAGAGAGAGTCTTTAAACAAAGAGTCATTACATCTCCATGTCCAAGCTCTAGGGCCCATATGGGGAATCTGAAATGAGAGGGACACTGAAGAATGGTCGGACCAGGGGCAGGACTCTATAGAAGCAATAGGACACCAATCAAGTATGGAATGGCTCGCCAGGATATAATCTATACAAGAATACATATTGTGCGGGTGGGAGAAAAAGGTATAGTCTTTGGTAGTGGGGTGCAAAATGCGCCACATATCCATTATTCTAAAATCGTACAATCTAGAACGAAGGGAGTTCAATTTGGAATACGAGATCGGAGTTTTCCCTGATGAAGTGTCTATGCGGGGATCCAAAACACAATTAAAGTCTCCACCCACAATAACAGATCCCTCGGCAAACCCTTTCAGTAACTCCAAATATTGAGAAAGGGCCGTTGTGGGTTGGTGATTGGGAGCGTAAAAAGAAGCCAATGTAAATTTCTTATCCCAGAGGGAAATTTTTAAAAACAAATACCTGCCCTGAGAATCAGAGCGAGAATCTAGTATCTGTACTGGTAACGAGCTCGTACAATATGAGGCAGATCCAATGGCTCGCGAAGAACAAAAGTTCTACTTCCCGTTCGGATAATAAGATGAAAGGGAAATCCCCATCTATATGGGATGTTCCGTTCAATCCCCATCTATATGGGATGTTATGAAAAGCTATAGAAACTCCCCTAGTTCTAGATTCAGGATTGGAGCTATGGTACCACAGGGGATAATAGCGATTGCGGAGAGAGGGAAGTCTAGTGGATTGAAAATGGGTCTCCTGGAGGAGTAAGATATTCACCCGTGCTTTGTGTTGAGCATAAGGGGTATCAGAATTAAATTTCTGTATTTTTTATAGAAATACAGAAATGTTTCTGTTTATTTTGATAGATTGCAAGTGGTATCAGAATTAAATATCTGTATTTTTTTACAGAAATACAGAAATTTTTATATTTATTTTGATAGCTTGCTAGTGGTATAAGAATTGAATATCTGTTTTTTTACAGAAAATTTTCTGTTTATTTTTGATAGCAAGTGGTATCAAAATGAAATATCTGTATTTTTTACAGAAATACAGACATTTTTTTATTTATTTTGATAGATTGCAAGTGGAATCAGAATGAAATATCTGTATTTTTTTTTACAGAAATACAGACATTTTTATATTTATTTTGATAGATTGCAAGTGCTATCAGAATTAAATATCTGTGATTTTTTTTTACCAAATTACAGAAATTTTTATATTTATTTTGATGGATTGGAAGTGGTATCAGAATTAAATATCTTTTTTTTTTTTACTGAAATACAAAAATTTTTATATTTATTTTGAAAGATTGCAAGTGGTATCAAAATTAAATATGTGTATTTTTTTTTACAGAATAACAGAATGTTTCTGTTTATTTTGAGGGATTGCAATTTGTATCAGAATGAAATATCTGTATTTTTTATAGAAATACAGATTTTTTTTTAATTTATTTTGATAGATTGGAGGTGGTATCAGAATTATTTTTTTTTTTTTTACCGAAATACAGACATTTTTATATTTATTTTGAAAGATTGCAAGTGGTATCAGAAATAAATATCTGTATTTTTTATAGAAATACAGATTTTTTTTTGCAAGTGGTATCAGAATTAAATATCTGTATTTTTTTTTACAGAAATACAGACATTTTTATATCTATTTTGATAGATTGCAACTGCTATCAGAATTAAATATCTGTATTTTTTTAGTGAAATACAGAAATTTTTCTGTTTATTTTGATAGAAAGTGGTATCAGAATTAAATATCTGTATTTTTTTCAGAAAATATTTTGTTTATTTTAATAGATAGCAAGTGGTATCAGAATTAAATATCTGTATTTTCTTACAGAAATAAAGACATTTTTTTATTTTGATAGATTGCAAGTGCTATCAGAGTTAAATATCTGTATTTTTTTTACAGAAATACAGAAATTTTTCGGTTTATTTTGATAGATTGCAAGTGGTATCAGAATGAAATATCTGTATATTTTTACAGTAATACAGACATTTTTCGGTTTATTTTTATAAATGGCAAGTGGTATCAGAATGAAATATCTATTTTTTTACAGAAATTTTTTTATTTATTTTGATATATTGCAAGGGGTATCAGAATTAAATTTCTGTATTTTTTTTATAGAAATGCAGAAATGTTTCTGTTTATTTTGATAGATTGCAAGTGGTATCAGAATTAAATATCTGTATTTTTTTTACAGAAATACAGAAATTTTTATATTTATTTTGATAGCTTGCTAGTGGTATCAGAATTGAATATCTTTTTTTTTTACAGAAAATTTTCTGTTTATTTTTGATAGCAAGTGGTATCAAAATGAAATATCTGCATTTTTTACAGAAATACAGACATTTTTTATTTATTTTGATTGATTGTAAGTGGAATCAGAATGAAATATCTGTATTTGTTTTACAGAAATACAGAAATTTTTATATTTATTTTGATAGATTGCAAGTGCTATCAGAATTAAATATCTCTGATTTTTTTACCAAATTACAGAAATTTTTATATTTATTTTGATGGATTGGAAGTGGTATCAGAATTAAATATCTTTTTTTTTACAGAAATACAAAAATTTTTATATTTATTTTGAGCAAGTGGTATCAGAATAAATATCTGTATTTTTTTACAGAAATACAGACATTTTTATATTCATTTTGATAGATAGCAAGTGGTATCAGAATTAAATATCTGTATTTTTTTTTTACAGGAATACAGAAATTTTTCTGTTTATTTTTATTTATTTTTTATATACAGTAGACTTCAGGATTGCACTAACACAGTACACTCCAACAATCTATCTGACTAATAGTGTGACACAGTCTAAGTAAAGCACTTTTTTTTACTTTGACAAAGCAAGCCAAGCAGCACAGAAAGGTTGTGATGCTAGAAAATCTCTGTCAGGAGTGGTAAATGCAGGCACACCCTGGTCTTATATAGGCCAATGGCTGCCTGTGTGGCATGCAGGGACAGACAGCCAATCGGCTGCCTGCCACAACAAACATGGAGGGGAGCATCCCTGCTGTTTTTGGAGGGCCCTAGGTTGAATCCAACAAAATTCGGGTCGGGTTGACCCGAATTTGAACGGCCATATTCGGGTCGAACATTAGGAGGACCCGAATTCGAACAACAACACTACTTACATCCTCATAAAAAGATAGAATATTTGTTTGACAACTTCTGTTTTTTTTGAAGCCATGCTGACTATCACTTATAATAATATTTTCTACCAGAAACTCCTCTATGTGGTTCTTTATCAAACTCTCTAAGACCTTTCCAACTATGGACGTTAAACTAAAGGGTCTGTAGTTACCTGGTAATGACTTTGCTCCCTTTTTGAAGATAGGAACCACATTGGCCTTACGCCTATCCATCGGTATCTTGCCAGTGACTAAAGAGTCTCTAGAATTTGAAATAACTAAGCTCAGCTCTTTGAGGACACATGGATGTAATCCATCAGGTCCCGGTGCTTTGTCAACCCTAATGTTTCCCAGCTGTTTCTCAAACATATCAGTTCTGAGCCATTGTGACTCTTTTAAGGCAGTGACATTGCTATTATGAATTTGGACTTGAGCTCTGCCATTTTCCTTCGTGTACACAGAGCTAAAAAAGTGTTTAGTATATCTGCCTTGTCTTGTTCCCCAGTTACCAAACCAGCGACATCCTTTAAGGGGCCTACATGCTCAGATCTGATCTATTTGCTAGTAATATATTTGAACATTTTGCGGGGGGTTGCCTTACTTTCCTTTGCAATCTGTCTTTCATTTTGAAGTTTTGCACATTTTATCTCCTTTTTACATCTTTGTTAAATTCTTTATAGGTTTCTTGTTCCTTATGGCTTTTTTAACATCAGCTGTGAGCCATATAGGTTTTAATTTTAGCCCCTTAAACTTATTACCCATTTGAATATATTTTTCAGTTTGCTTTTGTAGAACAGACTTGAAACATTCCCATTTCTGTTCTGTGTTCTTTGAGGACAATATTGTCTCCCAGTCCAAGTCACAGAGAGCCGCCCTTAATAGTGGAAAATGTGCTCTCTTAAAATTAAATGCTTTTATCTTTCCTGATTTTGCTTCCTGTTTACAGCTTACATTAAATGAAATCATATTATGGTCACTGCTACCCAGATTCTCTTTTATTTGCACATTTGTTATAAGTTCTGCATTGAAAGAACTAGGTCCAGCAGAATATCATTTCTAGTTGGGGCTTCTATAAACTGTACCATAAAATTATCTAATTCACAAATTTCCTCCCTTTTACTGTTCCTGTAGTGCCATTATTCCAGTCAATGTCAGGGTAGTTGAAATATCCAATGATTAGAACACTTGCACTTTTTGCTGCTTTTTCTGTCTGTGCTAGTAGTTGATTTTCTATTTCTTCCTTAGCACTGGGGGGCCTATAGCAGACTCCAATCATTAATTGCGTGTTTTTTTCAACCCCACATTCAACTCCACCCAAAATGCCTCAACCCAATCGCTTGTTCTATCCGCAATTTCTTTTTTCACATTCATTTTCAGATCACTTCTCACATACAGACAGACACCACCACCCTTTCATTTGACTCTGTCTTTATGAAAGAGAGTATACCCAGGAATATTGACAGCCCAGTCATGCGAAGAACACAGCCAGGATTCAGCAATACCAACTAAGTGATAATTCTCCTCACTCATTAAGGCTTCCAACTCCCCTATCTTGTTTGCTAGACCTCTAGCATTAGTGAACAGGCTCTTTAAACCAATGCTGCTTTTACGATCATTTTTTGCCAAATCATTTTGTTTTATAGTACTAGTACTGCACAATCCAATGTTTGTTTGTAACATGGGAAGCTCCTTACAATTATCCATAATCCACCCCCCAACTATCCCCAATCCACCCTCCACTAGTGTCTGACCCCTGACTAAACTTTCTGCCACCTTATTTGACTGTCCCACCCCCCTCTGTCCTAGTTTAAATATCCCTCCACCATTCCCCTAAATCTTTCTCCTAGCACAGCAGACCCTCTTTAATTTAGGTGCAAACCATCTCCGGCATTTAGGTTGTACCCCAATGAAAAGTCAGCCCAGTGCTCTATGAACCCATACCCTTCCCTTCTACACCAGGACTTAAGCCATGCGTTTAGCTGCCTAAGCTCCCTCTGCCTTTCCTGTGTTGCGCATGGCACGGGCAATATTCCAGAGAATATAGCCTTGGAGGTCCTTTTCTTCAGCTTGAAACCTATTTCCCTAAACTGATTTTTAAGGATCCTCCATCAATATTGTCATTTGTTCCAACATGGACCAAGACAGCTGCATCCTGTCCAGCCTCCCCCAGTAGTTTGTCCACTCGGTCCACCACATGCCGAACCCTGGCACCAGGGAGACAGCAAACCATTCGGTTGAAGGGATCCGGGCGAAAAACTACTCTATCTGTCCTCCTGATGAAAGAATCCCCTATGACTACCAATTGTCTTTTTCTTCCCGCGTTTCCCTCCCCACCACTACTAGATGTGCTGCTCTCCCGGCTGTTAGGGGTAGCAGTAACATCTAGAGTTGCCACCACTGGGTCTGACACCTGCACATCTTCACATAACTTTGCAAACATGTTGGGGTGCTCAAACACAGGGCTGGCCTTCCTTTTCTGGGGCCCCTACCACTATCTCTACTTA
Organism: Pyxicephalus adspersus; assembly: GCF_032062135.1. Lineage (NCBI taxonomy): Eukaryota > Metazoa > Chordata > Amphibia > Anura > Pyxicephalidae > Pyxicephalus > Pyxicephalus adspersus. The sequence goes on from NC_092859.1 coordinate 61,905,855, forward strand.
CATTAACCCAACTCCCTACATGCTCATCCGGATTAACCTCTCCACCCTCCACATCCACAAGCCATTAACTCAGTGAGCAGGAGACCCCTCTCAAGGTGATCCAGTGATTTCAGTGTTGCAATGCGCTTCTGCAGCTCTCCAATGCGAGATACCAGAAAGGAGACTTGCTCACATTTGTCACAGCGCTATTCACCTAGGAGCTGTTCCTCAATTTGTGCATACATGTGACGGACTGTGCACTGAACCAAACTTTCCACCTTGCTACCACTCATTTTCCCAGTTACAATTTTTGTTTACAAGGAGTTAAAAATGTTTACTTACAGTTTGTGGTTACAATAAGGATTTAACTGTTTTTTCTAACTCCACTTGATTAAAAATCCAATTGTTTCACAAGCCAGTTAGCAAGCTCAAAATGAGTGCCCCAGGAACTTTAATCACCTGTAAAGCCTTGACCACTCCCCCTTAAAGGTCAGCAAAGGAAAAAAAGCTGTTTAAAACAAAATTGACAGTCAAACAAACACAACCCAACAGTCAAACAGACACAACTCCCAAATGCACAATATCAATTGCACAATATCAGACTCCTGTTTTTTCTAACTCCACTTGATTAAAAATCCACTTGTTTCACAAACAGTGAGCAGTGTTTTGCGCGAAACATATATAGATATATATATAGAAGCAAACATGATGATCTAGTCTGCTGGCAAAAGTGAAGTCTCGCCTGACAGAATTCGCAGGGATTTATTATTATTACACAGTATTTATATAGCACCATCATATTACGCAGCGCTGTACAAAGTCCATAGTCATGTCACTAACTGTCCCTCAAAGGAGCTCACAATCTAATGTCCCTACTATAGTCATATGTCATTAACATAGTCTAAGGTCAATTTAGGGGGAAGACAATTAGCCTAAATGCATGTTTTTGGGATGTGGGAGGAAATCGGAGTACCTGAAGGCAACCCACACAGACAACCTGCAAACTCCATGCAGATAGTGTCCTGGCTGGGATTCGAACCTAGGACCTGGTGCTGCAAAGGCCAGCGTGCTAACCCCTGAGCCACCTGAGCCACCGTGCTGCCATCGCTAATCACTAAGTGGATCCTCGGGTCAGGCATAGTAAGCGTTTAGGTATGCACTGAAATCAGTTAACTCTTTCTGAACATGAAAATATTAGGTCATTTAAAAATATGCTTTTTTTAAGCTAAAATATATGTTTGAAACATTTGAACACATCATAAATTTTTATTTAGGGCTAACTGGAAGATGTGTGACATTTGAAAGAAAGATTTGTTAGGGAAAGATTTACTTTTAATGCAAGCTCACTAGTGTCAAGCTGCTGGAGATTTAGCACACAATCATTTTAGTTGATAAATGTCGGGAGAATAATCCAGTGTATTCTCGACGGCTGAAAATCCGTTGAGGGGTCCAAAGCCTGATCGCGAATAAGCATGCACGAGCGAACTTCCGAATGATTCCTTGATGAATTCAACCCAATGGCAGGCTCTTAAATGTGTAATGCCAGGACATTTTTTAGGCATGCCTCTAGATTGAAAAAAGAAAGGGCTGCTTCTATAAAAGAACTTTTGGATATTATATCCACAATAGATGTTAGACATAAAAAAGACCCTGATCATAATATTTTAATACCTTTATCACAACAGTGTCAACAAGTGAAGAAAATATTAGATGAATATTCTCTAAAATGAAGGGATAGAACTAGGAAAATGTACAATCAACCAATATGGTGACAAACTGGGAAAACTCTTAGCTAGAGCATTTCATTCTTGTGTAGCTAGTACATCAATCCCATGTATTCAAAATTTGAAGGGGCATAAGACATTTAACCCAATATAGATAGTACACTCTTTTAAATCTTTTTATCGGGAACTATATAATCTCAAAGGGAAATATGCTGTTATGGCATCTGATCAATTTCGTAATGTTCAAGGTTATATATTGCCTACTATATCCTTTATAGTACAATTAGCCTGGAAAATCCATTTTTAGAGTTAGAGCTTAGATCTTGTATTTCTTCCCCTAGTAGTGGGGAAAAGCCCTGGACCTGATGGCCTGACACCTAGATTTTATAAAACATTTCAAAATGATCTTTTGCCTATTATGGTATTGGATTCTAATGAGGTGTCACGTGATACAGGATTCCCTACTGAATCTTTGCAAGCACATAAAACTGTGCAACCTAAACCTGGTAAAGATGCTACATTATGTGGTAATTTTAGGCCTTTCTCTTTGACTAACTTGGATATTAGAATTTTTTCTAACTGCGAGATTTAAAGATTTGATCCCTGGGCTAATTCATTTAGATTAGTGAGGCTTTACATTGGGTAGAGAATCCCGAAATAACACATTGAGGACAGTGAGCCTGATTCATCAAGCCAAATCAGAAGCTCGCTTGGGCGTAATCACGATCCGGAATCAACCAAACTTCGGTAAGTGAGAATACCCTGGCGTATTCTCCCGGCAGTTATCATCTGAAATGATCGCAAATCTCTGGTAGCTCAACACTGGCGAGCTTGCATTAAAAAGTCACTGTTTGGATAGAGTACATCGGGTAAATGGGTCGCGAGATGTCGGTAGACCCCTGCCTAGAGATGTATTATGTCGTGTACACTTTTATAATATTAAAGAAGAAATAATGCGCCAAGCGTGGTGGAATGGTCCTATGGACTTTGATGGGGAACCCATACAATTGCTACCAGATCTTTCCAGCAGCACGTTGAGAATGCGTCAGGTCCTGTGACCCCTACTGGATGTTATCCGTACTGCACAAGCTTCCTACAGATGGGGCTATCCATTTCACTTGGTGATCACTAAAGGTGACTCTGTCTTTGCATTGCATAGACACTCTCAACTACCAGCTCTGTTTGAATTTCTGCAGCTGCCACCGATTGATCTCCCGGACTGGCTGGCAATGGCTGTTGAGGTCCCTTCTACCTCCTCATGGATCAGGAGACCGTGGAGAACTCCGAGCAGGTGGCAGACCGGCCGTACAGGCCCGCTGTTCCGCCCACAAGTTGGCCCAAACAAAACTTAAGTATTGGGACAATATATGTGACCTTATTGTTCTGCTGGTGATATGGGCGATATAGTTATTATGGAGGGCCTCATTTAGGTCACTATTGTTCTATGTTTGAATGCTAATTTTGCACTGGAGGGTATATTCTTGCTGCTGTATACTATATGCTACCTGAGTTTTACTGCTAGCTGTACATGCATGTGTATGTGGTTATTACCGGCTCAGACAATTTGGTCGGGACGGGTATTTCCGGGGCCATTCCATGTGTATAGGTGGGGGGCTCCCGGGAGATCCGGATCCATGTCTTAATGGTAGCCTGGAAATGAGTCATTATATGCACTCACCGTTTAGAAAATATGCCGCTGCAACTGTACTTGAGAGTGCCTACTAGCTGCTATTGTTACTATGCAGGTATAGAGTTGATTACTGTTTACATGGGTTGTTTATTGGCAGGTTCTTGGTGCTCAGTGGTTGTTATAGCCGCTGGCGAGCACATGCTCGTCGCTGTGGAGTACCTCCTCCCCACTTAGGTCGGCTCCTCCTTCTTGGAAGGGAATTTTTTTTTAATTTTGGAGCCAATAAGATTTGATACTTAGTTTTTTATTGGTTTTATTTTTTGTCTTTGCTTTTCTTTTCCTTTTTCTCCTTTTGGTGTCTAACCCAATCCCCTCCTCTCCTCCCACCCATGGCATTGCAAATTACCTCACTCAATGTAAAAGGGCTGAATTCCCCACTTAAACGTTCCATAGTTCTCTGGGAACTGTACAGATGTAAGTGTCAAGTGGAGTTCTTACAAGAAACCAACTTTAAATATGGGCATGTACAGAAAATGACTGATTGCTATTTTGATAAGTCATATCTTAGTAGCTCCGCTGAGTCCAAATCCAAGGGGGTATGTATTTTGTTACATAAATCGGTTCGTTGGTCACTGCTAGCCTGTTGCACTGATCCTGAGGATAGATATGTTATGATTAAGGGGTCAATTGATTCACATATCTATACCTTTGTTAATGTTTACTTTCCCAACAATGGCCAGGTAATATTTTTGGAGTCTCTACTCAAAGTTATTGAAGATTTTAGTGAAGGCACACGGATTGTGGGTGGTGACTTTAATTTTGCCCCCAATCCTTTGGTGGATGTAACCAGGGGTGCTTCAGCTATGTCTGAAGCAGCCCTAAGGAAGATCAAACGCCTCCTACACACGCATCAACTAGGGCTTCGGCTACTGAGCCGAAAACTTGCTCCTGGAGACTAAATGACTCCTTGTTGGATACACAGGAGATACGTGATAAAATGGAGACTGAGCTCAAGTCCTATTTCTTAATTAATGCTACCTCTGTGGATAATCCACTTCATCTATGGGAAGCGCACAAATGTTACATATTCTGGCAGAATTACATGATTTAGAGACCACTCATAAACGGCAGCACACGGTGGAAGTTGAACAACAGATTGTGGGAGTTAGAGGGCGAATTAGAGAAATTCTGCGTTACAAGACTAAATTTATGTTAACCAGATTCAGGGGTTACTACTATGAATACTCCAACAAATGCTCTCGCCCAGGCACTTCAGGAAAAGAGGGCCAAAACTTTTATTCCCAGTGTGGGTTCCCCCTCGGGCGGGCGAGTGCAGACCTCCTCAGATATTGCGGAGACCTTAAGGTTCTTTTTTGATAAGTTGTACAATTTAGACAGACATACGGTTCCTGCAGAGGGTCCCACGAGGGTGGAGTTGATTAAGGCATATCTGGATTCCTCGGGACTTTCCTCCTTGTCCTCTGAGGCGGTGGAGTCCCTGGGGGCTCCGATCATGGCAGAGGAATTAGCCTTGGCGCTTGCTAAAGCGCCCACTGGGAAGGCACCGGGCCCGGATGGCCTAACCCTGCCGTACTATAAAAAATTCCTCTGGATACTTTCCCCATACTATCCATGGGCATTTAATGCCTTGACGGAGGGATCGACTTTACCCAGGGACACATTGGCAGCACACATTTCTCTAATTCTGAAACCTGATAAGGACCCTAACTCATGTGCTAGTTATAGGCCAGTCTCCCTATTGAACTGTGACATTAAGCTATTTAGCAGCATTCTAGCAAAACGCCTGACGCCCCTGATCCAATCTATTGTACACTCAGATCAGAGAGGTTTTCTACCAGGACGCGAGGCTAGAGACAATACGGTTAGAATGCTGAATTTAATTAATTATTTTAATTCACTTAAACGTCAGGCACTACTACTAGCAGCGGATGCTGAAAAGGCCTTTGACCGTGTTGACGTGTTGTTGGGAATTTTTGAAATGTACCCTGGCCCATATTGGCCTACCCTCTGCCTTGGTGACCTGGATTGGATCTCTATACTCTACCCCTACGGCACAGGTGCCCCCTGTCTCCACTCTTGTTTATACTGGTCCTGGAGCCTTTTCTGAGACAGGTTAGAGCGAACCCAAGTATTCATTGGATTGAAGTACATGATCAGCTGCATAAAGTGGCGGCCTATGCCGATGATCTCCTTTTTTTTGTTTCCTCTCCTAGGGTCACTTTGCCTAATTTATTACACGAGATTCAAAGATATTCAGTGCTATCTAAATATCAAATCAATTTTCAGAAGTCAGAGGCATTATCTATTACATTACCTGTTTGGTTAGTGGACTCCCTGACACCGTTCTTTCCTTTTAAGTGGGCAAAATCAGATATCTCGTATTTGGGCATCAGGATCGCTAGGGATTTGTCCTCAGTGGTTAACCTGAACTTTCTGCCTCTACTATCACAGGGTAAGACGGGACCTGCAGCGATGGAAGCAACATGCATTCTCCTGGTTCGGTAGATGCAACATTCTGAAAATGAATATTATGCCGAGATTGCTATATTTGTTTCAAACCCTCCCTGTTCATATCCCACAACAGGTACTCTGCAGCTTTAGGCAGGAGTTTCTCCGATTTGTCTGGGGGGTGACAGCCCTCATATCGGGCGACGGGTTTTAAGGTTGCCTAAAGTACGTGGAGGTATTGCCTTTCCTGATCCTCTATTGTACCACCAGGCTACACATGTACACATGTGGTCCCCTCTAGACACACTATCTCCCATTCTCAAGCTGCCGCTGATAGGAACGACCCTCCGTGTTGTGCAGAATTATTTCAGGGTCTCTGATGTGTTCTTACCCTTCTCCATTGTCTCCTATTCTAGGACACCCGGGGTTTCCCCAGGGCGTAACAGATCCTAGGTTTCGCTCATGAAGGGAGCGGTGAATTTTCAGAGCATCTCATTTTTTGAGGGTCACGGAGTGGGCACCTGTCTCTGATTTGACAACTGCTCATGAACTTCCAGAACTGGGACCATGGGACAGCTTTTAGCTGTGTCATTTTATTCACTCTCTCCCACTGCCATCCAGGTATGTGCGCCCCCTATCACAGGTGGAGGGGGTGTGTGTGGCCCAGGGCACCATTAGAGGGACTATTAGGGGGATCTGGTGCCTACCAGATGCTATTGACAGATACTGCCCCCTCGACTTCAACTTTACCATTTTTGCGCAAATGGGAAGGTGACCTTGACACCACGTTCTCTCCAGAACAGCAAGATCGTCTCCTGTACACGGGTCATAAAGCCGCTCTCAGCAACTCTTATCAGGAACTGAACTATTAATTGCTCACGCGGTGCTACAGAGTGCCGACTGTGTTAGCCAAAATGTATCCGGGAGTAGATGATAGATACTGGCGTTGTGAAGCGGCTGCTGGCAGCCTGTTTCATATATTCTGGGAGTACTCTAAGTTGCAATCTTTCTGGTCAGGGGTGGGGCGGTTATTGAAGAATTGACAGAGGTAGATATACGTAACAGCCCGGAGCTAGCCCTTTTACATTTGAATGATTGCTCTAAAAAGAAATACCATGCTTCTTTACTCAAACATCTTTTAAATGCTGCTAAGGCCTGTATTCCGGCTCTATGGAAACAATCCTTTCCTCCCACCTTGTCACAATGGTTTAGAAGAGTGAATGACATTATGGCAATGGAAGACCTAATTACCAGTCGGGAAGGTAGATCGGATAAATTCCCAAATACATGGTTCTATTGGATACAGTATACCACTACTCAAGCATACCTTTCAGTATACAGTGAGGCTGATAATGCCGACGATCTGTTTTGAATACAGAGGATATCATTGAATTATTGCTATGTGTTCCCTACTGTGTTAAATCTGGCCTTTATTCAATCTGACCTGCAATGCCGTGCCCCTCCCCCTCCTCTCCCTCCCCCTCTTCCTCTATTTTGCTTTCTATTTCTCTATTTCTTTCTTTTGTTATTTTTGTTAATACTTTGAAAATTGCCTGTGCTCAGTCATTCTGCTTGTTTGTTCATAATGTATTTGTGATGCGGAGTCACTGTTCCCCTAAAAAATTATTCTTTCTATTGGCACACATGTTTCACTTAGACCTAAATAAAAATGTTTAGGCTGTTCAAATGTTTCAAACATTTATATTAGCTGAGAACTAAACATATTTTTAAATGACCTAATATTTTCAGGTTCAGAAAGAGTTAACTGATTTTAGCTCTTTACACAGGCGCCTATCTAAATGCCTGACCCGAGGACATATAAATATATATATATATGTATGTATATATATATTTCTACACATATATATACACATTATTAATTAGAACTATATAAATGTTTGCCCTGCATAAATGTTTTCTGATCCAGTGTTCCATCCTTGATAGGGCAAAATTGCATATTGGTTAGGTAAATATTTTTGGAATGCAATATTTGTTGGGCCTTTTTTGAAATAACCGGGCTTTAGATTAAAGTGTGGGTTTACATGTGTTTTTTTTATTCTGTCATGTAAATTTAATGGTGTCTGTGTGTTCTCTATATTTTAATGTGACCTTTTAGGAAATATGTTTATTTTGAATAAAGGTTTTTTCAAAATTTTGTTTTTTTTTTGGTGGGTTTTGTTTTTATGTGATCTCCCTTACAGTGTCCCAGGACCTCCAAATAAAATATTAAATTATGCTTCTTTTTAAGCAGTTTCCTTCTATGATTAGTTTGACTGGCTAAAAACAGCACAATTGTCTTATTAAAACTTGTGTGATGTAAACGCTATGTGTTCGTAAACTGTTCACTGCCTGAAAAGTTTTCCAGGGAAGGATCCTCATTCCGGTAAGTTTTTCTTTTTAGGTGTATATTGTTTGTTTCATATACACTCATGAAGGTACATACATGCATATATATATATATATAGATTGACTTCTTCATAGCAAGTTGTCTAACTTCCTTTTTTTCCTTTGTCTTAAGTTGTTTTGTATAAAGGAGGGGCTGTTGTTTTGTTTATTAGCCTAATCTATGTTGCTACATTTGATACTTTGCTTACCATTTAGCACAATAGCTGCTTTTGTTTTTTGTACTTTGAATGTTTAAATGTCCATTTTGCTACTAAGAAGAATGTCAATGTTAGTGCTATGTTCCTGTGTTTTTGGCCATATTCTTTCATTAGAATAGTGTCCCTGATTCATCAATAAAATGCGCGTACGCTGGACGCGCGTACGTTAGCGCATCCAGCGAGCTGGTTTCCCGCGGTCCAGAGTCGAGTGCTAGTACATGCTCCTTCACTTGCCAGCCGGATTCCTGCCTTGATAATCAAGGAATAGGGGTCGCGAATCTGCCAGTTAAGGCGATTAGATTTCAGCTGAGCGATTAAGGAGGATCTGTTAGGCTAATGTTGAGATCATAGCAATTAATTAGCGCACACCTGCTCTTTGTTCTGTGCGCATCTACAGTCCATTACAGGTCAATTAGAATCTTTAATATTTCTTCTTTTGGGTAAGTGTTACTTTTTTAGGTTACATTGTACTCATTACCAAAATTAATTATTTATTATTACATTTGTTGCACTGTTTTCATACATTTTGGTTTGCTTTGCAACACTGCAAACTAATTGAGATCAAGCTGTATATATACTAGTTAACAGTTCAAAATATGTGATCACACAATAGTATGAATTGTAAAAATTTGTCACCAACCATTTGTGATCTAATTAAAATGTCATTGTAGTTTGGCTTGATAGAAATCAAATAATTGAAAAAAGGATTATTGCCAAAGCTGGTTTAAAAAAACATTTAGTGATTTCACTTGTGTATATATGTGAAAATACATTTAAATGCATATAAATAATGATGAGGCTCCTGGACTCTCTATATATTTTAGGAAGGGTGTCCTTTCAAACCACGTCACCCTTAATTTGTGCACTGAGCCAGTCTACAGTTTCCTGGGTGTTTATGAAGGTTTCAATGCCATTTTAGACCTTGTCCCACTATATATTCACTTCCTCACATCAGCTTGGAGGAGTGGAGGAACATAAACGTGGATTTCTCCTTTAACCGGAAGCAATATCATCCACGAATGTATGGTAGTCTGTGATGTGACATTCCAAAGGCTTAGCAGCACAGCAGAGGGATATTATCGCTCTGTAAAGAAATATATTACATTATTAGGATGTGTTAGGCAGCATGGTTAATCATGCTTTAGTGGTAACTACATGCTGCTGGATAGTATTTTTCATTCTTTTCTGGCTGCATAAGCAATGCTTGCGCATATCTAAACTAAATTGCACTCTGCCCTAGTTTGGCAATGTGTTTTTGTAAAGTGTCACATAAAGGTCTAGCTCTTACACAAATATGTCTGCTATTTCATTTCCCAAACAATTAAAGTGTGCTTTCTACGACTTCAAACCTAGGTTGGTTTGTAACCCAAACATGATGTGCTGAAATATGTAATGCATGCATTGTAAACATATGTAAATACTCACGTGTAAAGACATTAGCAATCAGTTCATCTTTGACTCGACGTCCCTCTGCTGTGCTTTGGGAGCCAGAGGCAGGATGTTGATGTACCTCTGGCTCGAGTTCCTCTGGAATGTCCCAGGTATCCCCATGGTGCAGGCACAGGTTGTGCAGGACACAGCATGCCATGATGACTCGGGCAGCTTTCCATGGCGCGTATAGGAGCTCACCACCGGGCCGCGCCAAGCACAGAAACTGTGCTTTTAGCAGCCCGATCGTTTGCTCCACAATTCCCCGGCTTTTTTGCAGAGCCTTGTTGTAATTATGCTCTGCTTCAGACCAGGGGTGACGCACAACTGTCATAAGCAATGGAAGCTGCCTGTATCGTTTGTCAGCTGTAAAATGACAAACATAATACATGTTAGTTCTTGGTATAGTAAGTGTTCTGTGAATGCAGAATTTTTTACAAAGGTTGCTAAGGGTTGTGCTCTTTGGTCACTTTATTGCTTTTTGGTTGTTAGTAGACATTGTTACTACTGACTACCACACTGAAGTACTGTGAGCTAGGAAAAGAGTAATTATACTAGGGCTTCCGGGAATATCTGAAAGTTAGTTTTTCCCACATGTTCCCAATATTGTACAATATTTATAAACTACTTGCTAAATTAGATGTTAGCACAAAATATGACATATATACAATATAGATCGTAGCCTGGCATTTTGACAATGCTAAGGGACATAGCAACATAATAGGTGTCTACAGGATTTGACTACTGTTAGTTGTATTACAGTAATGACATTATACATTACCTATTAACCAGCCCTTTAGGCATTTCTCCAGAGATGAATTTCTGGTAGAGGGCTGTCTGACGCAGGATATAGGCATCATGGCATGATCCTGGGAAACCTGTGCGTGCACTCATGATTCTCCTGTTGGCATCGCAGACTATTTGTACATTCAGTGAATGATATCGCTTCCGGTTGCGAAACGCGATTTTCTGCAATTTAGTGGCCTGAATGGCCACATGGGTGCAGTCGATGGCCCCCAAAACATTTGGAAATCCTGCTCGCCTGAAGAAATCCACCTTTACCTTCCTTCACTCCTGAGCTGTTTGAGGAAAATGAATATATAGTGGGACAAAGTCTATAATGGCATTGATAACCTTCGTAAAAACCCTGAAAACTGTAGGGTGGCTTAGTACACAAATTAAGGCCAAGGAGGTTTGAAAGGAACCCCTTCCTAAAATAGGAGTGGCCAAGAGTCTTGTCATTCCTGGCACTGCCTGGCTTCTCTTTGTTTTTGGAGCAATTTTCTCTTCCAGCAAGCTGTACAGGTCATGGATGACCTGGAGAGACAGACGGAAATGCCTTTTGACATCCTGGTCACGCAAACTTTCCAGGCGGCTACGCTCCAAGATGATGCGTGGTGCCCAGACCGTTTGTGAAGCATGAGCTTGCTTCTCTGGTTGCTGTTGTTGCTGCTGCTGCTCTTCTTCTGTTATGACAAGGAAAGTGGTGTTTATTGTCACAACAGCAGTTGTAATGACCAACTCTAGTTCCAAATTCAGATCCATGACAACAGCAAACAAAATCATTGAACCGGCGCACATTTGAATGCACGCGCGGTTACGTGCGCGTTTGCGTGCGCACGTATGCGTTCGCATGTGCTGAATCCCTATACCTTTGCACAGAGTTCCTTAGCCATTCTGGTCATGCAAACCAACACTAGGGAAAAAAAAAAAGAAAAAAACAGAAAAAGAACAAAGGCTGCGACAAGAACAAGTAAGAACACCATTGACTTTATTCCTCCAAAAAATGTTTTGGGTGTGTTGTCCCATAACTCTTTTATATTGTTACTTCTAGTTGCATGGAGCCAAGGAGAATGGCCACCACCACTGCCACCACCACCACTACCACAATTGCTGCTGCTGGCGGCCTCACCACCACCACCACAACTGCTGCTGCTGGCGGCCCCACCACCACCACCACCACTACCACCCCAGGGTCTTCAGTCCATAGACCAACAGTCAGCTCCCTCAGGCCAACTAGGTTGCTCTGTGAAGCTGGCCAAGTAACATCTAGGCCCCTGGTCCCTCAACCTGGCACCTCAGCCAGTTTGAGCCGGACCAGGGATTCTGCTTCTAAGGCAACCAGCTTCACTCCTGAGCAAAATGCAGCCCTCATGGAGTCCTACGTACAACATTTTCCACGACTGTGTTAAGACGCTTGTTTGTATAAAATAGCTTAATCTCTATTTTGTGTTTGCCCAATGTCCACCGGTTAGTAACCCTCGCACTTTGACACTTTACCTATCTAAGTTTCTTTTGATGCAGCCCAAGTATGCTCCAAATGCAGTTTTGCTATCTATTCCCCGAAGAATGTTCCAGTTTGTAAATTTCTCAAAACGATTTTAATCAAGTATGAAGTCTCAGCTCAATACTCTACAAGTATTGCTGTAATGACCTTAAAAAAAGCTAAAGATTATTTCCAAATACACGATTGCATCTTTGTTCACTAAATGAACACAAATCTACTTATGTCTAGGGACCAAATATGGCACACCGCACTTCTCTGACACTTGTCTGTAACAGATAAATGTGTTTGCTAATAGGTCAACTACTTTTCTGTTGGTTAAAATGACATACTAAGGTGTTCAGCTGTGTATTCTATGCCAAATGTATTCTTGAATGATGTTACAATTACATATATTTTGAAGAGAACATATCTAACATACCATACTCTGTTACTTTTAAGGTCACAGGATATTTTGACTAAGTGACCAATGGAGGAATGGAGCAAACTCAGTTTCTTTTTTGTGTTTTTTTAGGGATGGAATTGGATTGGCCAGGCTGAAAAAATATTTTAAAAGTGCACCGAAGAAAAAATCAAATTAAATTCGCAAAATCTGGCTTTTAGTTTTTTTTACAAAAGTTTTATTTTTTGAATCTCCTCCCAATAACTAAAAATGTACAAACCCCAACAAATATAAAAATATAACAATACAACAAAACTTCTTTTAAAACATATATAATTTTTTTTTTTTTTTTTTTAAACGGTACTGCCTGGGCAGATCCCGAGGAGGGGCCAGCCTGAAGTGGTGCTCCATGGCAGACATCCTCTGGTGCAGCCAATACAGGCTATCCTGTCTACTTCCTGGCGGGTGAGGAAAAATCAAATAATATATTAACTGGAAGAGTTTGGTCCAAACATTTTTTAAAAAGTACTGTCCATTAAAAACCAAACAAATGAAAATATAAACTTACCAGGAGGATGTCTGCCATGTCGCCCGGGTTGGGGTGGCGGTGGTGGCGGTGGTGGGAGGCTCGGAAGCTGATGTGGAACTGGCTGTGTTTAAAGAAGGAGACCAAAAAAATATGAGAGGTAAGTACTAACCAAATGTAACAGTATAATAGCAGCTAGTTCTTAAATTGCACAGTGGTAAAGAATTCAAGTTATGTCATCTCATCTGACTGTTTTGCTGTTTACACCGTGCCAAACAAGAAAGTAAGGTTATTCCTGGGGCCAAGCTAATTATGGCTATGGAACTAAAGTGATGCAGTTTGTTGGCAATGAAGGTTGTGGGTTTTCACAAGGGACAAACGTGGCTGAGTGACATTTAAACTTTGTCTTCTGTTAAAAGCTGCCTAGACATGAAGCTAGTCATACACTCCTAATGATACTTGATGGAGCTAGGCCTAACAAAGTATCTCCTACTTTCATTTCATGGTTTTTAAGGAATGTTCACAATATCTAAAATGAAGAAATACTTATATTCAGATGAGGAACTTGTGTCCTGTGGAGGAGGAGCTGGCAAGGGTGCTGCAGCAGCTGTAGATAAAAAATGAGCAGCATAAGTAAAAGTGGATGGGCAGGACTAAAGTAGATTTGTAAGGTTAGTTAGGGTGAATAGATTAATGCAGAACTAAATGATACTTTCTGCCTACGTCCAAAAATTTAGAGCAAACATTTGTCAGTACAACTATGGACAAGTAAACAACTCATGTCTATTTTTAGTCATGCTAGCCAACAACCTAGAAAGAACGTTCATTTGATGCATGAATAATGACTGGAAGCTACATGAAATCCTGCTAAATCTTTCTTTTTATTTGTAACCAAAAATGGTGCAAGTAGTATGAGAGTGTGTTGAATTGCAACATATATTACAAAATTTGATTCTAAGGTTAGCATACAGGCAATCTCCTCGGCCGCCTCCTCTCCTTCATCGGAGGACTCTGGCTGCAGATGTTGGGCAGCGGGCTCCTCCTCCAGAGATGGCTCCTCCCCGGGGATGGCACCTCCTCACCAACTGGCTCCTCCCTGACTGGCTCCTCCTCCCCTGGGGATGGCACCTCCTCCTCCTCCACATCCTGGGGGATGGCCAGTTGCCTGTGTGGCCGCTGTAAAATTTGTAGCCACCGGGGTGATGGAGAGTTGGCTGTAATGACAAAATCAAATATACAAAATTAATAAGGGTAGTAAAATATAGGAAGTGAAAAACAAACAGTTCTAGGCTAAACAATACTACTTTACACAAACAACAAACATTCTAAAACACCACTCCTTAACAAGAGGAGAAGACAAATTACAAAACTTAACAGACAGGATGCGGTCCACCATTTTGCGAACCAAATCCGGTCTTCTCCGCTTTAAGTCGCTCCAAGTATGTTGGATCTAAGCAACTGTTGGGCGACAGGCACAGCGCTTTACAAAAGTTGACCGCTGCTGGTCATATCTCTGCCGAATCATTGTCTAAAGAAAAAGAAACAAAATGTGAGTTATTTTGACAACAACCAAACACCTCTTAAAAAGAAAAAAAGGGATAACTAATTAATTGACTGATTGATTGATATATTTTCTGTTGCAAATTGACATAGTTTGGTTGCAAATGTAAACTGTTTGTTTGTTAATATTGTGTGTAGATATATATGGATATACTATTACTATTACTAAAAAGCTTCCAGTTGCCACCCCACTAAGTTTAATCATGTTTAAACTATTGTAAAACCAATAATTGTGCTTCTAGATGTAAACTCTGTTTATCCGGTTTTAGTGAAGCATTAGTAAGTGTCAGACATACATACAATCTAGGGGCAAAATGTAAGCACTGTTGCACTGGGTCAGATAATGCAGCACATGTGAATTTTTTTTGTTGACACATGAAAAAAAAAGATCTATAAAAAAAGTGGAGAAATACAAAACACGGGAATATCTATGTGAGACAGTAGAATAATGTGCCTTCACCAAAATCAAGATTGTGGTCTCAGCTAGCCAGAGGACATTCTACCAGAAGGCTTCCACTGTCCTCTGGACAAAGAAAGATAATTTCCAGCCTTGCGTGATAGTGAGGAGGCAAATTAGTGCTCTTCAAATGATCCACCTCTGATTGAGCTTAATGGGGTAGAATCATGAAGATTTTTACAATCCATACATACACACATCAAAATATGTGCATATACATAGTTGTCAACAGCCAACTTTAGGTGTGTGGACCTCTACCCAGCTCTCATCTGCAGCTGTAATCCATTGAAAGAACAATAGAGGACGCTTCATTCTCAGCTGTCATCCGTGCAGAGGATTTCAGCTGCTGAAAAGAGCTGGGCAGTGAGAAGAGCGCAGCTAGAATGAGATGGGGACACAGGCTGTCCCTCCCCCATTCTATAGCTCTGCTGTGGCTTCTATATAAAAAACTACTTGGTAAAATATATCCATTCTGTGGGCATGTGTAACGACATCATGGGCACAGTGTGATATCTGTGTGTGGGAATTCTGCATGTCATATCTTGCAGCCTATGAGGACACTCATAGATAATAGTCCCAAAATATCTACAAAATCCCAGGCCACCAAAATAAAAGCATTTGAAGATATGGGGATCCCAATTGCAAACACTATAGAAAATCCTACATTGGGAATGCTTTTTCCAAAGCAAGTGCACATAGGAATCCTTTATTGAAAAAAGTGGCACCCCGGGCCCACTTACATAGCAAGGAGCAAGTGTCCCCCAACCTGAACCTACATTTTCTGGTTAATGCACCGCACTATTCCCAATAAATTGGGGTTCCTTGAAATGTAGGTATAAATTTCAGCCCAACGGCCCAGGGGGCATGAATAGCCCTCTTTGCCTTTTGCCTCCTAGATGCACTGCAACAACCTCCAAGAAATGTGGTTGAGTAGTAGCTAGTAGGATACTCAACATTTCAAGTAGTTACAAACAAGGGTTTAGAACATGTGAAGGAATAAATATAGTGAGTTCTTGGGCTAAGGAATATGAGAAGCAGCCTAAAAACACATTGAAATGTGAAAACATGCATAATGCATAAAACACATTGAAATGTGCAAACATGCATGATGCAAAAAACACATTGAAATGTGCAAACATGCATGATGCATAAAACACATTGAAATGTGCAAACATGGACAAAATGTATGCTTATTGTAGTAAAAATAATCCCCCTCCCCACCCCCCGATAAAACTTTTTAAAAAAATCACTTACCTTAATAAAGCGCAGGTCCCTCTCTTCAAACAATGGGCACGGCTTGATGATAATACAGATATAAAACTTCCTGGTTTACTCACGTCTACTGTAAAACGTGGCCACGCCATGCATTTGCACGTACACTTGCTGTATGCGCATCATTACCCGCTTGTAGCCAGTGTTGCTCATAGATACATGCATATTATTTTATAATAATATACTTTTTGTATATGTTTTTTGTTATGTTTCACCTTGAGCCAAACATATGTTCTTGCTTTTCAAGCCTTTCAGGGTGTTTATTTAGTTTGAATTGCATGTTAGACCTTGCCCAACTATATATTGACTTACCTCAGCTTGGTAGTGGAAGCACATAAGGGGGTTTCCTCCTTTAACCAGA
>NC_092859.1:61923100-61932194 GCF_032062135.1 Pyxicephalus adspersus
GCGCACGTAGGGGGCCGCCGTGGCGCACAACTATGAGCTACAGGCGCCTGAACTGAAAGCAAACAATTATGCCGTCAAACAACTGAGGTTTAATAAGACAATTGTGCTGTTTTTAGCCTTACAAATAATTCAGAGGAAGGAACAGCTTAAAAACAATCACAATTGACTTTTTAAACTGTGTGTTTAAACTGTGAGAGATTGGAAAGGAGATCACATAACAAACCCCCAATAAACAAACGACAACATTTTAGAAACAACTTTGTTCAAAAGAAACATTTGCTAAAAGGTCACAATAAAATATAAAAACACATCAACCCACAAAAAAAACAAAAAAAAAAAAAAACACATCACTAAACTTTACGCTAAATGACAAAAACATTAAAAAGAACAAAAAAACACATGTAAACCCATACTTCCATGTAAAGGAAAAATAGTTCAAAATGGCCCAACAAATATTGCATTCAAAAAATACTTACCAAACCGATATGCAATTTTGCCCTATTAATCAAGGGTGGAAAACTGGACTAGAAAATCTTTATGCAGGACAAACATTGAAAAGTGGTAATAAAGGCAGAATTTTGCAATCAAACAATATGGCCACAAGCACAATAACATAGCATTAACATTTACTTCAAAATTGCAAAATGGACATTAAAACATTCCAAGTAAAAAAAAATAAAAAAGATGCTATTGTGCTAAATAGTAAGCAAAGTATCAAATGCAGCAACATAGATTAATTAGGATAACACACAAAATAACAGCCCCTCCAAGAAGAAAAAGACAAAAGGAAAAAGCAAGTTAAACCACACCCTTATATATGCTCAAATTTAAGAGCACAGGTGATAGAAATTCCATTGCAATTAGCACTTGCGCAGTCTGTCAAAATTGGCTGTTTGTTTTTTTTGCAATTGGACATTTTATTATCATTGATCGATATGATCCTTCGATATGTAAAAACACACCCTTATATATGCCTAAATATAAGCGCAGAGGTGATGGAAATTCACTTGCAATTAGCACTTGCGCAGTCTGTCAAAATTGGCTGTTTGTTTTTTTTGCAATTGGACATTTCATTATCATTGATATGATCCTTTAGATATGTACACCAGTAAACAGATATTCTAATAATTAAAAAAATAAAATAAAGTTGGGGAGGATTTCGGCCGGCAGATTCAGGATGTGATTGTACGCGCGTCCTCGAGTCCCGGACCGCGGTAATCCGCGATCGCTGGTCGCGCGTATTATCGCGCTTCCAGCGATCGCGGATTTTAATGATGAATCAGGGGCATTGACTTTAATAGTGTTCGACTTTGACATTCAACCACCCGAATAATTTTGCTCTATTCGAGCGAATAGCTGACGAATCGAATAGTGAGCTATTTGACCAACACTAATATTAAGTATAGTAATTAAAATTATTTTTTTATACATATATATTTAGATATATATATTTATATATAAATACACACACACATATACATATATATCTATAAGAAGAAAACAAGAACGTGTGTGTACATGTGACTTTTGTGGGAAAATCTACTCCGATGGCAAGGCCGAGGCTTTGTGCGTTAACAGTCGCAAGATTTACCCGCAGGCGGCTCCTCCAATCAGGCATCGTAAGCCTTTATATAGGTACCTATGTAGAGGAGCTGAACTCAGTTAACTCTTGCCCAACAGGAAAGAAAGAAGTCATTTTAAAATATGCTTTTTTCTTAGCGCATATAGATGTTTTAAACATTTGAACAGCACAAACAATGAGGAATTTTTAGGCCATATTGCTTAACATGATTCAAATTGCAAAGATTGCCTATTTCTTCCTATGATTGCTGATTGCTGATTCATGTATGATATTGCTTCTGGTTAAAGGAGGAAACCCCCTTTATGCGCTTCCACAAGCTGAGGTAAGTCAATATATAGTTGGGCAAGGTCTAACATGCAATTCAAACTGAATAAACACCCTGAAGGGCTTTAAAAGCAAGAACATATGTTTGGCTCAAGTGTACAAACCAGCAGGTTAGTCCATAATCCAAAAAAGAAACATAACAAAAAATAAATACAAAAAGTATATTAATATGAAATAATATGCGCGTACCTATGCATACACATGGAACACCGGTTACATGTGGGTATTAATGCGCATACAGCAGGCGTACGTGCAAATGCGCGGCCACGTTTTTCAGCAGGCGAGAGTAAACCAGGAAGTTTCATATCTGCATTATCATCATGCCGCGCTCATTGTTTGTGGAGATGGGCCTGCGCTATTCAGGTAAGTGATTTTTTTAAAAAAGTTTTAGCGGGGGGCGGGGAGGGGGATTCTTTTTAGTACAATAAGCATACATGTTTGTCCATGTTTGCACATTTAAATGTGTTCTTGTGCATCATGCATGTTTGCACACTTAAATGTGTTTTTATGCATCATGCATGTTTGCACATTTAAATGTCTTTTACGCATCATGCATGTTTGCACATTTCAATGTGTTTTATGCATCATGCATGTTTGCACATTTAAATGTGTTTTATGCATCATGCATATTTGCACATTTAAATGTGTTTTATGCATCATGCCTATTTGCACATTTAAATGCATCATGCATGTTTGCACATTTAAATGTGTTTTTATGCATCATGCATGTTTGCACATTTAAATGTGTTTTTTGCATCATGTATGTTTGCACATTTAAATGTGTTTTTAGGCTGCTTCTCATATTCCTCAGCCTCACCATCTTTAATCCTTTACATGTCCTAAATCCTTGTTTGTAACTACTTGAAATGTTGAGGATCCTGCTAGCTACTACTCAACCACATTTCTTGGAGGTTGTTGCTGTTTAAAAAGCAAGTGCATCTAGGAGGCAAAAGGCAAAAAGGGCCATTCATGCCCCCCGGCCCACTTACGTAGCAAGGAGAATTGGGCTGAAATTTATACCTACATTTCAAGGAACCCCAATTTATTGGGAATGGTGAGGTGCATAAACCAGAAAATGTAGGTTCAAGTCGGGGGACACTTGCTCCTTGCTATGTAAGTGGGCCTGAGGGCCACTTTTTCAATTAAGGGCTCCTATGTGCACTTGCTTTGGAAAAAACATTCCCAATGTAGGATTTTTTATAGTGTTTGCAATTGGGATCCCAATATCTTCAAATGCTTGTAATCTGGTGGACTGAGATTTTCAGGATATTTTGGGACTATTATCTATGAGTGTCCTCTGTGCTTGTACACAGAGTTGTAAGGCTGCAATATATGACATGCAGAATTCCCACACTTAGATATCACACTGTGCCCATGATGTCGTTACACATGCCCACAGAGTGGATTTATTTTACCAAGTAGTTTTTTATATAAAAGCCACAGCACAGCTATAGAATGGGGGGGGGGGACAGCCTGTGTCCTCATCTCATTCTAGCTGAGCTCTTCCCACTCGCTCTTATCGGCAGCTGGAATCCTCTGCACGGATGATAGCTGAGAATTGAGTGTCCTCTATTGTTCTTTCAATGGATTAGAGCTGCAGATGAGAGCTGGGTAAAGGTCCACACACCTAAAGTTGGCTGTTGACAACTATGTACCTAATGCAACGGTGCTTACATTTTGCCCCTAGATTGTATGTATATATGTCTGGCACTTACTAATGCTTCACTAAAACCGGATAAACAAAGTTTACATCTAGGAGCACAATTATTGTTTTTACAATGGTTTAAACAGGTTTAATTTTAGTGGGGTGGCAACTGGAAGCTTCTTAGTAATAGTAATAGTATACTCATATATATATCTACACACAATATTAACAAACCAACAGTTTACAATTGCAACCAAACTATGTCAATTTGCAACAGAAAATGTATCAAT
Organism: Pyxicephalus adspersus; assembly: GCF_032062135.1. Lineage (NCBI taxonomy): Eukaryota > Metazoa > Chordata > Amphibia > Anura > Pyxicephalidae > Pyxicephalus > Pyxicephalus adspersus. Next base: position 61,926,942 of record NC_092859.1, read on the forward strand.
CAGTCAATGAATTAGTTATCCCTTTTTTTTAAGAGGTGTTTGGTTGTTGTCAAAATAAGTCATATTTTGTTTCTCTATTTCTTGAGACAATGATTCTGCGCCGGTATGACCAGCAGCGGTCCATTTATGCCAAGCACCGGATTGCGGAGAGGCTGTCAGACAGGCTGTGGACCCCTGCAGGGATGCGCCCAACAGTCGCCCAAATCCAGCATGTTTGGAGCGACCTAAAGTGGAGGAGACCGGATTTGGTACACGAAATGGGGTACCGCATCCTGTCTGGTAAGTTTTGCATTTTGTCTTCTCCTCTTGTTAAGGAGTGGTGTTTTAGAATGTTTGTTGTTTGTGTAAAGTAGTATTGTTTAGCCTAGAACTGTTTGATTTTCACTTCCTATATTTTACTACCCTTTTTAATTTTGGATATTTGATTTTGGTATTACAGCCAATTCTCCATCACGCCGGCTGCAAATAATCGAGCGGCCACACAGGCGACTGGCCATCCCCCAGGATGTGGAGGAGGAGGAGACATCCCCAGGGGAGGAGGCGAGAGATTAGGAGGAGGTGCCATCCCCGGGGGAGGAGGACCCATCCCCAGAGGAGGACCCATCTCTGGAGGAGGAGCCCACTGCCCAACATCTGCAGCCAGAGTCCTCCGATGAAGGAGAGGAGGCGGCTGAGGCCGAGGAGATTGCCTGTAAGCTAACCTTAGAATCAATTTTTGTAATAAACACATTCTCTACTCTCTATTCTCTACATTCTCTATTCTCACACTACTTTCACCATTTTTGGTTACAAATAAAAAGAAAGATCTAGCAGGATTTCATGTAGCTTCCAGTCATTAATCATGCATCAAATGAACGTTCTTTCTAGGTTGTTGGCTAGCATGAGAAAAAATAGACATGAGTTGATTAGTTGGCCATAGTTGTACTGACAAATGTTTGCTCTGAATTTTTAGACCTAGGCAGAAAATATCATTTAGAAGTTCTGCATTAATCTATTCACAAGTTATGGGGTAGGATAAAAAAAAGACTTTTGTAAAAAAAAACTAAAAGCCAAGTGCACATTTAAAATCTGTTTCCAGCTTGGCCAATCCAATTCCATACCTAAAAAAAAAACACAAAAAAGAAACCTTAGCTTTTACACAATGCTTCTTTGAACCATAAAATATTGAACATGCTCTTATCCTACACCAACCTGTTTTGCAGCTTGGCCGAATTTGCTCCATTCCTGCATTGGTCACTTTATTTTCCAAATATCCTGTGACCTTAAAAGTAACAGAGTATGGTATGTTAGACATGTCCTCTTCAAAATATATGTAATTGTAACATCATTCAAAAATACATTTAGCATAGAATACACAACTGAACACCTTAGTATGTCATTTAAACCAACAGAAAAGTAGATGACCTATTAGCAAGCACATTTATCTGTTACAGGCAAGTGTAAGAAGAAGTGAGGTGTGCCATATTTGGTCCCTAGACATAACTAGATTTGTGTTCATTTAGTGAACAAAGATTCAATCGTGTATTTGGAAATAATGTTTAGCTTTTTTAAGGTCATTACAGCAATACTTGTAGAGTATTGAGCTGAGACTTCATACTTGATTAGAATCACTTTGACAAATTTACAAACTGGAACATTCTTCGGGGAATAGATAGCAAAACTGCATTTGAAGAATACTTGGTTCTTGTTGCTATAAAGGGAAAATAAAAAATTACTACAATATCACATAACTTTGTGGGTCACCATAACATTATGCAGACAGCATCCTGACATTGAAACATCAACAAATGTTAGACAAAATGTTAGACACATTTATTCTGAATCCTATACATTAAATATGGGTTGCTTACGGAAACCTCAGGTGTCTCCTCTTCTTCTTGTGGTAAATGTCCACCTGAGGGACCCTAAACCAAAAAAAAAAAAAACACAAATTGAACACATTGGGAAAGGTTCATTCCCCCAACACATCCCAAAATAAACACTAATGGACCAGTTCTTGCCTACCTACCTCCACAGTGGATGCAGCCCGTGAAAACTCTTCAGAACCAGAAACCAGCAGACATGGATGTTCTACAAAGGCACATGATATATCACATCAAAATGAATGAATGTGGTGACAAGGCTTCACATATCAAAAGTCCCCAATATTTTGCACAAGCAAAATTATTTTTGACATATTAAGCTCACACTTAATGTGTCTTAACAGGCTGCACCAGAAACCTCTGCCAATAAAACTTATCAAATCTTACCTATATATAGATAGATATAATATAGAAAGATCAAAGGTTATTACTTAGCTTTTGGAAGGCTGAACACACACACAAACCAAATTACCTGTATTCTCCTCCAGGCTTTTCTGCAGTGGATCAACAACCTCCTCTTGTAGATGGCGATCTGTTAATTAAAGCACAAAAACAAATGAAATAGAGTGAGCTTGACTCTAACCCAAGTTCATTTGGATTGATCGGTTCACCACAATTCTAACCACAAAACATACCACTTCCAGAGCCAAAAATATGTGAAATTGAACACTCATATTACACATGAGTAAGGTTATAAACATGATTAGAGACACGTGCACAATGTCAAACAAGATATACCATGAAGGTTCATCTTACCCTGGTAAGATGAACCTTCGTGGTATATCTTGTGGGAGGAAGCCCAGTGTTATCTCGATGCGAAGTGACATCCTCATCATCCATATCACCCCGAGCACAGAGGGCAGGAGGGGACTGCTGAGTCTCAGGGCGTACTATTGTAAAAAAAGAAATACACACATTCTTAATGCAAGTCAAAAGAAGGTAAAAATACACTAAAGAGGTCATTTTACAAAAATGATCCCATATTTCACCCTAAACAAATAAGTAAAAACACAATGCTATTTTGTTCTCAATGCTAATGACTAAACTTGCAATCCCACAAAAATGCAAAAGTCAATTCAATGCCAATCTTTCATACTCCTTGAGACGCTGCACAAGATGTTAATGATAGCTCCCACTCCTTCCGGCCTCTGTGCCCAGGAGCCTTTTGACCTGTCTGAAGATGTCACTCACATGTTTTTGACTTCTGGCAATTTCCTCCCAGAGTTCCTGCCTTACAGCATGGGAAATCTGGGAGTGCAAGCCCCCACAGAGTCGTGCAACGTTGTACGTAGGACTCCATGAGGCCTTCATTTGGAAGCAGAATCCCTGGTCCGGCTAAAACTGGCTGAGGTGCCAGGTTGAGGGGCCAGGGGCCTGGATGTTACTTGGCCTGCTTCACGGAGCAACCTAGCTGGCCTGAGGGAGCTGCCTGTTGGTCTATGGACTGAAGACCCGGGGGTGGTGGTGGTGGTGGGGCCACCAGCAGGAGCAGGGGCGACGGTGGTGGTGGTGGCAGCGTTGGTGGCCATTCTCCTTGGCTCTGTGTAACTAGAAGTCAAAAAATAAGAGCTATGGAAGAACACACCCAAAACATTTTTTGTAGAAATAGGGCCCGATTCATTAATGAAATGCGCGTACGCTCGACGCACGTCCGTACGCGCTGGTAGGCAACCTCTATTAGCACGAGTCTTGCCCGAGTTTTAGTGAACTTCCCTGCAAAGATCTCGAATACGATTATGCGATTAATTTTCAGTTGTGCGATTCAGAAGGAGATGTTAACCTGAATGATGAGGTGATAGCAATTGATTAGCGCACACCTGCACCCTGTTCTGTGTGCATCTCCAGTCCATTTTACAGCTCAGTTTGAATCTTTAATGCTTGATGTTTTATTTTGTGTTACTTTTTTATGTTACATTCTACTCAATCACAAACTTGCTTCATTTATAGTTACATTCGTTGCACTTCTTGTTACTTTTTCATTTGGTTGCAACACTGCAAACTAATTTCTATCAAGCTGGATATATACTAAGAAGCAATATCCTCCATGAATGTTGCTTGTAGCCAAGCCCATGATATCCGAAATCATAGGAAGAAATAGGCAATCTTTGCAATGTGAAGAAATATGTCCCAAAAGCCCTCTTTGCCTATTTCTTCTTATAATTTCTCTTTTCTATGTATATGTACACACATCTAAATGCATACATACATGTTTGGCTTTGTGTGCACTCATGTCTATACATACATGAGTGCATATGAAGCAAAAGACGCAATATATAAAAAAAAACAAAAAAAAAAAAAAAAAACTTACCTTAATGAGGAGTGTGCAAAAGTGCAGTGCATTTTTCAACTTATAAAACAGTTAAGGTGCACGTAGCGGGTCCGCCGTGGAGCACAACTATGAGCTACACTCTCCTGAAGTTTGGCGCACAACTATGGGCATCAAACAACTGAGTTTTAACAAGACAGTTGTGCTGTTTTTAGCCTTACAAATAATTCAGAGGAAGGAACAGCTTAAAATCCATCACAATTTTCTTTTTAAACTGTGTGTCCTGGGAAATTGGAATAGAGATTACATAACAAACCCCCAAAAAACAAAGGACAACATTTTAGAAACAACTTTATTCAAAAGAAACATTTGCTAAAAGGTCACAATAAAATATGAAAACACATCAAAACCCCAAAAAACAAACAAGCACACCACTAAAATTTCTACTAAATGACAAAAAAATTAAAAAGAACAAACAAAACACATGTAAACCCACACTTCCATGTAAAGCCAAAATAGTTCAAAAATGGCCCAACAAATATTGCATTCAAAAAATACTTACCAAACCAATATGCAAACTTGCCCTATCAAGGGTGGAAAACTGGACTAGAAAATCTTTATGCAGGACAAACATTGAAAAGTGGTAATAAAGGCAGAATTTTGAAATCAAACAATATGGCCACCATACAATACCATAGCATTAACATTGACTTCAAAATTGCAAAATGGACATTAAAACATTCAAAGTAAAAAAAAAAATAAAAAAAAGAAGCTATTGTGCTAAATGGTAAGCAAAGTATCAAATGCAGCAACATAGATTAATTAGGATAACACACAAAACAACAGCCCCTCCAAGAAAAGAAAAAGACAAAAGGAAAAAGGAAGTTAAACCACACCCTTATATATGCTCAAATGTAAGCGCACAGGTGATAGAAATTCCATTGCAATTAGCACTTGTGCAGTCTGTCAAAATTGTCTGTTTGTTTTTTTTTTTGCAATTGGACATTTCATTATCATTGATTGATATGATCCTTTAGATTTGTACACCAGTAAACAAATATTCTAATAATTAAAAAAGTAAAATAAAGTTGGGGAGGATTTAATGTTAAAAGTATTTTCTATATG
>NC_092859.1:61932510-61958068 GCF_032062135.1 Pyxicephalus adspersus
TTTATATAAAAAAAAATTTTTTATTATTATTATAATAACTAGTATTTACAATTATATTTTATATACACACACACATATACATATGAATTGAGCGAAGGCTTCAGATTTTGGATTGCGAATACGAATGCGCAACCGAGCCTCCGATTTTGCTTAGTGAATCAGGGCCATAAAGTCAATAGTGTATTCTTACTTGTCGTTTTTCTTGTAGCAGCCTTCTGGTTTGTTCTTTGTGTGTTCTTTTCTCGGTTTGTAAAGTTTTGTTTTGCATGCAGAATGGCTAAAAAGCTTTGTGCAAATTTTTAGGAATACAGTACGTGCTCACGTTTCATGCGCATTTAAATGTGCGTCGGGGCACAGATTTTGCTTGCTGTTATCATGGAGCCCGATTTGGAAGTGGACTTGCTCTTTGCCACTGCTGTTGTGACATTAAATACAACACTGCTTGTCACTGCAGAGGAAGAGCAGCAACAACAGCAACCAATAGACCAAGCTTGTTCTTCGTAAAGGCTCCGAGAGCCACGCATCTTCTTAGAGCGTAGCCACCTTGAAACTTTACGTGACCAGGATGTCAAAATGTCTTGCCAGGTCATCTATGACCTGTACAGCTTGCTAGAAGATAAAATTGCTCCAAAAACCAAATGAAGCCAGGCAGTGCCAGGAATGACAAGGCTCTTGGCCACTCTGTATATTTTAGGAAGGCGTTCCTTTTAAACCTCCTCGGCCTTAATTTGTGGACTAAGCCAGCCTACAGTTTTTCCAGGGTTTTTACGAAGGTCATCAATGCCATTGTGGACCTTGTCCCACTATATATTCAGTTCCCTCAAACAGCTCAGGAGTGGAGAAAGGTAAAGGTAGATTTCTTCAGGCGAGCGGGATTTCCGAATGTTCTGGGGGCCTGAGAAATGCCTGAGGGCTGGTTAATAGGTAATGTATAATGTCGTTACTATAATACAACTAACAGTAGTCAAATCCTAAAGACACTTATTATGTTGCTAAGTCCCTTTGCATTGTCAGAATGCCTATATTGTATATATGTCATATTTTGTGCTAACATCTAACTTTCCAAATAGTTTAAAAATATTGTACAATATTGGGAGCATGGGGGAAGAACTAACTCTCAGATATTCCCAGAAGCCCTGGTATAATTACTATTTTCACAGCTCACAGTACTTCAGTGTGGTAGTCGGTAGTAACAATGTCTCCTAACAACCAAAAAGCAATAAAGTGACCGAAGAGCTCAACCCTTAGCAACCTTTGTAAAAAAAACTCTAGTGTTACACTGCATTCACAGAACACTTACCATACCAAGAACTAACATGTATTATGTTTGTCGTTTTACAGCTGACAAAGGATTCGGGCAGCTTCCATGGCTTTTGACAGCTGTGCGTCACCCCCGGTCTGAAGCAGAGGATAATTACAACAAGGCTCTGCAAAAAAGCCCGGGGGTTGTGGACCAAATCATCAGGCTGCTAAAGGAGTTTCTGTGCTTGGCGCGGCTCGGTGGTAAGCTCCTATACGCACCATGGAAAGCTGCCCGAGTCATCATGGCATGCTGCGTGCTGCATAACCTGTGCCTTCACCATGGTGATACCTGGGACATTCCAGAGGAACTCGAGCCAGAGGTACATCAACATCCCGCCTCTGGCTCCCAAAGCACAGCAGAGGGACGTCGAGTCAGAGATGAACTTATTGCTAATGTCTTTGCGCGTGAGTATTTACATATGTTTACAATGCATGCATTACATATTTCAGCACATGATGTTTGGGTTACAAACCAGCCTAGGAGTTGAAGTCATAGCAAGCACACTTTAATCGTTTGGGAAATTAAATAGCAGACATATTAGTGTAAGAGCTGGACCTTTATGTGACACTTAAAAAAACACATTGCCAAACTAGGGCAGAGTGCAATTTAGTTTAGATTTGCGCAAGCATTGCTTATGCAGCCAGAAAAGCATGAAAAATACAATCCAGCAGCATGTAGTTACCACTAAAGCATGATTAACCATGCTGCTTAACACATCCTAATAATACATATGTACATAATACATTCAAAAAACAATATGTGACTTTGAAAATGGGACAAAGGCAAACAGGGGGTTCAAGTAGTAGTTTAGAGTGGAAACCATGCAGACATTTGTCATAAATTTTAGTTTAAAAAAATGACAAAACATTGCAGAAGATTTGCTAAACAACAGAAACTGTCATTACAAACCAAGCACAAAAACATTGTAGCAAAAGATGAAACTAACAATATTAATGAGGATTACAAAGTCACATCAATGCATGTATTTGATTTCTATCAAGCCAAACTACAATGACATTTTAATTAGATCACTAATGCTTGGTGACAAATTTTTTACAATTCATACTATTGTGTGATGACGTATTATGAAGTGTTAACTAGTATATACACAGCTTGATCTAAATTAGTTTGCAGTGTTGCAAAGCAAACCAAAAAGTATGAAAACAGTGCAACAAATGTAACAATAAATAAAATAATTTTGTTAATGAGTACAATGTAACCTAAAAAAGTAGCACTTACCCAAAAGAAGATGAAGCATTAAAGATTCAAGATTAACCTGTAATGGACTGTAGATGTGCACAGAACCGACAGAACAGAGAGCAGGTGTGCGCTAATTAATTGCTATGATCTCACCATTGACAGCTTAACAGATCCTCCTTAATCGCTCAGCTGAAAACTAATCGCCTTAATTGGCAGATTGGTGAGCCCTATTGCTCATTTATCAAGGCAGGAATCCAGCTGGCAAGTGAAGGTGTGTGTACTAGCACTTGGCTCCGGCCCGCGGAAAAACGCCTCGCATGTTGGCACGTAAATACGCACGTCGAGCGTACGCGCATCTTATTGATGAATCAGGGCAAATAAGTGTTAGTTCGTGGTATAGTAAGTGTTCTGTGGGTGCAGTGTAACACTAGAGTTTTTTTTACAAAGGTTGCTAAGGGTTGTGCTCTCCGGTCCCTTTGTTGCTTTTTGGTTGTTAGGAGCCATTGTTACTACTGACTACCACACTGAAGTACTGTGAGCTGTGAACATAGTAATTATACTAGGGCTTCTGAAAGTTAGTTCTTCCCCCAAGCTCCCAATATTGTACAATATTTATAAACTATTTGCTAAGTTAGATATTAGCACAAAATAAGACATATATACAATATAGGTCATAGCCTGGCATTCTGACAATGCAAAGGGACATAGCAACATAATAGGTGTCTTTATGATTTTACTACTGTTAGTTGTATTACAGTATTGAGATTATACATTACCTATTAACCAGCCCTCAGGAATTTCTCCAGAGATGAATTTCTGGTAGAGGGCTGTCTGACGCAGGATATAGGCATCATGGCATTATCCTGGGAAACCTGTGTGTGCACTCATAACTTTCCTGTTGGCATCACAGACTATTTGTACATTTAGCGAATGATATCACTTCCAGTTGCGAAAGGCGATTTCCTGCTGTTTAGGGGCCTCAATTCCCACATCAATTGCACTCATCGATGTCCACCAAAACATTAGGAAAGCCCGCTCGCCTGAAGAAGTCCATCCTAACCTTCCTCCACTCCTGACCTGTTTTAGGGAACTGAATATATAGTGGGACAAGGTCCACAACGGCATTTATGACCTTCATAAAAACCCTGTAAACTATAGGCTGGCTTAGTCCACAAATTAAGGTCGAGGCAGTTTGAAAGGAACCCCTTCCTAAAATATAGAGAGTGGCCATTCCTGGCACAGCCTGGCTTCTCTGTTTTTGGAGCAATTTTAGCTTTTAGGAAGCTGTACAGGTCATGGATGACCTGGCGGGACAGGCGGAAACGTCTTTTGACATTCTGGTCACTTGGGATACTATCCAGGTGGCTACACCCCAAGAAAACGGGTGGCTCCCAGAGCTGCTGCAAAGTTGAAGGCTGCTCCTCGGGTTGTTGCTGCTCCTCCTCTGCGGTAACCAGAAGAGTAGTGTATGTTGCCACAACAGCATTAGTGAAAAGCAACAATTCAGCAATATCCTCCTCCATGATAACAACATGCAGAATCCTCTCCCCCCAGCGCATATTTAAGCGCGCAAAAGAACATGCGCACGTAACGTGGATGAACGTACGCACGTACTGTATCCCTATATATTTTCACAGAACTTCTTAGCCATTCTGCATGCAAACTAAAAATTTCCAAACACACAAAAAAAAAGCCACAAACCAGAAGGCTGCTACAAGAAAAACAGAACCGAAAGTAAGACGACACCATTTATTTTATTCATTAATTTTATTAAATGTTTTTGGTGTGTTATCCCATAACTGTTTTATTTTTTTCCTTCTAGTAACATGGAGCCAAGGAGAATGGCCACCACCACCGCCAGCGCTGCTGCCAGCCACGCCACCCCCACCACCCCAGGGTCTTCAGTCCATAGACCAACAGGCAACTCCCATAGGCCAGCTAGGTGGCCTTGTAAAGCAGGCCAAGTAACATCTAAGCCCCGGGGCCCTCAACCTGGCACCTCAGCCAGTTTGAGCCAGACCAGGGATTTTGCTTCCAAGGCAACCAGCTACACTCCTGAGCAAAATGCAGCCCTCATGGAGTCCTACGTACAACATTTTCCACGACTCTGTGAGGGCTTGCACTCCCAGACATCCCATGCTGAAAGGCAGGGACTCTGGGTGGAAATTGCCAGGAGTGGTAATGCAGTGGGCAGTACACAACGGACCATTACCCAGTGTCAAACACGTGTGAGTGACATCTTCAGACAGATCCAAATGGTCCTGGGCAGAGAGGCTAGAAGTAGTGTTGGTGTTCGAATTAGGGTTGTCCTTATATTTGACCCGAATATGGCTGTTCGAATTTGGATAGACCCCACCCGAAAAACACAGGATTCAACTGCAAAAATTCAGGAAAAAAAAAGTTTAAAAAAAAATAAAAATTTATCTTAAATAAATTTTTTTGTGTGTGTTTTTATTTTACCTTGTTTTTTTTATTTTTTACAGGTTATCCGACAATGAGATTATGAATTATAATGTAATTGTGGGATTCCCGGACTGTGGGATATTTGCGATTACAGCTAATTGGAAGCACGTGCCTTCAATTAGCTGTAACCGCAGACAATACCAGGGCAATAGAGGTTGAATGGAGATACGTATCTCCATTCATCACCTCTACTGCTCTGTGATTGGCTGAGAAATAGGAAACCCTGATGACAGCTCAAGCATCATCAGGATTTCCCTTTCCTCAGCCAATCAGGGAGCAGAGCAGTCAGCAGAGCTTTACTACTCTCCTGATTGCTCCCGCAGCCCTAGAGGAGCTGTGACATGTTTTACAAATGGCTGAGAAACCTAAAACCTCAGCCAATCACAGAGCACTAGGGGTGAATAAAGAGGCTTGTCCTCATTTAACCCCTAGTGCCCTGCGATCCCTCACTGTCAGGAGGATTTCCAGGGCTGTGTTCATTGCATTACAGGGTAGTAAAAAAAAAAGTTTATTTACACAAACACATTAATAGAATAATTTAACATTAAAGCCTAGTCCTATTTTTTACATATATTTTAACCCTTTCAGGGAATGAGTAAGGAGTTTTATGTACCCATGTACTCATTCCCCAGGGTGGGGTGGTGGAGATCTGGGAGACTCCCAACGAGCTGCAGTCAGGCATGTGCTCTGCCCTCAAGCAAAAGACTGTCTGCCACAGAAGAAGGGGGGTGACGTCAGGATCGGGCTTCCGATGCGGCCCTCCTACCGCCCTCCCTCCTGTGGCAGACAGTCTTCTGCTTGAGGGCAGAGCGTTGTGAGTGACAGTGAGCGGTGACGTCAGGATCAGATCAGATCAGGGAAAGTTGTAGGGCCCATGTACACTGCTCACCAACTACACGTAATCTAATTGAAGCTACAATATAATGCTGATGGGGCACAGAGATGACGTCAGCTGCTGTATTAATGACACTAACCACTAATACCATAACCTGAATAACTAAGAACCTTCACACAAAAGCCACGGCAGCTTTCTGTTATCTGTAGAAGGCTCACAGTCATGGAAGAGTTAACCCGCTTATACTGCAGAAAGTAGCAGAATTGTTTCTTAAAAAATGTTTCTGGAACAATAAAGATTTTTAATAAAAATTGAAAAAAAAACTGTTGTGGTGACGGTCAGCTGATTGGCAGTCAGGTGACTGTAATGTGTGGCGCTGGCTGCTATGGAGTGAAGAAGGAAGGTGTCGGTGCTCTGACTGTGAGTGTGGCTGGGGGGACTCCAACACCCCCGGGACGTCACAGAGACTGGAGGAGGGAAGGGGGCGGTGGAGGAGGGGGCGTGCTGTCCGTGCGTGCTGTCCGTGCTGTGGAGGGGGTGGTGCTGTCCGCTCGGCGGGTCCAGAATGCTCGGTGTAGGTAGCAGATTTCAGGGACTGGCCCCGCGTGACCCCGGTAGGAGGCGGGGGGGTTGATTAGTGAGGTGATGGGGGAGCACAGAAGCAGAAGGGGGGTACACAATGCGCTGCCCTCAAGCAGAAGACTGTCTGCCACAGGAGGGAGGGAGGTAGGAGAGTCGCATTGGAAGCCCGATCCTGACATCACCGCCCTCCCTCCTGTGGCAGACAGTCTTCTGCTTGCCGCCCTCAATCAAAAGGGAGGGCCGTGGGAGGGCCGCATTTACACAGAGCAGGGAGGGCTGTTAGAGGGCCATATTAAACCGCCCCGCGGGCCAGACTTTGGACATGCCTGCTCTACACAGTGCTGAAAAAAACCCAAATTTTTCCTCCCATTGATTTTATTGGTGTTCCACTTTGACATTCGACCACCTGAATAATTTTGCTCTATTCAAGCGAATACCTGATGACACGAATAGTGAGCTATTCGACCAACACTAGCCAGAAGGAGTAGGAGCTATCCTGAACATCTTGTGCAGTGTCTCAGGGAGTACGAAAGATTGGAGTTGCCATTCATTGGGCCAGAAACGGTGGTAGGGAAGATTCCGATGCTTGGCAACCATGTAAGTTTACATTACGTAATTACCAATATTAATTTATTTTGGCTATTTTTGGGATTGCAACAGTTTAGTCATTAGCATTGGAAACAAATTTGGATTGTGTTTTTACCTATTACTGTTTGGGGTGAAATATGAGATAATTTTCTTAAAATTACCTCTTTAGTGTATTTTTACCTTCTTTTGACTTGCATTAAAAATGTGTGTATTTCTTTTTTTTACAATAGTACGCCCTGAGACGCAGTAGTCCTCTCCTGCCCTCTGTGGTTGGAGTGATGTGGATGACAAAGATGTCACTTCGCATCGAGATGACACTGGGCTTCCTCCTGGTAAGATGAACCTTCATGGTATAACTTGTTTGACATTGTGCACCTGTCTCTAATGTTTATAACCACACTCACACATGTGTAATATGAGTGTTTAATTTCACACATTTTTTGCTCTGGGAGTCTTATGTTTTTAGTTATATTTGTGGTGAACCCATCAATCCAAACTTGGGTTAGAGTCAAGTTCACTGTATTTCATTTGTTTTTGTGCTTTATTTAACAGATCACCATCTACAGGAGGAGGTCGTTGATCCACAGCAGAGAAGCCTGGAGGAGAATACAGGTAATTTGGTTTGTGTGTGTGTTCAGTCTCCAAAAGCTAAATAATCACCTTCGATCTCTCTATAATATATATATAAGATTTGTTAAATTTTCGTGGGAGATGTTTCTGGTGCAGCCTTCCTTTGGGAATGTCTGCCTGCATATTGATAATTGAATATATATCAAAAATATTTAGTAGACTCCAATTTCTGTCTGAATGTAAAAAAACATGTTGCGTGTGCAAAATATTGGGGACTTTTGATATGTGAAAATTTGTCACCCTATTCATTCATTTTGATGTGATATATCATGTGACTTTGTAGAATATCCAAGTCTGCTGGTTTCTGGTTATGAAGAGTTTTCACGGGCTGCATCCACTGTGGAGCTAGGCAAGAACTGGTCCATTAGTGTTTATTTTGGGATGTGTTGGGGTAAAGAACCTTTGCCAATGTGTTCCATTTGTTTTTTTTGTTTTTTTGTTTAGGGTCCCTCAGGTGGACATTTACCACAACAAGAAGAGGAGACATCTGAGGTTTCCATAAGCAATCCATGTTTAATGTTTGGGATTCAGAATAAATGTGTCTAACATTTTGTCTAACATTTGTTGATGTTCCAATGTCTGGATGCCCTCTGCATAATGTCATGGTGACCCACAAAGTTATGTGATATTTATTCATTTTTTTCCCCTTTGTAGCAACCAGTGGATGCAGGTGGATTGGGCCAACCCAGTGTGGGCAGCCAGCTTCTAAGCCTCACTCAGAGACTGGTTGGCCATTTTTTATAGAGTAGTGGAGTCAAGGATGTTTGCCTCAAGTTCGAATAATTTGGAACAGGTCCTTACACTCCTACATGAAAACATAATTCAAAATAGCCAGGACCGAAAATTTAACCAACAACATCTGGCAGCCATGCAGCGTCTGATAAAATCGGTCCAACAACAATCAGCCACTTTGGGTGCCTACATGTTCAGAGTTGACCATCTCTGTAACATGTTAAGTGAATACCTGGGCCAACAATCCCAGCTAAATCAGGCGATTATTCACAGGCTGGGTTAGCAAATCCCAATAGGTCCTGCCAGCCCCCCATCTCCTGCTGAGCAGCCAGCTTGGTCACTGGCTCCATCCTTCCCCCCGACTCCACCCTGTTCCCCGGTTCCACTCTGTTTCCCGGCTGTTGCCTGGCCACCTCCTGGCCGCCCAACCCGTGCGCCTGCCCGCCCACCTTGTGCCCCTATGTGTTACCTAAGTTTCTTTTGATGTTGCCCAAGTATGCTCCAAATGCAGTTTTGCTATCTAATCCCAGAAGAATGTTCCAGTTTGTAAATTTGTCAAAGTGATTCTAATCAAGTATGAAGTCTCAACTTAATACTCTACAAGTATTGCTGTAATGACCTTAAAAAAAGCTAAACATTATTTCCAAATACACAGTTGCATCTTTGTTCACTAAATGAACACAAATCTAGTTACCGTATTTTTTTGCCGTATAAGACGCACTTTTTCTTCCCCAAAACTGGGGGGAAGAAGTTAGTGCGTCCTATACGACAAATGTGTTAAAAAAAAAAAAATTAAAATATTATACTCACCCGATACCCGATCCTGCGTGTGTCTCAGGCTGCAGCGTGTCTCTCTTCTCTCTTCTGCCAGCATCGTGTTCTCTCCTGTCTGTAAAGCAAAGCGAAAGAAGCCGGCACAGCGCCACCTGCTGTTCCCTGTCCTAACTGCCGTACAGTGGAAAAAAAGCACAGAGTGATCAGAAGGGGAATTTGAATGACAGAATGATTAGAAGGGGAGTTTGAATGACACAGAGTGATCAGAAAGGGAATTTGAAAGGTACAGAGTGATCAGAAAGGGAATTTGAATGGCACATGAGTGATCAGAAGGGGAATACCGGTATGAATGGCACATGAGTGATCAGAAGGGGAATAATTTTTCAGAATCTTTTTTTCTAGATTTTCCTCCTTTAAAATTGGGTGCGTCTTATATTCCGGAGCGTCTTATACGGCGAAAAATACGGTATGTCTAGGGACCAAATATGGCACACCTCACTTCTCTGACACTTACCTGTAACAGATAAATGTGCTTGCACATTTCTGTTGGTTAAAATGACATACTGAGGTGTTCAGCTATGTATTATATGCCAAATGTACTCCCCCCTAACATAAATTTACCAAATTTGATTTATACAACTTTTTAAAAAACGGTTCTGCCTGGGCATACCCTGAGGAGGGGCCATCCTGAACTGGTGCTCCATGGCAGACATCCTCCTGTGCCGCCAATACAGGCTACCCCTACTACTTTTTGTCGGGTGAATAAAAAACAAAGAATATATTAACCAGAAGAGTTTGGTAAAAACATTTAAGAAAAGTACTGTCCTTGTAAAAAACAAACTAATTAAACTATAAACTTACCAGGAGGATGTCTGCCATGTTGCCATGGGGTGGCGGTGGTGTGGGGCTTGGAATCTCCTCAGGAGGGCTGGCTGCCTCCATCAATGTGGAACTGGCTGTGTATGTGGCAGGAGACCAAACCAATAAGAGAGGTAAGTACTGAGTAAATGTAATAGTATAATATACAGCTTGTTCCTAAATTGCACAGTGCTAAAGAATTCAAGTTATGTCATCTCATCAAGTTATGACTGTTTTGCTGATTACACCGTGCCAAACAAGAAAGAAAGGTGATTCCTGGGGCCAAGCTAACTATAGCTATGGAACTAATATGATGCAGTTTGTGGGCAATGACGGTTGTGGGTTTTCACAAAGGACAAACTTGGCTAAGTGACATTTAACCTTCTGTTAAAAGCTGCCTAGACATGAAGCTAGTCATACACTCCTAATGATACTTGATGGAGCTAGATCTAACAAACTATATCCTGATTTATATTCATGTTCACATTCATGAATGTGAATGTTCACATTCATGAATTCAAACATTTGTCAGTACAACTATGGACAACTAAACAACTCATGTCTTTTTTTCTTCATGCTAGCCAGCAACATAGAAAGAACCTTCATTTTACGCATGATTATTCACTGAAAGCTACATGAAATCCTGCTGGATCTTTCTTTGTATTTGTAAGTAAAAAAGTAGTGTGGGAATGTGTTGAATTGCAAACATATGTTACAAAAGTTGATTGTAAGGTTAGCTTACAGGCAATCTCCTCGGCCCTGGCCGCCTCCTCTCCTTCATCGGAGGACTCTGGCTCCTGATGTTGGGCAGTGGGCTCCTCCTCTGCGGATGGCTCCTCCTCCACAGCTGGGTCCTCCTCCGAGGATGGCTCCTCCTCCTGGATGTCCTGTGGGACTGCCAGTCGCCTGTGTGGCCGATGTAAGATCAGCAGCTGCCGGCATGATGGAGAATTAGCTGTAATAACACAAACAAACACAAAAATTAACAAATTAATAAGGGTAAGAAAATATAGGAAGTGAGAAACAAACAGTTCAAAAGACAGACTTTCCACAAACAAAAACCATTTGAAAACACCGCCCCTTAACATGAGGAGAAGACAAAATGCAATACTTACCAGACAGGATGTTGTCCCCCACTTCGTGAAGTAAATCCCCTCTCCTCCCCTTCAGGTCACTCCTACACTTGGGCAAGTCCCTGCAGGGGTCCATAACCTGTCTGCCAGCCTCTCCAGAATGCGCCGCTTGCCATAAATGGAGGGCTGCTGATCGTAGGGCTGCATAAGCATAGTCTAAAGAAAAAGAGAAAACAAATGTTATTTCTTTTTACAACAAACAAACACCTCTTAAACACATCAAATCAGAGATACCTGATTTATTTCTTTTCTGGTTCAAATTGACATAGTTTGTTTGCAATTGTTAAATGGTAATAATGTGTCTACATATGTATGTGTATACTATTACTACGAATCTTCAGGATTCCACCACACTACATCAACAACTACAACTACATCATACATCATTGAAAACCCAAAAATTGGACTCCTGGATGTAAACTTCATAAAACCTGTTTTTACTTGAGTGAAGCATAAGTGCCAGACATACATACAATCTATGTAAAAAATATAAGCACAGCCGCATTATGTCTGAAGATGCAGCACACATGTACTTATTTTGTTGCAAAAAAAAAAAAAGACAAAATACCCTATCTATCTATCTGACCACAAACACTGTCTTGGGGTCTCATCTATCCAGAGTACATTCTCTGTCCTCCAGATAAAGATAATTTCCAGGCTAGCGTGATAGCTAGGAGGGTAATTAGTGCTCTTCAAATGATCTACCTTTGATTGAATCGGGTAGAATCATGAAGTATTTTACAAACATATATACTTATATACACACATCGAAATATGTGCATGTACATAGTTGTCAAAAGCCAACTTTAGGTGTGTGGACCTCTACCCAGCTCTCATTCGCAGCAAGATTTGCAAGAACAATAGAGGATGTTCCATTCTCAGCTGTCATCCGTGCAGAGGATTCCAGATGCTGATAAGAGCTTGGCAGTGAGAACAGCGCAGCTAGAATGAGATGGGGACACAGGCTGTCCTGTGTTGTCCTAGCTGTGCTGTGACTTTTATATAAAAAAATACTTGGGAAAATATATCCACTCTGTGGGCATGTGTAATCACATCATGGGCACAGTGTGATAGCTGTGTGTGGGAATTCTGCATGTCATATGTTGCAGCCTTACAACTCTGTGTACAAGCACAGAGGACCCTCATAGATATTAGTCCCAAAATATCTCCAAAATCTCAGCCCACCAGGCATTTGAAGATATGGGGATTCCAACTGAAAACACAATTGAAAATCCTACATTGGGAATGCATTTTCCAAAGCAAGTGCACATAGGAGTCCTTAATTGGAAAAGTGGACCCTCGGGCCCACTTACATAGCAAGGAGCAAGTGTCCCCCAGTTGAACCTACATTTTCCAATAAATTGGGGTTCCTTGAAATGATGTTTATTTAGGGGTAACACCCATATTCTCCTTCCTAGGTAAGTGGCCTGGGGGGGGGGGTATAAATGGGCCTTTTCGCTTTTGGCCTCCTAGATGCACTTGCTTTTTAAACAGCAACAACCTCCAAAAAATGTGGTTTAGTAGTAGCTAGTAGGATCCTCAGTGTACACTCAAAATTTCAAGTTGTTACAAACAAGGGTTTAGAACATGTGAAGGATTAAAGACGGTGAGTTCTTAGGCTGAGGAATATGAGAAGCAGCCTTAAAATACATTTAAATGTGCAAACATGCATAATGCTATAAAACACATTTAAATGTTCAAAGATGATGCATAAAACACATTTAAATGTACAAACATGCATGATGCATACAAACACATTTAAATGTGCAAACATGTATGCTTATTGTACTAAAAAGAATCCCCCCCCCCCGCTAAAACTAATTTAAAAATTAAAGACAGTGAGTTCTTAGGCTGCGAAATATGAGAAGCAGCCTTAACACATATTTAAATGTGCAGACATGCATGCATAATGCATAAACACACATTTAAATGTGCAGACATGCATGCATGATGCATAAAACACAGTTAAATGTGCATGCATGGACATACATGTATGCTTATGCAACTAAAAAGAACCCCCCCCCCAAAAAAAAATTCACTTACCTGAATGATTAAGCGCAGGTCCCTCTCTGCAAACAGCGGCTGTGGCATGATGATAAAGCAGATATGAAACTTCCGGGTTTACTCCCGCCTACTGGAAAACGTGTGTACGCTACGCATTTGCACGTACACATACTGTATGCGTATTATATTAATACCCACATGTAACCAATTTCTTTTGGTGCAAAAGTATGCACATATGCACATATTTGTTAAGTTTCTTTTTGGAATTATGGACCAACATATTGGTTTGTACACTTTGAGCCAAACTTATGTTCCTGCTTTTCCAGCCTTTCAGGGTGTTTATGCAGTTTAAATAGCATTTTAGAACTTGGCCAACTATATATTTACTTACTCACCTCAGCTTGGTAGTGTAAGCACTTAAAGGTGGTTTCCTCCTTTAACCGGAAGCAATATCATCCCTGAATGTTGCTTGGAGCCAAGCCCATGACATCAGAAAACATAGAAAGAAATAGGTAATCTTTTTAATTTGAAGTATGTTAAGCAATATGGCCTAAAAATCCTCATTGCCTATTTCTTCCTATAATATATATATATACATCATTATGCGCACAAGTGTTGAAAATTAACATGCATTGGGCATGCGCAGTACCTGAAATGTGGCTGTTTGGTTTTTTGACAGTTTAACATTCCATAATATTTTAGTGATCCGATCCTTTAGATTTGTACATATATATATATATATAGTTACACCAAGGCAGGAATGGTATATTTGCCTAAGATTCCTCTCCTATGTGAAGTAGCAGGTGGAAGACTATGACCTGCGAGGTAAATAATGAAGAAGCACTGAGGGTGGGGATATAACATAGAGCCAAGAGCTCAGTCAGTAGCTTGGCTTGGAAACACAGACAGGGGTCTGTATGAGTTCAGTTCTGCTGGAGACACAGACAGGGGTCTGTGTGAGTTGAGCTCTGTTTGGAGACACAGACAGGTGGACTGTGTGAGTGAGCTTTGCTTGGAGAGACACAGACAGGGGCGCTGTGTGAGGAGCTCTACTTGGAGACCCAGACAGTCGGTCTGTGAGGGAGCTGTGCTGAGAGACTCAGAAATCGGTCTGGGTGAGTGAGCTCAACTTGGTCTGTGTGAGTGAGCTCAAAAGTGAGAAGAAGGTTGCTGGAAGCTTGGTTTTGAGCTGACAGGGAGAAGCTCTCCAGCTGATAGACAGGGACGTCTGATGTATAGTAAGTGCCGGACAGGTAAGGTTTTCTTTTGCTGTTTTGTTATTTTATCTGCAACCTTCAATAAACCTGGCAGCAAGCCAGCTTAAGGCTGATACCTTGGTGTGTGATCTGAGTTGGATGAACCAGACAAGTGTCCTTTGACCCCAGCAAAGGCGATCCCGAGCGTAACCCCTCACAATATATATATATATATATATAAATATATATCTATATATCTATATAACTATATATATCTATATATATAAAGGAGCAAGCAAGAACTTGCGTGTGTGCTTTGGACATGGTGGAAAAAGTCTAGTTTGCTGGCAAAAGCGAGGTTTTGCCCGCCAGAGCCCGCTGGAATTTCTTTCCAGGCGGATCACCGGGTCTGGCATTGGATGCGTTTAGGTAGACGCCTGTGTAAAGAGCTGAAACCAGTTAACTCTTTCTAAACCTGAAAATATTAGGTCATTTAAAAATATGCTTATTTTGCAGGTAATATAAAGGTTTAAAACATTTGAACAGATTAAACGTTTTTTTTAGGGCTAAGGGTAATATGTGTGCCATTAGAAAGAATGCTTTTTTAGGGGAACAGTGACTTTTAATGCAAGCTCACCAGTGTAAAACTGCCAGGATGCGTAGCTTTAGCAGCGAGATAATTTCTGTTACTAACTTCCGCGCTAAAATGCCAGCGCCTGAAATTTAGTTGGTGAATTGAGCGAAGGCTGCCGATTTTGGATGGCGAATACAAATGCGCGGGCGAGCCTCCGATTTTGCTTGGTGAATCAGGGCCATTATGTTTGTCTTTTAACAGGTGACAAAGGATACGGGCAGCTTTCATGGCTTATGACAGCTGTGCGTCACCCCCGGTCTGAAGCAGAGCATAATTACAACAAGGCTCTGCATAAAAGACGAGGGGTTGTGGAGCACACTATCGGGCTGCTAAACACTATCGGGCTCGAGCCAGAGGTGCACCAACATCCTGCCTCCAACTCCCAAAGCACAGAGGAGGGCCGTCGAGTCAGGGATGAACTTATTCCTAAAGTCTTTGTGCTTGAGTATTTACATATGTTTACAATGCATGCATTACATATTTCAGCACATCATGTTTGGGTTACAAACCCACCTAGGAGTTTAAGTCATAGCAAGCACACTTTAATTTTTGGGAAATGAAATAGCAGACATATTTGTGTAAGAGCTGGACCTTTATGTGACATTTTACAAAAACACATTGCCAAACTGGGGCAGAGTGCAATTTAGTGCAAATTTGGGCAATCATTGCTTATGTAGTCAGAAAAGCATGAAAAATACAATCCAGCACCATGTAGTTGCTTAACACATCCTAATAATGTAATCTATTTTTTTTACAGGGTGATACCATCCCTCTGCTTTGCTGCCAAGCCTCTGGAATGTCACATCATAGACTACTGTACATTTGTGAATGATACTGCTTCTGGTTAAAGGAGAAATCCACCTTTATGTTCCTCCACTCCCAAACTGATGTGAGTAAGTCAATATATAGTGGGCCAAGGTCAAAAGTGGCATTTAAAGCTTCAGAAAAACCCCGGAAACTGTAGACTGCCTCAGTGCACAAATTAAGGGTGACATGGTTAGAAAGGATTGCCTTCTTAAAATATATAGAATCTCCAGGAGCCTCGTCATTCTTGGCACAGGCTAGCTTCCAGAAAGATGTACATGTCATGGATGACCTGGCGGGACAGGCGGAAACGCCTTTTGACATTCTGGCCATTGGTTTGAGGAACAAAAACAAATGAGTTTGTTGGCACAAAGCAATAAAATATGTTTGGCACTACGGTAAATTGTCCCTGGCATTTTTCAATACAAAATTACTAATACGATTAGAATCATGTAAACACATAAATAAAGCACACTATCTGGTATTTAGGAGTGCTTGACCGTTTGTGTGAGTTTGGCAAACAAGGTGGTTTGATGTTGTGCTTGGCAATCTGGACCTCCTTCCATCACCATCAGGTGTGTTAGAATGAGTATGCAACTCAGCTGGACAACTAATTGACAACCTGTTTGGACAGCAAGTGGAAGTGTGTTTGTATATAATAGGGCTAAGATCAGGCAGCACAGCACAATGGGAACAAACCTATAACACTACTACAAATGAACAGAGGAGTTGTGTGGCAGCAAATCAACATGAGTGCAAATGTAAGACTAAAAAAAGAAAAAACAAACAAAAACCATGACAATTTATTCCTAAAAGAAATATGTACATAATACATTCAAATACTAATATGTGACAATGTTACTTTGAGAATAGGACAAAGGCAAACAGGGGGGTCAAGTAGCAGTTTGGAGTGGAAACCATGCAGACATTTGTACTGAATATTTGTCGAAAAAAATGACAAAACATTGCAGAAGAACAGAAACTGTCATTACAAACCAAGCACAAAAACATTGCAGCAAAAGATGAAACTAAAAATAATGAGGATTACAAAGTCACATCAATGCATACCATCGGAACAAACCTACTTGATGAACCCCTCCCCTCCTCCCCACAAACCAGTCCAGTTAAATAGTATTAATGAAAATGCATATGTATTTATATGCATTTAAATGTATTTTGACACACAAGTGAAATCACTAAATGTTTCTTGATACATGTATTAAAACATCTTTGGCAACAATCCTTTTTTTAAAATATTTTTTTTCTATCAAGCCAAACTACAATGAAATTTTAATTCGATCACAAATGCTTGGTGACATTTTTTTTTACAATTCATACTATTGTGTGATGACATATTATTATAATATATAATTATAAGTGTTAACTAGTATATATACAGCTTGATCCTAATTAGTTTGCAGTGTTCATATTACTATTACCAGTGTTCATCATACTACCATTCAGCATCATATTAAAAAATAGAGTCTACTTTACTTTCAGAGATTATACCTATATAGGGGATTCTACTACACTACCCTACTTCCTCTGAACTTTTCAGTGGATCCTATTCTGAGGTTCACTTCATTTTTCTTCCAAGATTAAGTCATATTTTGAACTATATCACCTGAACCCCGTATGTATACATAGAGAACATTTTATTGACCTATCACTCCCCCTGAGGAAGCCCACTATGGCGAAACGCGTAGGGTACTATGGTTGATATGAAAGGGTTCACACCTACTTAACCATTGTATGGTGATGTATATTTGTTTAATATTAGCTGCAACCTGTATAGTGCCACAGCAGGCCTTAACAAAATTTTGTATGCATCGCAAGAAACTATTGTGACATACAGAGAAAAGGTTGTAATTGTTTTTTTGTAACTCTGTGTGAAAAATGATCAAATCCTGTAGAGATCATAACGGAATATTATGACTTATGGGTAAAAAGGATATAATTATTCTATAATTTTGTATGTAAACTTGTAGTACAAATTATATTTTCTATATTTGTGCCGAAAACTCTATCTTTCAAAGACACTGCCTATTTTGCAGATGATATTGTGTTATTTACAGCTAAACCAGCTTCTGACATATGTTATATCCAATAATTGTTTCAGATATTTACCAAAATCTCAGGTTTGAAGATTAATATTGGAAAGAGTGAAATACTACCATTTCATATAACACTAAAATAACCTGGGATAGAAATATTCCCTTTACAATAGCAAAGACAAATACATTCCAATATAGATTTAGAAATGAATATGGTGTCACCATGGGATTTGAAAGCTTTATTACATTGTAAAGTAACTAAATTTCCAGATCACTTGAAGCATAATTTGTTGATTAAAGATACAATACTTACATGGTGAGAAGTTAGGCATAAAATGAGGTTACCCACAGGTGTGTCCAGATATCTCTCTATTAGCGTAGATCCAAATTTTAAACCTGGACACATATGTAAGGTATTTCAGATGTGGAAACAAAAAGAGTTATACTATTGGCATGATTTATTAGATGATGAAATGGATCAGGTATTGACCCCCCAAGATCCTAAAAAAAAAATATAATTTAACAGCGGGGTCAGCCCATGTACTATACTACTTGCAAGTGGTATCCTACTATAGAATATTGATAAGGCCATATTCCCATGTAAATCCAATGCAGTGAAGTGTTTTTGAGAATTTGCTCATTCTATGTCCTTTATCGATATCAAACTTTTATCAAAATTATCAAAGAAATTTTAATAAGCTATTGTCGCAAACTAATAAGAGACAGAGTTTTCTTGAATGAAGAGTTAGTAGATCAAATTCTACAAGCATATTTGACAGTACGGAAATATATGAATAATGAAAATTGGAGAGAGACTCAATTTAAAATAATGCATAGAGCACATAAAGTTATTAGGAAATAGATGAACCAGGAAAAAAACAAATGATATGGCCAAAATGTAGTGAAACACACGCTACATTGACATACTATTTATGGAATTGTTGAGTGATTAAAATATTTTGGGAAGAAGTATTAAAATTTGTAAATGAAACCACAAATCAAGCGTTAGAGGTAGATCCAATTTTGTGTGTATTTGGTTATTGGAAACAGGAACATTCACTTATTGAGGGTATAAAATATAAAAGTTGGATCACTATATGTTTACTGGCTGCTAGGAGGGTTATTCTTAAAGAATGGATTCACCCAGGAGCACCCACTTTGCAAGGGGTAATCACAATGTTGAGAACAGTTTTTGATAGAGAGAAAATTGAAGCAGAAATAGAGGAAGATGCACAAATCCTTGTTTTTTTAAAGTGTGGGATAAGTTTATAGAGAAAGTATAAATGGTCAAGAAAGAAGAATAATATTGTAATGAGCCTGGGCACATAAACCACAACCAACTCCAGATATCCTTGAATCAGGCTTTATTCAGTGTCATAAAGCACAGTAAGGGTTAAGTCCAAATAAGCAAAGTACAAATGGGTAAGGCAAAGACAGGTCAAGAACAATCCGAGGTCAGGGCTGGCAGCAGGCAGAATGGTCAGTAACAATCCGAGGTCAGGGCAGGCAGAGTTCAAGCAGAGTCAACTTCAGACCAGGTCACTAAGGAGATGACAAAAGCAGGTAAACTTAACCAACACAATGACACACCCAAGCACACTGAGTTCACAGAGGCTTATAGCGGGCAATGGTGTACAGGACAGGCTCCCCTTAAATGGCCAGAGTGACCAATGGCCTTGCGCCACCTGGCGCCATCTAATAGGAGACTAACTGAATCCCCTGCAGCCGATTGGCCGCAGGGAATTCAAACTAACTGTGTCCCGCCCCGGTGCGAGGCAGCTGAGTGCCACGCCCTCGGGGGGTACAAGAGGGACGCATTGTAGCACGCGCAGCTCTTCCCACAGCACCCCTAGGATGTGCACTACTTTGCACATGCAAAGGAGTGCTGAGAGCAGGATATGCAGTAACCACATCTGAAGGGATGCAAGGGATGCTGCCTGGCTGAACAGTAGTTTGGCCAGGACGGATCCCTCCGCCTGCAGAGAGAGACAAGCTGCGAGTAGAGCAGCAGCCTCGGCCATGCTGCCTGCTACAGCGGCGTCTCCCTCTGTGGCTGGGACCCCCAGGGACACCGCGGACTCACAGGATGGGTAAGTCCCTTACAAATATATGATAGGTTTAAATATTCAACCTGTGGTGTCACACATGGATTGTCTTAAAATGAATATTTGATAATTAATCTTCTTTTGTGTGTTAAAATTATAATTTAGTAAAAGTATTTGGGTAATGGCCTAGGGTTTCTGCTTGAAATGGTTTTAGTTAGATCAATATTAACACACTTAAAAGGAAAATGTAAAGAATGATGTAATATTCGTCTTTTTTTTAAGAAAAAGAAAAATGTAAATGGTAATGTTAACTTTGGAATCTGGAAATTGAAACATATTGTATGTGTTGTGTGTTTTGTTGTATTGTGTTTTTTATTAAACAAAAAAATATTAATAAAAAGGTCAAGTTAAAAAAAAAGATTCAAATTGACTTTAATGGACAGTAGATGTGCACAGAACAGGAAGCAGGTGTGCGCTAATCAATTGCTATCACTTCACTATTGAAAGCCTAACAGATCCTCCTAAATCACGCAGCTGCAAACTAATCGCCTTAATTGGCGGATTCGCGACCCCTATTACTCATTTCTCAAGGCAGGAACCTGGCTGGCAAGTGAAGGCGAGTGTACTAGCACTCGGCTCTGGCCCGCGGAAAAACACCTCAAATATCGGCGCATAAATACGCGCATCGAGCTTCCACGTATTTGCATGTTCAATCAGGCCTATATTGTCACTTCCTTTTGCTCAATAAATACTGTATTGTATGCATTATTTAGGTGTTTACCCAATTCAAATAGTACTAATATAAAAAACTTCCATGGACAAATCCTCTTGGTCCACTTTGTGCCAAACATATTTTCTTGCTTTTACAGTCTTTCAGGGTGTTTATACAGGTTTGAATGCCATTTTAGGTCTTGGCCCACTATATATTTACTCACCTTAGCTTGATAGTGGAAGCACATAAAGGTGGATTCCTCCTTTTACCAGAACCAAAATCATCCCTGAATGTTGCTTTGAGCCAAGCCCATGACATCAGAAATCATAGGAACAAATAGCCAATCTTTTCAATTTGAAGCATGTTAGGCAATATGCAAAAAAATCCCTCTTTACCTATTTCTTCCTATAGTTTCTCTTTTATATGTATATGTTGTTAGGGAGATCTCCTATTGATCCCAGATCAATTTTTCCCTCTTTCTAATAGCTTCTGTTTACAGCGCTGGAAGAACACTGTTGCACACAGTTTATATAACAGTTCAAAGGCATGATTAGTGCATAATCACATGACTACAGACAATTAGCAGACATGACAAATGTCCTTGTGGTTCTCTTAGAACAAGATATTTTTGTCAAAGTGACAGAAATATGGCCGTAGGGAAGAGTTTCAAGGCAAAAGGGGGGAAGCGGACGTTAGTTTACTGATAAGAAGAGTACAACTAGTTTCAGCATAATTCAATTGTCTACAAAACATAACAAACGTACAAAAAAATTACCTTCAAGAATCAGCAAAATTCCTCAGCTACTTTCATTTCCCTCTTTTTATCCTTCAACAAAGGATAACTACTTGACCTCATACCTCTGTTCCTTTTCATACAAATAGACAGCTTCAGGTTCTTGGTCATACATAACTTGAGGAAGCTGAGTGATTCTCTGTCATTCCTACAGTGGGGTATTTCAGAGGGGTTACAAGTCATATGGTAACATACATCTACCTGGGTAATATTTATAGTATGTGTTAATATCATAAATTTTTCCGCAGTATGTTGACTGGAGTGGAGACAGCAATCAAATCAAGAAGTTAACATATCTTGAGTACTATGAATATCAGATAAGCAAAAACTAGAGCTATTATATATTTCTTTAGCTAGACGTTCCCATATGTTACCACGGAAGTCAGTCCAATCACTATACTCAAATCCTCGCCGGTGCATAGACAGGGTAGAGTCATTCTTTAGGCTTTGGCTTGATTGGAGACAAATGAAGGGCATCCTTGTGGCAAGTTGTTGTGACCCAAACAAGGCAGAATATGATCATCAGGGCTCCAAAACTGCAGACAAGCATCCGGGCTGGTAATTGTGGATCAAGAAACATCATCCTGACGCTGGATCACCGGTGCCTTTTTTACTCTTGAAGCGTGTATCCAGGTGGATCCTCCACTGGTCAGGATTTGTGCTTGTGCAGAGCTTTAACCAACACTACATCTCCGGGCTTGAATGGGTGCGTCGGATGATCTGTAGGGAGAGGAAAAGGGAGAGAGATATCTCCGTAGTTGCTGTTCAACTTTTCAATTAACTTAGCTACATATTGATCCTGAATTTGTTGTAAGTCCCCCGGTAGTAAGATAAGGGGTTCTTTGGCCCAAGGGGTGGGGAATAGACGTTCCATTAAAATTTCAAAGGGTGATAGCCTATTGACTGGTTTGGGTGTCATTTTTATTTCTGCTAGCACGGTACCCAATTACGGAATGTCCCTCCAGTTGCTTTAATTTTGTCTTTTAATGTCCTATTCATCCTTTCTACTACTCCAGCACTCTGGGGGTGATATGGGATGTGGAACTTCCATTCTATGTTCATCATTTTTTAAATCTCCTGCGTGACTTTAGAAGTGAATGGAGTGCCATTGTCTGAGCGTATTCTCACTGGGCATCAAAATCTGGGGATGATCTCCTTGCATAGTATCTTAGCTACTGTCCTTGCATTTTGTTTCCTGACTACAAAAGCTTCTACTCATCTACTGAATCTATCCGTAATCACTAGCATTATCTGACATCCATTGGAAGCCTTTGGCATGTGTGTGAAGTCAATTTTTTAACTCTTGAAATAGACCCTGTGGAGGTAACAAATGTTCATGTTGTCCTGCTTTCTTTCCTTGTACGTTATTTCTAGCACATGTTAAACAACGAGAAAGTATGGCTTGTGTATGTTCCTTGTAGTATGGCTTGTTAAATTCTGGGCACAAAATCGCGTGTCCTATACCGTGAATTTGAAAAACAATGAGGGTTACTGCTATTTTGGGTAGCCCTACTATCCCTCCTTTTGACCAGATTCCAAAAGAATCTAAAGTCAATCCTTCCTTTTCCCAGAATTCAATGTCCTGTGAAGTGGCAAGGGACTGTATCAGGGAGCTGTACCACGGCATAACCAGCTAAATAAGTTCCCATCTAAGACCCATCTACAAAAACTTTTTCTGCTAAAGGAATGGGTGTCGTGGATAAGTCTGAACGTGGTGTTGATGTGTTATGTGTTTCAGTGACACATGAGTGTGATTCTGGTACTTCATGCTCTGGCCCTTTAAGACCTAAGAGGGAATTGAGCACAGCGACAGGACCGCTGGTAGCAGGAGCATATTTTACACTTAATCCTGCAGTGGATGTTAGATTAACTTCATAACCAGACAACCTTTGTGCTGTTATGTGTTGGGTGGTTAAATCCTTAAGCAAGTGTGGTACAGCATGGGATGTGTAAAGTATAGTCTCGTGACCCAAAGTTAGAAGTGAGACACTTTCTACAGCCATTGCACACGCTGCCAGCACAGGCAGACAGGCTGGTATGCCTTGCACAGTAACAGGCAGTAAGGCTGATTCATCAAGCAAAATCGGAAGCTCGCTCGCGCATTCGTATTCACGATCCAAAATCGGAAGCCTTCGATCAATTTATTAACTAAATTTCAGGCGCAAGAGTATTCGCGCTGAAGTTCGCAACCAAAATGATCTCGCTGCTGGAGCCGCGCATCCCCGGCAGTTTGACACTGGCGAGCTTGCATTAAAAGTCACTCTTCCCCTAAAAAATACATTTTTCTAATGGCACACATCTTTCACTTAGACCTAAATAAAAAAGGTTTGGCCTGTTCAAATGTTTCAAACACTTATATTAGCTGCGCAATAACCAAATTTTACATGACCTAATATTTTCAGGTTTACAAAGAGTTAACTGATTTCAGCTCTTTACACAGGTGCCTACCTAAACGCATCCGATGCTAGACCTGGTGATCCGCCTGAAAAGAAATTCCAGCGGGCTCTGGTGGGCAAAACTTTGCTTTTGCCAGCGAACTAGATTTTTTCCATCTATGTCCAAAGCACACACCCAAGTTCTTGCTTGCTCCTGTAGATATATATGTATATATACATGTATGTACGTGTATGTTTGTGTATATATATATATATATATATATATATATATATATATATATATATATATATATATATATATATATATATATATATATATATATATATATATATAGTACAAATCTAAAGGATGGGATTTTTTTTTTCCTTTGTCTTAATTTTTTTTGGGTCAAGGAGGGGCTGTTGTTTTGTTTGTTAGCCAAATCTATGTTGCTACATTTGATACTTTGCTTACCATTTAGCACAATAGCTGCTTTTGTTTTTTGTACTTTGAATGTTTTAATGTCCGTTTTGCTATTAAGAAGTCAATGTTAATGCTTATGTTATAGAATAGTATGTCTATATTACCACCTTGAAATGTTTGTCCTGCATAAATATTTTCTGATATGTTTTCCAGCCTTGATAGGTCAAAATAGCATATTGGTTTGGTAAATATTTTTGGGGCCACTTTGGAAATATTTAGGCTTTATATGCAAGTGTGGGTTTACATGTGTATTTTTTTGGTTGATTTTTTCATGTAAATTTAGTGTTATCTGTGTGTTCTCTATATTTTAATGTGACCTTTTAGCAAATAGGTTTATGTTGAATGAAGTTTTTGTCCAAATTTTGTATATTTTTTTTGTGGTCTCCTTTATTATGTCCCAGGACCTCCAATGCAAAAATTCTATTATGC
Organism: Pyxicephalus adspersus; assembly: GCF_032062135.1. Lineage (NCBI taxonomy): Eukaryota > Metazoa > Chordata > Amphibia > Anura > Pyxicephalidae > Pyxicephalus > Pyxicephalus adspersus. The sequence continues at coordinate 61,957,139 of NC_092859.1, forward strand.
TTGTTTTTAAGCAGTTCCCTTCTATGATTAGTTTGACTGGCTAAAAACAGCACAATTGGCCTATTAAAACTCAAGTGTGATGTAACCACTATGTGCGTGTGAACTGTTCTATTAGAAAACATTTCCAGAGAAGGATCCTCATTCAGGTAAGTTTTTCTTTTTAGGTGTATATTTGTTTCATGTGCACTCACGTATGTACATACATGCATATATACCTGTATTTATGCATTTATTAGTGTACATAATAAATTATAGGAAGAAATAGGCAATGAGGATTTTTTAGGCCATATTGTTTAACGTGATTCAAATTTAAAAGATTGCCTATTTCTTCCTATGATTTCTGATGTCATGGGCTTGGCTCCAAGCAACACTTATGGATGATATTGCTACCAAGCTGAGGTAAGTCAATATATAGTTGGGCAAGGTCTAACATGCAATTCAAACTGAATAAACACCCTGAAAGGCTTGAAAATCACGAACTTGTGTTTGGCTCAAAGTGTACAAACCAGCATGTTAGTCCATAATTCAAAAAAGAAACATAACAAAAAATAAATACAAAAAGTATATTAATATAAAATATGTGCTTACCTATGCGCAACATAGAACACCGGTTACATGCAGGTATTAATGCGCATACAGCAGGCGTACATGCAAATGCGTGTCGTGGGCACGTTTTTCAGTAGGTGAGAGTAAACCAGGAAGTTTCATATCTTTGTTATCTTCAGGCCACGCCCATTGTTTGCAGAGAGGGACCTGTGCTTCATCATTCAGGTAAGTGATTTTTTTTTTTTTAAGTTTTAGCGGGGGGGGGATTCTTTTTAGTACAATAAGCATACATGTTTGCACATTTAAATGTGTTTTTATGCATCATGCATGTTTGCACATTTAAATGTGTTTTTATGCATCATGCATGTTTGCACATTTAAATGT
>NC_092859.1:61961440-61971118 GCF_032062135.1 Pyxicephalus adspersus
TTCGCGCTCCCTATTGTGAAGGCTGGAATCCGGCTGGTAGTGAGGCGGGTGTACGCGCATACTCGAGTCCGGACCGCAGTAATCCGCGATCGATGGCCGGGCGTACTTTCGCGCTTCCAGCGATCGCGGATTTCAATGATGAATCAGGGGCACCGTCTTTAATCCTTCACATGTCCTAAACCCTTGTTTGTAACTACTTGAAATGTTGAGGATCCAACCACATTTCTTGGAGGTTGTTACCCTGAAATTTATACTTACATTTCAAGGAACCCCAATTTTTTGGGAATGGTGAGGTGCATAAACCAGAAAATGTAGGTTCAATTGGGAGGACACTTGCTCCTTTTTATGTAAGTGGGCCCAGGGGCCACTTTTTCAATTAAGGACTCCTATGTGCACTTGTTTTGGAAAAAGAATTCCCAATGTAGAATTTTCCATAGTGTTTGCAATTGGGATCCCCACATCGTCAAATGCTTGAAATCTGGTGGCCTGAGATTTTGTAGATATTTTTGGACTATTATCTATGAGTGTCCTCTGTGCTTGTACACAGAGTTGTAAGGCTGCAAAATATGACATGCAGAAATCCCACACACAGATATCACAGCGTGCCCATGATGTTGTTACACATGCCCACAGAGTGGATATATTTTCCCAAGTAGTTTTTTTTATATAGAAGCCACAGCACAGCTATAAAATGGGGGAGGGACAGCCTGTGTCTCCATCTCATTCTAGCTGAGCTCTTCTCACTGCCCAGCTCCTATCGGCAGCTGGAATCCTCTGCACGGATGGCAGCTGAGAATGGAGCGTCCTCTATTGTTCTTTCAATGGATTAGAGCTACAGATTAGAGCTGGGTAGAGGTCCACACACCTAAAGTTGGCTGTTGACAACTATGTACATGCACATATTTCGATCTGTGTATGTACGGTTTTTAAAAATCTTCATGATTCTACCCCATTAAGTTCAATCAGAGGTAGATCATTTGAAGAGCACTAATTTGCCTCCTCGCTATCACGTAAGGCTGGAAATGATCTTTCTTTGTCAGGAGGACAGTGAAAGCCTTCTGGTAGAATGTCCTTTGGATAGCTCAGACCGCAATCCTGATTTTGGTAAAGGCACATCATTCTACTGTATCACATAGATATTCTCGTGTTTAGTATTTATCCACTTTTTTTATTTAATTTTTTTTCCCATGTCAACAAAATAAATCCACATGTGCTGCATTATCTGACCTAATGCAATGGCGCTTACATTTTGCCCCTAGATTGTATGTATGTATGTCTGGCATTTACTAATGCTTCACTAAAACCGGATAAACAGAGTTTTACATCTAGGAGCACACTTATTGTTTTTACAATGGTTTAACTAGGATTAAACTTAGTGGGGTGGCAACCGGAAGCTTCTTAGTATTAGTAATAGTATACCCATATATATCTACACACAATATTAACAAACAAATTAATTTTATATGTCTTATATGTTTTAAATGTCAATTACATTTTCACACATTTTGTTTCTCTTTTTCTTTGATGAATGATTCTGTGCCGGTATGACCAGCAGTGCTCTATTTATGCCAAGCGCCGGATTGCGGAGAGGCTGTCAGACAGGCTGTGGACCCCTTCAGGTACGCGCCCAACTGTCGCACAGATACAACATGTTTGGAGCAACCTAAAGCTGAGGAGAGCGGATTTAGTCCGTGAAGTGGGGGACCGCATCCTGTCTGGTAAGTTTTGCATTTTGTCTTTTCCTCTTGTTAAGGAGTGGTGTTTTAGAATGTTTGTTGTTTGTGTAAAGTAGTATTGTTTAGCCTAGAACTGTTTGTTTTTCACTTCCTATATTTTACTACCCTTAACCACCTAAGCGTTACACTGACTCCGCCGGACGGCTTCTCCCTGCAGAGATCATCCGGCGCTGGAACGAGAAGGACGTGGGACAATCAGCGGGACCAGGTAAGAAGCCGGCCGGCATCTTGTGTTCCGCCGGCCGGCATCTTGTGATCCGCCGGCCAGCATCTTGTGATCCGCTGGCCCGGCTTCTTACCGGTCCCGCTGGCAGCCGACGAAGGCACCCGACGCTGGAGAGATCGGCGGACGATGATCGATGGAGGACGACGCTGGATGAGCACAGGGGGACCAGGTAAGTAAGGATGTGAAAAATGTCGGGCTTAACCATCCTTGCAATTTTTTTTTTTGCCCGAGCGAAGGTCGGGCTTAACTGCAAGGAGGTTAATAATTTTGGATATTTGTTTTTGTTATTACAGCCAACTCTCCATCACGCTGGTGGCTGCAAATTATCCAGTGGCCACACAGGCGACTGGCCGTCCCCCAGGATGTGGAGGAGGAGACATCCCCGGGGGAGGTAGTCAGAGAGGAGGATGTGCCATCCCCGGAGGAGGAGCCATCTCCGAAAGAGGAGCCTGTTGCCCAACATCTGCTTAAAAACCATGAAAATAAAGTAGGAGATACTTTGTTAGGCCTAGCTCTATCAAGTGTCATTAGGAGTGTATGACTAGCTTCATGTCTAGGCAGGTTTTAACAGAAGACAAAGGTTAAATGTCACTTAGCCACCTTTGTCCCTTGTGAAAACCCACAACCTTCATTGCCAACAAACTGTATCACTTTAGTTCCATAGCCATAATTAGCTTGGCCCCAGGAATAACCTTTCTTTCTTGTTTGACAGCAAAACAGATGGGATGACATAACTTGAATTCTTTAGCACTGTGCAATTTAAGAACTAGCTGTATATTATACTGTTACATTTGGTCAATATTTACCTCTCTTATTTTTTTGGTCTCCTTCTACAAACACAGCCAGTTCCACATCGAGTGAGGCAGCCAGCCCTCCTGAGGAGCTTCCGAGACCCCCCACCACCACTGCCACCCCAACCCCGGCAACATGGCAGACATCCTCCTGGTAAGTTTATATTTTCATTTGTTTGGTTTTTACAAGGACCGTACTTTTAAAAAATGTTTGGAACAAACTCTTCTGGTTAATATATTGTTTGTTTTTTCCTCACCCGCCAGGAAGTAGATGGGATAGCCTGTATTGGCTGCACCGGAGGATGTCTGCCATGGAGCGCCGCTTCAGGATGGCCCCTCCTCGGGGTATGCCCAGGTGGTACTGGTTTTAAAAAAAAAAACAATTTTGTATATATGTTTTAAAAAAAGTTTTGTTATATTGTTATATTTTTATATTTGTTGGGTTTTGCACATTTCAAGTTTTGGAGGAGAATAAAAAAAAAAATTTTGTAAAAAAAAAAAGACCAGATTTTGTGAATGTTATTTTATTTTCTTTCAGGTGCACATTTATCTGTTATTATAAATGTGTCTGTTTAGACACGTGACACGTTTTAGACATGTGTCAGCCTGGCCAATCCAATTCCATCCCTAAAAAAAACACAAAAAAGAAATCTTAGTTTTTACACAATGGTTCTTTAAACAATAAAATATCGAACATGCTCTTATCCTACACCAACCTGTTTTGCAGCTTGGCCGAAATTGCTCCACTCCTCCATTGGTCACTTTATTATTAAAAAAATATCCTGTGACCTTAAAAGTAACAGAGTTGGGTATGTCCTCTTCAAAATATATGTAAATATATATCTCAAAATATATGTAATTATAATATCACTCAAGAATACATTTGGCATAGAATGCACAGCTGAACACCCTAGTATGTCATTTTAACCAACAGAAAAGTAGTTGACCTATTAGCAAGCACAATTATCTGTTACAGACAAGTGTCAGGGAAGTGAGCTGTGCCATATTTGGTCCATAGACATAACTAGATTTGTGTTCATTTAGTGAACAAAGATGCAATCGGGTATTTGGTAATAATGTTTAGCTTTTTTTAAGGTCATTACAGCAATACTTGTAGAGTATTGAGCTGAGACTTCATACTTGATTAGAATCACTTTGACAAATTTACAAACTGGAACATTCTTCGGGGAATAGATAGCAAAACTTCATTTGGAGCATACTTAGATAGGTAAAGTGTCAATGTGCAAGGGTCACTATCCTGTGGACTTTGGGCAAACACAAAATAGAGATTAAGCTATCTTATACAAGCAAACATCTTCACACAGGATACCAACTCAAACCCACACTGGCGATCCCATGGAGTCCTGAAAAAATTGAGTGAAGAATGACAGGAAGAATGTGAAGAATGTTCTCACCTGGCACCTGGCATCCATCTACATACTTTGGCCAGACTGGGCACGGCCACGGGCCACTTCAACAGCCCGGCCACTAGTGCGGCCCTCCCCAACAGCCCGGCCACAGGCCACCTGCACATCCTGACCTCGACCACAGGACCCCCCCACAGCACGGCCACGGGCCCAGCTAACCTCAACATTCTGGCCTCGGCCACGGGACCCCCCCACAGCATGCCGATGGTCCACCATGCCGACGGTCCACCTCCAGAGCATGGCGATTACTTGCCCACGTGGTGGCCAGGGGCATGGGGTCGTCTGAAAGAGGCACTAATTTTCCCGGCAGGGGCACTATTTGGCCAGGCAGGGGCATGGGGTGGGCTGGCAGGGGCACTAATTGGGTGAGCAGGGGCACTAATTTGGCAGGCAGGGGCACTAATTGGGCAAGCAGGGGCACTAATTGGGCAAGCAGGGGCACAGGGTGGGCGGCCAGGAGGTGGAAGTGGCCAGGCAACAGCCGGGAAACAGGGTGGAGCCAGGGAGAAGGATGGCGCTGGCAGCTCTGCAGGGGATGGGGGGCCAGCAGGACCTATTGGGATTTGCCAATCCAGCCTGTAAATAATCGCCTGATTTGGCTGAGATTGTTGGCCCAAGGATTCACTTAACATGTTACAGAGATGGTCAACTCTGAACATGTAGGCAACCAAAGTGGCCGATTGTTCTTGAACCGATTCTATCATACGATGCATGGCCGCCAGATGTTGTTGGTTAAATTCTCGGTCCTGACGATTTTGATTGAGGTTTTCATGTAGGAGCGTAAGGACTGATTCCAAATTATTTGAACTTGGGGCAGACATCCTTGACTCCACTACTCTATCAAAATGGCCAACCAGCCTCTGAGTGAGGCTTAGAAGCTGGCTGCCCACACTGGGTTGACTCATTCCACCTGCATCCACTGGTTGCTATAAAGGGAAAATAAAAAATTACTACAATATCACATAACTTTGTGGGTCACCATAACATTATGCAGACAGCATCCTGACTTTGGAACATCAACAAATGTTAGACAAAATATTGCACACATTTATTCTGAATCCTAAACATTAAACATGGGGGGTTGCTTAAGGAAATCTCAGGTGTCTCCCCTTTTCTTCTTGTGGTAAATGTCCACCTGAGGGACCCTAAACAAAAAAAAACACAAATGAAAACACATTGGGAAAGGTTCATTCCCCCAACACATCCCAAAATAAACACTAATGGACCAGTTCTTGCCTACCTCCACAGTAGATGCAGCCCGGCGACCTCCAGCGGCCTCCTCCTGCAGATGGTGATCTGTTAAATAAAGCACAAAAACAAATGAAATAGAGTTAGCTTGATTCTAACCCAAGTTCATCGGGATTGATTGGTTTACCACAAATCTAACCACAAAACATACCACTCCCAAAAATGTGCCAAAAATGTGTGAAATTAAACACTCATATAACACATGAGTGTGGTTAGAAACATGATTAGAGACACGTGCATGACAAACAAGATATACCATGAAGGTTCATCTTACCAGGAGGAAGCCTAGTGTCATCTCGATGCAAAGTGACATCCTCATCATCCACATCACCCCGAGCACCGAGGGCAGGAGGGGACTGCTGCATCTCAGGGCGTACTATTGTAAAAAAATTGAAATACACACATTGTTGATGCAAGTCAAAGGAAGGTAAATATACACTAAAGAAGTCATTTAAAAAAAATGATCTCACATTTCACCCTAAACATAAATAAGTAAAAACACCATGCTATTTTGTTCTCACTGCTAATAACTAAACTGTTACAATCCCACAAAAATGCAAAAAACAATTAACATTGGTATTTAGGTAATGTAAAAGGATTGAACTTACATGGTTGCCAAGCATCGGAGTCATCCCGGTAGTCCACCCCTACCACCATTTCTGGCCCAATGAACGGCAATTCCAATCCTTTGTACTCCCTGAGACGCTGCACAAGATGTTCACGATAGGTCTCACTCCTTCCAGGCCTCTGTGCCCAGAAGCCTTTTGACGTTATTATTATTAATATTATTATTATTATTATTATTAATAATAATAAACAGGATTTATATAGCGCCAACATATTACGCAGCGCTGTACATTAAATAGGGATTGCAAATGACAGACTAATACAGACAGTAAAGCAGAGGAAAGATCAAGGAGAAGAAGCAGGGAAAAGTTGCCTTGAGACTTAGCTCTGATGAGGTCATTGGCCACTTTAGTAAGGGTTGTTTCAGTGGAGTGGGCAGCTCTAAAACCAGACTGGAGGGGGTCAAGGAGAGACGTGTCTGAAGATCTCACTCACACGTTTTTGACACTGGGTAATGGTCCGTTGTGTACTGCCCACTGCATTTACACTCCTGGCAATTTCCCCCCAGAGTCCCTGCCTTACACCAGGGGAGGTCTTGGAGTTCAAGCCCCCACGGAGTCGTGGAAAATGTTGTACATAGGACTCCATGAGGGCTGCATTTTGCTCAGGAGTGAAGGGCTAGATGTTACTTCGCCTGCTTGACAGAGCAACCTAGCTGGCCTGAGGGAGCTGCCCTGGGGTGGTGGTGGTGGGGCCAGCAGCAGCAGCGACAGTGGTGGTGGGGGAGCCGGCAGCAGCCACAGCGATGGTGGTGGTGGTGGCGGTGGTGGCCATTCTCCTTGCCTCCATGTTACTAGAAGAAAAAAAATAAAAGAGTTATGGAACAACACACCAAAAACATTTTTTGGAAGAATAAAATAAATAGTGTATTCTTACTTTTCATTTTTCTTGTAGCAGCCTTCTGTGTGTGTTCTTTTTTTGTCTTTGTAAAGTTTCGGTATGCAAGCAGAGTGGCTGAGAAGCTCTGTGCAATTTTATAGGGATACAGTACGTGCGCATGTTCATGCGCACTTAAATGTGCGCCAGGGCGAGAATTTTGCTTGTTGTTGTCATGGAGCAGGATTTAGAAGTAGAGTTGCTCTTCACTACTGCTGTTGTGGCATTAAACACAATGCTGCTTCTTACTGCAGAGGAGGAGCAGCAACAACAACAACCACAGGAGCAAGCTTCTACTTCACGACGGGTCCAGGAGCCACGCATTTTCTTGGAGCGTAGCCGCCTTGAGACTTTACGTGACCAGGATGTCAAAAGGCGTTTCCGCCTGTCTCGCCTGTACAGCTTGCTGGAAGATAAAATTGCTCCAAAAACCAAGAGAAGCCAGGCAGTGCCAGGAATGACCAGGCTCTTGGCCACTCTGTATATTTTAGGAAGGGGTTCCTTTCAAACCTCCTTGGCCTTAATTTGTGGACTAACCCAGCCTACGGTTTCCAGGGTTTTTACGAAGGTCATCAATGCCATTGTGGACCTTGTCCCACTATATATTCACCTCCCTCAAACAGCTCAGGAGTGGAGGAAGGTAAAGGTGGGTTTCTTCAGACGAGCAGGATTTCCTAATGTTTTTGGGGCCATCGATGGCACCCATGTGCCAATTCCGGCCCCTAAACTGCAGGAAATCGCCTTTCGCAACCAGAAGCGATATCATTCACTGAATGATAGTCTGTGATGCCAACAGAAGAATCATTAGTGCATGCACAGGTTTCCCAGGATCATGTCATGATGCCTATATCCTGTGTCAGACAGCCCTCTACCAAAAATTAATCTCTGGAGAAATGCCTGAGGGCTAGTTAATAGGTTATGTATAATGTCGTTACTGTAATACAACTAACAGTAGTCAAATCCTAAAGACACCTATTAGGTTTCTATGTCCCTTTGCATTGTCAGAATGCCAAACTATTACCTATAATGTATATATGTCACATTTTGTGATAACATCTAATTTAGCAAATAGTTGATAAATATTGTACAATATTGGGAGCATGGGGGCAGAACTAACTTTCAGATATTCCCAGAAGCCCTAGTATAATTACTATTTTCACAGCTCACAGTACTTCAGTGTGGTAGTCAGTAGTAACAATGTCTCCCAACAACCAAAAAGCAATAAAGTGACCGAAGAGCACAACCCTTAACAACCTTTGTAAAAAAACCCTAGTGTTACATTGCTTTCACAGAACACTTACTATACCAAAAACTAACATGTATTATGTTTGTCTTTTTACAGCTGACAAAGGATATGGGCATCTTCCATGACTTATGATAGCTGTGTGTCACCCCCAGTTTGAAGCAGAGCATAATTACAACAAGGCTGTGCATAAAAGCCGGGGGGTTTTGTGCTTAAAGCAGGGTTTCTGTGCTTGGCACGGCCCGGTGGGGAGCTTCTGTACACACCATGGAAAGCTGCCCGAGTCATCATAGCATGCTGCGTCCTACATACCCTGTGCCACATTACAAAATGTGACACTTTACAAAAACACATTGCCAAACTAGGGCAGAGTGCAATTTAGTTTAGGATTTGCGCAAGCATTGCTTATGCAGCCAAAAAAGCATGAAAAATACAATCCAGCAGCATGTAGTTGCCACTAAAGCATGATTAACCATGCTGCTTAACACATCCTAATAATGTAATGTAATTTTTTACAGGGCGATAACATCTCTCTGTGCTGCCAAGCCTCTGGAATGTCACATCACAGACTACTGTACATTTGCGGATAATATTGCTTCCGGTTACAGGAGAAATCCACCTTTATGTTCCTCCACTCCCAAGCTGATGTGAGGAAGTGAATATATATTGGGCAAAGGTCTAAAATAGCATTGAAACCTTCATAAACACCCAGGAAACTGTAGAATGGCTCAGTGCACAAATAAAGGGCGACGTTGTTTGAAAAGACACCCTTCCTAAATATATAGAGTCCAGGAGCCTCGTCATTCTTGGCACAGACTAGCTTCTCTTGGTTTTTGCTGCAATTTTACCTTCCAGAAAGGTGTACAGGTCATGGATGACCTTTTGACATTCTGGTCATTGGTTTGAGGAGCAAAAAAAAATGAGTTTGTTGGCACAAAGCAATAAAATATGTTTGGCAATAAGTTAAATTGTCCCTGGCATTTTTCTATACAAAATGACTAATACTATTAGAATCATGTAAACACATAAGCATACTATCTGGTATGTAAGAGTGCTTGACCCTGCTTGTGAGCTTGGCAATCAATGTGGTTTGATGTTGTGCTTGGCAAACTGGAACTCCTTCAACATCAGGTGTGTTAGAATGAGTATGCAACTCAGCTAGACAACTAATTGACAACCAGTTTGGACAGCAAGTGGAGGTGTGCTTGTTTACCATAGTGCAGCACAGCACAATGACAACAAACCTATAACACTACTACAAACGAACAGAGGAGTTGTGTGGCAGCAAATTAATATGAGTGCAAATGTCAGAGTAATAAATATGTACATATGTAAACATGTACATATACATTCAAAAACCAAAATGTGACTTTGAAAATGGGACAAAGGCAAACAGGGGGTTCAAGCAGTAGTTTGGAGTGGAAACCATGCAGACATTTGTACTGAAAATTAGTTTAAAAAATGACAAAACATTGCAGAAGATTTGCTAAACAACAGAAACTGT
>NC_092859.1:61973167-62011827 GCF_032062135.1 Pyxicephalus adspersus
TGTAAGTTACAGGTCTACAATTTAAAAAAAAATTTCATGAAAAACAGTGGATCACTTTTGGTACAGAAATCTAGACCTCAGTGTAACGCTTAGGTGGTTAAAGATTCTAATTGACCTGTAATGGACTGTAGATGTGCACAGAACAGAGAGCAGGTGTGTGCTAATTAATTGCTATGATCTCACCATTGACAGCTTAACAGATCCTCCTTAATTGCGCAGCTGAAAACTAATCACCTTAATTGGCAGATTCGCGACCCCTATGGCTCATTTATCAAGGCAGGAATCTGACTGGCAAATGAAGGTATGTGTACTAGCATTCGGCTCTGGCCAGCAGAACAACGCCTCGTATATTGGCGCGTACGTGCATTTCAATAATAAATCAGGGCCAGTGTCTTGGAGTCATATGCCACAGGCCTCAATTTACCTCCATGCATCTCAGCAAGCACAGCAGCCATGGTTTTACAATTCTCTCTTGAATACAATACAAATGGTACATTGAAATTCAGCATTCCCAATGCAGGGGCAGAGGTCAGGTATTCTTTTAACATCACATATGCTTTAGTCATTTTATCAGACCATTAAATGTTATCAGGGGCACTGGGGGAGGTACTGGGACGGAGCTGTGAGTCCCAATACGAGCAGTCAGAAATCCAGTATCTGCAAAAATTGATCATGCCAAGAAAGCTGTTTCTGTGGGCAAGGCAGACTGGTAATGGCCTGGACACAGCTGGGAGCTAGCAGCTGGGAGCCTGGGGTTAAAAGCATTCCCAGGAATGTTACCTGTTGCAGAAAGAACTGAACTTTTTTTTTTGCAACACCCTTTGTCCTTCCTTTCCCAAAAATCACAACAATGAAACAGTATCCTTCTGACATGCCTTCTGCAACAGGCTACACAACAATAGATCATCAACATACTGTTATAAAGTTGAACCATGCTGCGGCTGCCAGTTGGCAAGGACCTGCTGGAGGGCTATTGAGAAAACTGCAGTTGAGTCAACAAAACCCTGGGGCAAGCGGCACCAGGTGTAGTGCTGTCTAATGAAAATGAAAGCCATAAGGGGCTGAGTCTCAGGTGATAATGGTATGGAGAAAAATGCATTGGCCAAATCAATAACACTGTAAATTGGGTACTGCTATAAGGATGGTACTAAGATCTGACATGACTGGTGTCAGGGGCGTAACCAGCTCATTGATGGCTCTGAGATCCTTTGTAAAATGGTGTGAGCCATCTGGCTTTTTGACAGGATTTACTGGAGTATTGTAAGGAGATCAGGTTTTCTTAAGTATGCCTTGCTGGCAGAAAGATTGAATCATGGGTGCTAAGGAATCTTCCTTGTTTTTAGTTAAAGGATACTACTTTTGGTATATTGGTGTATGTGGTTTTGTGAGTGCTGTATATGGGGTGCAGTCCAGGAATCCCACTGTTGGTGTGTAGGGCAGTCCCTGGCCCGATGAACTTCCTGTCCACAGGCAAAACATGCTTAATTCCTTCTAACATTTCCATATCCTCTATTGTCATTCCAGTACTGTCTACCTCCTTTGCCTCTACCTTTTGCTCTGTACCCTCCAGGTTTCCCTGAATAACGGAGTCCCTGCACATGGGGTTTTGACAGTTTAGGTAGCTCAAAGCAACCTGCTGTGTCTTTAGCTAACAATTGCTCCATTATATCCTGCAAGGGTAATATGCTTCAATTATCAAAAATCATTTTGGCAGTTTTAGCATGTTCAGGGATCATTCCAATTATCAGTGACTGTGTAAAAACAACAATCAAATCCCCTCCTAATCCTAGACCTGCCTCTTCCTTTCACACTTTCCTAAACCTACGAGCATAATCACTTACTGTTTCTCCTGCTTTCTGTTTGTACACTAATGCTGTGGCCATTAATTTTCTATCTCCATGTATCCTAACAAATTCGTTATGCACTTGGTCACACATAAGTTTTTGGGGTAAAGTACACAACAGCAGATGATGTGTAGCCGCTGCTGCTGGGTGATGTAGGACTAGTGGGTGGTGGTAATAATATCTGTGACTGCTTGGTCTTTGTTTTGGTAAGAAGAGGAGGATCTGAGGGGGAATCCTGTGTACGGTTTGTTGCTGCAAAGACTGTTATTAGACAGATATCGTGCTCGTAATCCTAATCCTCCTGTGTTCTCCTTTGTGTTTCTGCTGTTAGTTGTGGATATAAGGGTGTATACGGGGGTGGAATAGAGGATGTGATTTGGGCAATAATTTTCTCTTTACAGGGATTTTAATCTTTCCATTACATTTACAAAGTATACCAGACTTCTCTGCAAGCCTTCATGTATTGCCGGTCCCACTCGGGAACTCGTGGATCTAATTTATATCCCCATCCGTCTCGATTACTGAGAAACACTCCTAAGATACAACTAATATGGAATTTAGAGAATGATCCTTCCATTGGGAAGGGGGTCAGGGCATTTAAAGTTTTCAGTGCCTTTTTTTAAATGTAATGTAAAAGGATGAGTGTAATAGTCTCCTGCTCTGCGATTTACAAGACTAACAAGTGTGTCCCCTGGAATATTATAAGGAATATCCTCATCACTGGGTGACATAGCTGTGAGTTTTAGTTTCTGTCTGATTTTTTTGCGTTTCTTTACATGTTTTTATGTAGATCTGGGAGCTGTTCCTCCTTTGTGGAGTTCACCTTACCTTGGGAATTCACAATAGTATACATTACAGTATAAATATCAGACTGTTGTACACAGTTATTGTTGGTTCAGTTAGTTCAGCAGGTAGCTGCAGTGCTCGCTGACGTCTTGTTTCCGGGACCGCTTACCAAAACGCAGCTTGGGTCACGTTACTACTTGCCCAAGGCAACCACAGCAGTGAGGATTGACCCAACCTCACCTTGGCAACAGATTAGTACACAAACTTATCTTATATACAACATTTCGTACACTTCTAAATTATTGACATCAAAATTCTTATACTCTATACATTAAACAGAAGCTATCAGTGTGCACAAATTCAATACATTTTTTCCCAAATCTTCCTAACTAAGGACCCAGTCCTTCTATGAGGGAGTTCAAACTGCTACAGTACTTATGTTCGTAAGATATCTACAGGGACACAGGGGAGGGCAGAGGTAGAAAAAAACATTTCTACATACCCGATCCTGGTCTTTTTAAAGTAGGTACATATACCACTTTTGACACCAAACAATCTCCTATTGATCTCAGATAAATTTTTCCCTCTTTCTAATAGCTTCTGTTTACAGTGCTGGAATATTGTAACACACGCAACTTAATGTGAAGTTAAATCACTTTCAAAACTTTATTGTTTGCACACAGTTTATATAACAGTTCAAAGGCATAATCAGTGCATGATCACATGACTACAGACAATTAGCAGACAAATCTCCTTGTGGTTCTCTTAGAACAAGATATTTTTGTCAAACTACCAGATATATGGCCGTAGGGAGGAAAGGAAGAGTTTCAAGGCAAAAGGGGGGAAGCGGACGTTAGTTTACTGATAAGAAGAGTACAACTAGTTTCAACATAATTCAATCATCTACAAAACATAACAAAAGTACAAAAATAATTAAATTCAAGAATCAGCAAAATTCCTCAGCTACTTTCATATCTACACACATATGAATGCATACATACATATATGAATGTATGTACATACATGAGTGCACATGAAGCAGAATAACCAATATACACATAAAAAGAAAAACTTAGCGGAATGGGGATCCTTTGCTGCAAAAAAGGTCTGCGCATTTTTCATTTGATAGAACACAGTTCACTCGCACATAGCGGGTCTGCATTGGCAACAATGCGCATCAAACACCTGAGGTTTTGTGCACAACATTGCGCATTATACCACCTGAGTTTTATAAAGACAATTGTGCTGTTTTTGCGTTTCAAAAATTCATAGAAAGGAAATGTTTAAAAACAATCACAAATTACTTGTTAAATTGTAGATCTGTTGATCACCCAAAATAAAAGATCCTGGGAGACTGTAAAGGAGATCACATAAAAAAAAAAAAAATAAACTACAAAATTTTTAAAACAACTTTATTCAAAATAAACACGTTCTAAAAGGTCACATTAAAATATAGAGACCACACAGACACCACTAAATTTGCATGACAAAAAAAAAATACACAAACACCAAACACATGTAAACCCACACTTCCATGTAAAGGCAAAAAAGTTCAAAAATGGCCCAAGAAATATTGCATTCAAAAAGTACTTACAAAACCAATTTGGACCTATCAAGGGTGTAAAACTGGATTAGAAAATATTTATGCAGAACAAACACTTATTATTTGCAGACTTAATATTTGCAAAATGGACATTGAAACATTCAAAGTTTAATCACCTGGGCATTTCACTGATGTCTGGATTTCTGTACCAAAAGCAGTACACTGTTTTTCATGAAATTTTTTTTGTAGACCTGTAACTTACAGAAATATGTCCGAACAAGGGTCTAGTAGATATCCTGAATATAATAAAGTTTGAAACACACAATCATGTAAAAAAAAAACAACTTTAATAATAAAATTAAATAAAAAACACAAAAATCAGCTTAAACAAGAATGCATAAATAAATAAAAAATACTGAAAATGCAATAATTCGGTATACTGTTTAGTAATATATTTTTTCTAAAACACCTCCCTGGTACATTTTAAAACAGAGTCCAACGTCACATACCTATAGACAAAACCACATAAATATATTTTGTATTATTTTGTATTGGATTGGATACAGGACTTTGTATTGAATCCAATACAAAATATTTGAATTTCCAGCTACGACCCCCGTCGACGGGCGTATGCACTGACATCATCAGGAATCGTCGAGGGACGCGTACACGAACGCCGGGTGTTCTAATTCTTTCTGTACTTCCATGCAAAAAGCGTTACATTTTTTGCATGAAAATTTATTTTAGATTGTAGACTATAATTCTTAGGCATGATTCACCGAAATATGTCCAAAATTTAAAAACTTAACAAAATTTTTTTATAAAACGTTATAAAAAAAAAAAAAAAATCTTTAAAAAAAATCATGTATAATGTAATGTAACTGTACAGTAGCTTATATAATATATATATCGTCATATATACCGTCATATACCAGAGCCACTGCACACGCCGGAAGAAGACTGAAGAGAGAAGATGTCTCCGCAGGAGCTGCGGGGACAAGGACAAGTATTTTTTTTCAGTTGTAATCTGATTGTCATACAATGTTATATGACAATTGGATTGCACTGTAACGCGTGTTTCTATTTTTAGCTACCCCGGTTCAGTTCGGGGTAACCGATTGTAGCAAGTTTTCTTACCCCGAACCAGGCTCGGGCTAACCGCCCAGGTGGTTAAGAAACAAAAGCAACTATTGTGCTAAATGGTAAGCAAAGCATGAAATGTAGCAACATAGATTAGAATAACACACTAAACAAGAGCTCCTCCTCCTCTCCTGGAGGTTAAAGGTAGAACATTGGGAAGTGATATGGCGGTTACAGGTCGAACACTGGGAGGTGATATACCGGTAGTAGTACTTTTTAGTAAGCTGTCATACACAACAATCATTTTAAAGTGGAAGGTGCGTTAATATTTATTTCAAGAGAAAATAGGCGGGGTCACACGTAACGCAACTGACGTTACGCTCCGCCCCTGTGCTCCTCACGCAGCATCTGTATATCAACACAACAAATCGCAATCAGTCATATGGCGTGACGGCAGCGCACAAACTCCGCCCAGGGAGGGGTCTTTGTCTTTCAACCCCGCCCGCAGGCTTTTTGTTATCTTTTGTAAAGGTGTGTAGAAGTGAACAGTGTTTCTCTACGCAGTGTGTCAGTTTCCTACGCTTTCCTCAGCCGCTGATGAGCCCCCGAAGCTCGGATCAGTACTGTTCCTGTGACCTGCTATGTGCTTCGACTGCGGGGCTCAGGCTCTGCTCGGAATCTTCAAATACAGCTGCCTGGGTACCCCAGTGTGGGGAATGGACTAAGCAGGGGACACAGGTTGGGGCACCATGGACTACGTGATCTGAGTCCCGGGACAGGGAATTTGGTCAGAGCCCGCAGCCTTGGAGACGTGAGACAGCCGAATATTATGTACACGGGGTTCCAGTCCCGCCCAAATACCATCAGAGCAGGGAGGAGTACTTTAACGGCTCCCCGCCTAGAGATCCGTACATTGCATGATACTTATAGAGAAAGTGGCACCAGATGTTATAAGGCAAAAAGTTTTCAGTGTCGGTGATACGTTTTTTAGGTATAGTGTTGGTCACTTGTGGCTTGCATTGTAGTGTATAAGTACAATAAAATGTTTATTAGCATGAGAGGTCCAAAAGTGAACTTACAATGGTTGGCTTTCAATACAGGTGCATCTAAAAAAAATAGAATAATAGTCATTTTATTTAAGTAATTCGAAAAGTAAAACCTATCTCTTATGTAGAACTATTACACACTGTGATATATTTCAAGCTTTTATTTTTGTTCATTCTGCTGATTATGGCCTACGAGCAATGAAAACCTCAAATCTAGTATTCCAGAAATATAGAATATTACAGAAGACCAATGAAAAGAAAAGCCACTGTCCACTTCTTGTGAATCTCCCCAAAATTCTTGAATGGGCTGTGCTTCACAATCCTCTCAAGGCTGTGGTTATACCTGTGGTTTGTGCACCCTATTCTGCCATATTATTCCCTCAACTTTCTATTAATATGCTTGGCTTACTAAACCAGACTGAGACACAAAAGGTTCAGGACACCTTTTCAGGTATTTTGGGGTAATTATCTGAGTAGTATGAGACACCATGAGTCTAGCATATTAAACCTTTTCACAATCTTCTAATTTTCTGAAATACTGAATGTTAGGTTTTCATTACCTGTAGGCCATATTCAGTAAAACGAAAAGAAATAAACACTTTAAATAAATCTCTGTGTGTAACAAATCTATATATTATGAGTTTCACTTTTTTAATCAAATTTAATTTTTGATGCTAATATTGAGATGCACCTGTACAAAGATTCTGTAGGACCATTTCTGGCCTCAGGTGTGGCCTGTGATATTCACTTTTGTACAGTGCTTATTTTTTTCTTTTAAATAACTTTATTGTGCAGCAGAACTAGGCAAAACCAATTTAGGCTCATTGACCAGATCATTGGACCTTACCCCTTGTCTTGTTATATGTTTCAGGGACCTCTGTGGCCTAAGTGTATGTAAAGGCTGGCATTGTTGGTAACAAGGTAAAGGAAAATTCCCAAATTTTGAATTGCCATCAGAGCAGAAGTGGAGGTAAAAAGCCTCCAATTGGGTCACCAGTTCTGGGACAACTCTGGGAGAAATACATTTTTTGTTGTGCCATTAAGGCAGAAAGTGAAAGGAGAGCATAAAGGGCAAAAAAGTAACCCGATAAGGGTTCCTCGGTAAAGAAATAACGTGATAAAGGTTCCTGGGGTGAAACATTTCAGAGTATGGCCAGTAGGATCTGATTATTTTGCCTGGACCCATATCACCTATTCCTGAGGCACAATAAAGTTGTATGTAAGAAAAAAGTGGTAAGTGGTGTTTCCATCCCTAAAAAATTGTCTATTACATATGGTTTAGAGCTTGCAGTAGAGACCCTCTACTAACACCGCCTATAAGAAGCCAAATAGATTTGTGCATTGTAGTTCCTTATATAGAATAAAGAGTGGTATGTTGCTGTTCATCTAATGATTTTCTAATGTGCATGAAAAGACATTATTTTTATATGTATGGGCTCCTTTTGCCAGACTATCTTTGCCAGCTAATACTACAAATCCCAGAATGCTCTGCTGGCGCGTCTGTCAGGACCCCTCTGGATATTCATTAGAAGCAACTTTCCTCAACTGTAGGTATTTTTTTCAATAAATATCAAGGTTGGCCTGCGACTTGGTTCAAATTTTTCATTTTGGCCCACTGTGTGTTTGAGTTTGACACCCCTGCCTGCATAGTCCCTTGGTTAACACGACTTAGAATGACTTGGCATGACAACCAAAAAACATGGGACTTTATAGGCAGTGATAAATGATATCATCCATGTAAACAAAATGTAAGTGTATAATGATTTTTAGTTGTAAAAATACTTGAAAATGTAAAATATGAATGAATATTGGAGGAATTGAATTAAATGTAATTTTTGGGTTCTCTGAATCTTCCGAGCAAGCGGACTGGGGTTCCGCAAACAAGTAGAGAACATTATACTAACTATAGCTCCCTATGTATCTGGAGTTCTTTACCTATATGATGATAAGGATTTTACGTTATGTTTTCAATTTGTCAATAAATGCTACTGTTAAATGTGCAGTGCCAATATCATAGTCAGTGAGGTTTAGCCAAAGCATGAATTTTGCTAAATAAATGCTGCTGTTTTAATATGATGTTGTCACACTATCCTCTTTCTTGCTAAAGCACAGACGCGTCTCACCTGCGCATGAGGGCAGTTCTGACTACTTTAGCAAGCTTTATCAGCTTCACCAGGCAATCAGAAAATAGCCTCTTAATCATCCCTGGGCATTTAGCTAGCTCTCACACTGCACTCTGTGTTTGTGCAACGTGTCTCCATTGTGCAGAGACCCTAGTTCTGTGAGCTAGTTCCTGTTCACCTGGTGCTTAACCCCCCCTAGCGTTCTAGCGTCCGTTCAAATTTCTATTCAAAAAGCGTTACATTTTATTTTGCATGGAAATTTTTTTTTACATTGTAGGCTTTACTTCTTAGGCATAACTCGCCAAAATATGTCCAATATTTAATAAAGTTATTATATAAACTTATATATTATAGTTAATATTATAATAATAACTGTACACTAGCATGTAGTGTACATTAGCATATATATATATATATATATATATATATATATATATATATATAAATATTTATTTGTATTGGACCCAATACAGATATCTTGTATTGAATCCAATACTTTTCAAAATTCAAAACTATTTGAATTTTCGCCGATCCACCCGCCTGCACCGACATCACCAGGAAACCCCGGAGATAGTCTCTGCATTGCGCGGCTGGAGATCGGAGGAGCAGGACGTATCTCCTGGACCTGCGGGGACCAGCAGGAACAGAGCAAGGTAAATGGGTTTTTTATTTAAAGTTAAAGCTACCCCAAGTGTGACTCGTGATTACCGCTTATTGCCAATAAAATCCACCTCAAGTCACACTTGGGATTACCCCCAGGGGGGTTATTCAGTAATTCCTCTGTCCAGCTCCTGCGTTAACCCCTCGCTGTCTGGGTTTTTTGGTTCCCAGTTAACCTCCCTGTGCTGTTCCAGTGTTCCTGTTTGTCTGTGGATATCCCTGAGTCACCTGTGCCTCCTGTTGCTTCCAGTGTCTCCTGTGTTCCCTGTGCCCACAGTGGCCCCCTGTGTCACTAGTGTCTGTCTCCTGGATCCATGGCAGTTGACCCCTGGCGTGTGACCTGACCTCTCTTGCTTGCTGCCTTCCTTGACCCCGGCTTACCTCAACTATCCTTGTGCTTTGTGATTTGGTACTGTGTTTTGCCCACCTTGGTATGCCCAATGACCGCAACTTTGCAGTAACCAGTCGCGCAACATCCTCACCATCAGAGGCCCTGGAGAAAACCTGGTTACTGCTTAGACTGTGCACCTTGGCCCTTCTTAGGGCTCGCACCACCTCCGTGCAAGCCGTAGTGCCCCCTCGTGGTCCTGTCTCTCCGTGCGTGACAGATGTTTTATTAAAAATTGTTACAAATGGATGATATTTATCACAGCCTATAAAGTCCCAGGTTTTCTGGTTGTAATTGAATAAAAGGATGTGGTGGTTTTCAACAGAATTAATTTTTAAATATACATTATGACTTTGTATGACAACAATGATCTTCTGTGAATGTGACATTCTGACAACAAACGTAGGGAACTCTTTTTTTTCCCCTATTCAACATTCCTCTGGGGTAAAAGAGGTGTAAAGGGCAGCACCATGAAAGGTTATGTTGAGAGGTTAAAAAAAGGGACAGAGGAGAGGTGAACGGAGTGACAAAGGAGCTGGGCAAATACAGGCAGTGTAGGTGTTCCCAAAAGAGTAGAAAGCTATGCAGTGTTCTCCCCAGCCTCGTTTAGCCTGTCACGCCATGTACCAGTAACCACCACCAATACAGGTGCACTGGGTAGTTGTGGCATATTAAAAACATATTGGTGAAAAATGGAATGTACTAAGATGAGCATTTGGAACAAAGTATAGCCATGGTAGAAAGCTCACAGATTTATAAGGGATTAATAGATTCATATGGCAACAACTGGGAGAACTAAATTTGTCATGTGTTGTCCCATTTGCTTTTTAACTGTGCAGCTACAGATTCTTTCCACCCAGCTTAAAAAAGTTGTCTGGGAACAACACTGCTATGACATAGAAAGTCAATTCCCTAGTACAACCCTCTAACTTCCGTGGTAGTCAAATCATAAAGTGAGTTCAACGATACTTTTACAAGTAAAAATATATCAAACGGAAAGTGAAAACTGCAAGTAAGCTTTTAAATTAATTACTATTCTGTGGTTTTGCAACTTTTAGTTTGATGGTCTCTTTAATATTCCCGCTCCCCTCTTGAACTACCTTCTAAATTTTTATTTTGGTTTGGTTTTTGGCAAAACAATCATGCACACTTATTTTATAGGTAAAATTAGGTCAACAGAGTTCAATGTGAATGTATCAAAGCAGTGTGGAGCATGTATGACTTTCACAAATAACTGCAGTGTAGGTAAGAGGTTCACTAGGGCATGTTATTACAGGGATCCATTCCTGGTATTTTATTAACAAAAAGTTCAGTTCACACTTCAGCAGTGAGTTTAGCAGATGGCTACCTACTGACATGCCATTGCTGGGAAAACATGGTGGAAGGATTTGAGTACTGCTGCAAGAAGACAGCAGGTCAGGAGTTGAGCAGACACAGACAAGGGACAGCAGGCATGGATGGGGTTGGCAAAAGCTGTCCATATATAGCAGGACACAGATGAGGGCCATGGTGACCGAGGGAGAGGGCAAATTAAATTTATGGGAATATGTTAATGGTAAAAAGATACTAAATATGCTCAAAAGCGCCAGACAACATTTTACAAATGCATCGGATAGTGCCTGTTCTTTCTAGATCCTCCAGGGTGAACAAGACCATGTACTGGTTATGTGCACAAAGTAGACAAACAGATCACATCTGCTTTGGAAAAGAGAGAGCTGGGATTAACCCATTCAATGTCTCTTTGGATTACATATGAGTAGTGTTTTGATTACTATATTAACTGCTTTGTTGGATTATAGTCAAACACTTTTTGCTTTCTGAGAGTTACCGTGTTTTATTGTTAACATAAATGTGTTGTGAAACAGAAACATCGTTCATAAAGTAAAGCTGTCATAGGCATGTGATGATCAATTGATCATGATAAGGAGGACATATTCTTGTATCAATAGCCGTAAATTAGTATCTATTCCAATCTTTTTTTTTTTTTTTTTTTTTTTTTCTGTGTCACATGCCCACACTTTACTGGCCTATTGGCTGAATTCAGTGATGAGGGGGAATAGGCTGTATTGCAGTGTGCAATCACATTTGACCTATGAAACAGATTTGGTTCTGTAAACCTATCTAGTTTCTATTATGTTTCTCGCTCACTATTGAGTTCAGTCAACAAAGGAGTACAATTGAAAGACCATGGTGTTGCCAACATATAACTGGAAGTGCCTGAATAGGAGCCTTTATAGTTGGAGAGTAGCAGATTAAAAAATGGCTATTGAAATGGGAAGTTCTCAAGGTAAGGGTCTGTAGATAAAGGAAGCAAGAGTTTTTTTTAGGGATTGCAACTTCAGTAAAATCCCCATCCTACTTCCACTTCAGTTTTGTTATTGGGTTTACCCATCGGGAATACCTTCATTCTTATGAATGTGATCATGCCAGTGTGCCATGAAAGGAAACATACAATAATCTGTAGGCTACAGCCAGTTTACCCCTTTTTCTGTAAAAATCATGTGGTTGTCTTGCTGTCAAGGTGATCCAGCACTGCACACTATATTGGTTGGCCAGAAACTAATGAAGGCCAGATATTTTGTCAGGCAAAATAGATTTAAAGGTTTCCAGTGCTCAAAAAATGTTTTAAGAGAAGATATAATTTTAGTTTAAAGGGATCAGGAGACTAAAGCCTTATTTAAGGCTGTGTTCCAACTACCTGTAGCGTTTCACCAACAGCGACCTATGGAGAATAAATGGAGGCAGCAGGGAGCAGTCCAGTACTGCCTGTTACCATGAGTTGTAAAATGTTCTCGAAGAACCAGAGCAAGCTGGTGAGCTGCTAGCCAACAGGGCGCTTAAGCTTTTCTAAATGCAGATTTATAGGTCTGCCTTCAATAGTGGACGAGCTGGACCTTTGTGCAAAGCCTACTGCTTCCACACAGAGCAAAGGTTTTAATTTGGTCTGCTTTCCAAAGAAAGAATGTATTAAAGTGGGTTGGCTATTATCTAATCATCCAGCAATAAAATCATCAGTCACAGCTTTCCATCTCTTTTAATGCAGCTACATGTTTCTGAATTCATCACTATTTTTTTTTTTTCTAGTGCTTGGTGTAAAAACTGGAGGGGCAGAAGTACCATTTTACAATGAGGTGTACATGGTTGTCGGAGAACAATCGTGTGCAGTTCTTGTTGGGGAATGCCCTTCTTGTAGAAGAAAGCAAATGGAAGGTTCCATGTTTTCTAGATTCCACTATTAAGGTACACAAATTAGATTGCCTTTTTATTTTACATGCTTATCAGAAGATTAATAACTATATTGATGATATTTTTCTTATTAATAGAATTGCCTTTAGCTCCAACCCCACTGGTCCTGCCTGTGGTGCTTTGCTAACTGTCACACTGACTTAAATGCCTCAAATTTAGATAAATCCACCTTTCGAAAGCATACTTTTCCAGACAGACGTGACCTCTTGCAAATATATTGAGAGGGTCCGCTGATGCACTTAGGCAGTCAAGCCAGTCAGCAACTTGATTTGAATTGATTGGCCCGGAGTAGCATCAGCGTAGTGTGATCATGGATATGTTAGGGGTGGGGGGTGTGCAGCTTTGCATAAAAAAACATGTGTTGTGCCTCTTGCCTTGCAGCTTGTTCATTTATTTATATTTGTTAGCCTATATTAGTTAAAAGCGGATTAGTGAACCCAGTAAAGCTCACAAAAATACAGGGACTGGGATTGCTGTAAATATTATAAAAAAAAAAAATAGGATGCTTCTGACACTAAATCTGTGATTTGCAGAACAAGCACACAAAAAAAATTAATACATGTTCCTGTACAGCAACTCAAAGTATTGACACTATTAAGTTGGCCTGGTCCATTTTAGTTCCTGAAAACATTTAGCTGTGCACAAACCTAGAATCCATACCTTTGTGCAGCACTTCCCCTCTGCTCCTAATGTCCAATTAGTAAGCAAGAAACGTTTCCATTACACCAAAACTGCAATGTGTGTGTTCACACTCTAGTCTTTTAATGCAAATGTGATTTCTTTTTTTATTTTTGGCAATATTTGTGTTTTGCAGGGCACAGATATCTCTCCAATGCAGTATGAGCAAGTAGTTCTTTGGATAGAACACCTGAGGTCACACTTCAAGTTTCATCCTGAAACCTATGGCTTGACTGTTAGCATTCTTAATCGCATCTTAGCAACTGTAAAGGTAAATTCTTTTCTGTGTGTCATCGGAGCCCAGTCCATTTTTTGTTTTACACAGGCACAATAAAATTGAGTGAATCATACTATTAATTGACAATATTAAAATACTTTTACTGTACTCACAATGATTGCTTAGTGCTCAGGCACTACTGAACACTACCCAGCCAGGAAATGCATATTACTGGGCAGGTCCCTCTTGTAGGTGGTCCTGGAGTAAAACAAAGAAATAAAAGCCCTGTCCTATCCAAATGTACAACTACTGATGGATCTTTCTAGTATAAATTGTATCACCACTTTTAAGTGCCACATTTGTTTATCAAATTCCAAGAGGATGGCATAAAACAACCTATTGGTGCTGTGTATCAAGTCATGGGTCTTAATATTTAAAATCTTGTACGAGAAATCCAATTTATCAGAAAATCTAGATACAATAGAAAGTTCTGTCCAGCTAACCTTTAGTATACTAGAATATAAGGAGAATTCTTCATATTCCATGAATCCGTTTATTGTTTTGTGCCATTTAATTATTAAAATATAAATAAAACTATTCTGGGAATACTGAAAAAGTATCCTAAAATAGGTCAAATCAAAATTGCAGTGCTTGGTAAAACTGCTCTCCAAATAAATGTGTTGCTTGCAAATGAATCACCATAAAAATATCAATAAAATAACGTTCAAAAAGCATTTTGCAAATTTAATTTCAAGTGAATTCATAGTAAACTATCCCACTCCCCTATATAGGACAATATACACATAATTGGGATTCTTAAAGCAAGTAATGGTTTTATTATATTATTATAATAATAATAATATAGTAATATTATATTTGTGATGGTTCATGCATCTTTTTTTGATTGTTGAAATGAAAATGTTTGAAAAAAACTTATACCAAAGACTGCCTGATGTTAGAATTTTTTTGTATGTGCATGTGTGTTTTGGTGTTGGTAAATTGGAGCACCCTCTCCCTTTCCAAAAAAAAACCCCTTTAGTTTAAATATATAGAAAATGTACATTTAATTGACCCCAAACAAATTTAGCTTGATAGTACAGAGCCACTTTACTTGTGAACTCCTTTCCAGCTCTGTATATATCCAAAGGAAGTATAACTAAAATAGCAAAAGAGGCAAACGGAGCACACTTAAAAGTACAAATCTCCTTTTTAATGAATAAAATAAAAAATAATTGCCTTTGCAATGAGACAACATAACATTTCTCTAGAAAAGAGAAAAAATTCCATTTTATATTCTTCCTAGAGTAATAACTCAGAGAAGGATATATAATGGAATTTTTGATATATAACAATAACCAATACCAAGAACAGTAAGTTGCTCAGAACACATTTATGTATTTATTGCTCCCTGTGGTCCCCATGTAGGATTGCAACATTGCACATTCCTTCATGTGTTTTGGAACAATATTCCTGGTCTTTTAATTGTACACTACATCATTGCTATCATTACTTTATATCCCTTCTCTATTGCTGGCTTTCCTAAGTGGGTTTTGTGTTCATGTGAACTGATATCCAAAAAGGGAATTGTTTTGCTAGGTCCTATGGTGTTGATAATTGCATCTGCCTGGGAGGGTTGTCATTTATGTTCCTCTTTTGTCAGTACAAGGCCTTTTCTGTGTGCATATGCATCCATCAGAAAAAAAAAAAGTGAGCCTACAGTACTGTCAGTAGTAATGCAGATGCTCTCTTGAAGAGGATACACTAAATATACTGGCGGTGGTATTATAGAAATAGAATAAATATATTCGGTATAATGGCAGTAGTGTTCTAGAAACTCTGCTGGAGAACATTTGAAATTTTTATTTCAAGAGCCTGTTTTTTAGAGAATATGGTTTGTGGATGTAGATACCCCCTAAATGGCCAGTAAATCCAGAAAGTATATGCATTATATAGTAGGTTTCGTAAGGGTTGTTTTTTCTTTTTTTTTTGTCACCTATAGGTCCAGACGAAGTATCTCCGATGTATTGCCATAACATGTTTATATCTTGCTGTCAAAACCAATGAAGAGGATGAGGTAAAGGCATTGTTTTTACTACTTATAATATGTATGCAACAATCTCTTTGAAATGGAATCTAAATATGGAAGCTTGATGAAAAGCACGGTGTGTATATAGATGGAGTGTGGGAGACATTATTAGGGTTAATCTTAGCCCAATAGATCTTTGTCATTATAGGACCAGGTAGAGATCTCCACTGACAACCTGGGATGTAGTCGGTAACTCTTGAAATGACAGGAGTCTCTATAAAAAAGCATCCTCATACACACAGTAGAACAGATTTATTCAATTATATATTTGTCTGGTGGTATGTTAGAAATCTACTTATAAATCTGCATATAAAAAAAGATTTTATTTCTGGGCTGTCTGTGGATACCAGCACTGCCCATTTGGCTCCTGCCTTTACAAGAATATGTGGCAGTGAGCGATGTTGGTGCTTTTAATATGCCATTTCAATTTTGATGCCGTTCTTGTAACTCCTGAGAAAACAGATTCTGCTAGATGCATCAAAACTTGACTGAATGTGTATTACTTGTATACCTATATAGTATGAAGAGTATTTACTTTTTATGATTAAATAAATTATGTTTTTATTTAAAAAATATCAGGTAGATTAGGGCTCATTTCAGATATGTGCAGCAGACTCAACTGCGCACCCAACTGCCTTGTGCAGGCGATTGTGGTGGATTGCAGCTGAACCCAACATTAACATGTTGCTTCTGGCCGCTGCTTCCATTGACTTGAATGCACAGTTGTTAAAGGCTGTTCCGTTTATTTCCCTTAATACAGCTTCTTCAAAACAAACAACTGCAGCAAACCTTAATTGCATGAGGCAGAGGCTGAGTGCAGTTGAGGCTGTGCTGCATTTGGCACAGCATACTTAGGGTTAAACTGCACAGTATTGGAGAGAGGAGGCTTAGAGTAGCTAATGGCACAGGTTTTCAACTGGAAATCTAAAGGGGGACCTAACCATCTGATCTATTGACTTCAATTAAAAGGCTGCTCTTACATCCACTTCTAAACTCACTTCTGTATCTATATACTGTTTGGTTTGTAGACATAATGTTTGTACAAGGTATGATTGGTTTGCCTAGCAAATGTAATAAAATATGAACTTGGTGCAAAAAGTTATGTATTATAAATACATCTTGTGCGCACCATGACTTATGTCCAGAAGTGTTTTTGAAGCTTGTTAAGGAATTTACAATACAGAGACAGGACAAAAATATTGGCTAAACTTTTTTATTGAATGTATTCCATTACAGATAATTCCATCAATAAAGAAGCTTGCAGGTCAAAGTGGCTGCCTGTACTCCTCTGCTGAAATTTTAAGGATGGAAAGAATCATACTGGATAAACTGCAGTGGGATCTGTACATGGCCACACCAGTGGACTTCCTGAACATTGTAAGAATGGCAGAATGATTGTAGCATGATGTAAACAAGAGATGTGTATGCACAAGCTTACTACAGAGCATCTAGAATGGAGAAGCTATTGCAAGTGACTAACCTGTATAAACAAAGAAAATTATTGCCACTTTTTTTTTTTTTTAAGATAAAAACTATTCTTTCACTTTAAAATTCTAAACCACGTTGCAAAAATATTTCACTTTTTTTTTCGTTTCAACAACACTACATAAAAAGCTGTCAGGTTTTTGATAACATTGTACACCTGTCGCCAAGGAAGCTTCTAATTACTAAACTGAAGCTGACCTGACATTGATCTGGCACTTATACATGTAGAGTGTGGAGGAACAGAAGTGCCTGTTACCTTTCTCTGTTGGAAATGTATTCAGGCAGAAAAGAAATGTTTTTTAGTATTATAATGTTAAGGCAAAAACTGTATGGTACATAACTAAACCTTTTCACACCAACAAAACAAATCTAGGCGCATTGTCTGCTGCCCGTTATTATTTCTTAACAGCAGAACAGAATACAGACTACTTATTCAGCCTCTAGAGGGAGATGACCTGATTTTTTTTTTTTTTTTTTTTTTTTAACTTGCAGAGCATGTAGTTCTGCTGTGCTCAAAAAGTAAAAAAATATACATACCCAGCTATATGAAATGTTGGCAATATTGGCTCGAGTTCTCCTTTGTATACATAATACTGTCTTTTTAGCAGTCATTGGTTTAGGGTGGTGCAACTTTTTCTTGTTTGTTATTTGGCAGCCATGATGTGCAAGTTTCAATATTTATTTTTTTAAAGATGAGACTGCAGAAAAGAACCAATTGGCTGAGTGGGCCTGTAGTTTTTATTCTGCAGTTGGTTCTGATATTTTAATTGGACTACTACTAAAATCTAATTTGCAGTGCAGGTCTTGGTACATTCACAAAACTACTATTCACATTTGTATAAGACATGAGAGGACAGGGGTTGCTTGGAATATAAGCAAGGATTTCTCAAATAGCCAAAAAACAAAATGCACAAAAATAGTTTGGTTGTGTTGTTACATTCAGTTAGAAGCTTATTAGTTCAACATAAAAAAACAGCATGTACTGACACACAAAGAAATGGCCACAATTCAGCCCTTCTGATGTCTACTACATTTTTTGTTTGTCACATTTGGTCAACAAAAGTGAAAGATAGAGACTATTTTTTGTTTATTTCTGCAGTTCCATGCCATGGTGATGTTCAGCCGGCCTGATCTGTTCGACAGCTTCTTTCAAACGAATCCTTCTCGCCATGTGACATTCTTGACTAGGCAGCTGCAGCACTGCATGGCGTGCCACCAGTTACTGCAGTTCAGGGGTTCCACACTGGCCTTGGCAATTATCGCCTTGGAGTTGGAAAGGATGGAAGCTGACTGGTTCACCATTATCACTGACCTGCTAAAGATAACAAAAGTAAGCAGAAAACATTATTTATTGTTTTTTGGGATTTACTTTTTTTACCTTGTAATGTAACTGTCTACACTTTACCATTTATGCCACAGTTATATAATATTAGTAATGTACATGTTTCAGACTTTATAGGCTATCACTAATGCTGGTTATTTCTTGTTTGTTATTACTTGTTTCTTAGAAATATTAGGCAATTAAACAAACATATTGGGTAACTAGAAAGCACACAACAAAAAATATTGTTCTGTGGGGAAGGGGGCTGCTTTCAAGGTGAAGCTACTAAAGTGAATACCAAAT
The DNA here is from genome assembly GCF_032062135.1 of Pyxicephalus adspersus. Taxonomy (NCBI): domain Eukaryota; kingdom Metazoa; phylum Chordata; class Amphibia; order Anura; family Pyxicephalidae; genus Pyxicephalus; species Pyxicephalus adspersus. The sequence continues at coordinate 61,991,974 of NC_092859.1, forward strand.
TACTAATACGCAGCTTAAAAGTTCCCTAATTATACAATTCACTTGTATCTGAATTTACATTGTGAAATCTATTAGGATCCTTAGAAACTGAACAGTGAACAATATTCTGCATATGACAAATGTAAAATAGCTGAATATTTTATTTATTTATTTTTCAAAAGTATAGCGGGTTGAATTGGACCAAGCCTGCTTTGACTTCCTCTCCAACCCCTAGCTTTATGGGTATTTTTATATGTGGTTTGCCAAATTTGACTTTTCATCCAGGCACATTGACCTATCTTTTGGGATCTGTTAGTCATCCGCATTCAACAGTTAAAATCTCCATTAAAGTACTATAGGTTGGGACTTAAAAGCTCTGCTATACTGACCTTTTTCTGCTGTACTTGAGAAGCATAGTTAGGGTAGCTTTCTCCTCCTGCTCTGACTGGAACGTGAAGAAGTAACACCTGTTCAACAGTCCTCTCTCCTCTCAACTGTGCTAATAAATATAAGGCCTTAGTTTTTTGTCTGAAAATAACTGGCAATCATATTGATCCTCAAACTACAATTGTGGGGTGTTTTTAAAACCCTTTCTATAAATGTAAGGGTATCCAATATTCTATAAAGGATCTGATGTTTGAGTTGTATCTGTGCTCACCTCCTTCACTGTGTCAAGCTATTTGATTGACATGAGGAAGCTGCTATTTTATTGAGGGGAGTGTTAAATAGGATATAACACCCCATATAAATAAATGTGTGTGTTTTTGCCCATAATGATAGCAAGTTTTATGACCCTACAGACTTTTTGTGTTTAATTTTCATTTTTTCGTGATGAGGAACCATAATAAAACTATGTCTCCACAGGTTGACAGTGCCAAGTTCATTCATTGTAAAGAACTAGTTGACAATCGCCTTGAAGCACCATTTAATCCTATTTACTTATTGTTCTCCACAAGTGAAGGTACAATCTCTGAGGACCAGGAGCAACTCTCCACCTGCATTCCTTCAGAAAGCCCACCAGGCAATGGAGAAAGGATGAGAACACACAGATCCAGCACCTCCGATAATAATTTTGCTGATAAAGATGTAATTGGAACGGATAACTTCTATGATGGGTTTCAGCACCTTTATGAGGACAGTATTTCAAATACTGAGGAAGTGGCATCTGTAAATGACGAGTCCCAGCTAGAGGAAGAAGGCAGTGGACATTGTCCCGTGTTTCAGCCACCTCATCCAGTCAAGTAGGCTTTCTCTATAGGGTTCCTCTATAGATTTCTGATTGAAATATGTAGGTCATTGCTGTATGTATTTTTCTGGCTATTGTGATTGTGCTTGAAATAGTCACAGGCCTAGGACAAATATAAGGATTGGGAGTTCTAACTTTTTTGCTGCATGCTTGTTTTTGAGTTCTATTAGAAATATAAAACTCATCCTACGTGTAAGACGGCAATGGCATCCTACACATTTTTTTTTATAATGGGTGTAGTGTGATAGTTCTATATTGTTACAAATATAGTTTAAGGCGTCTTTTGTATTTAAATTCCATGAATGCTGTATTGGTGACATTTTACTATGAATACCCAACCACTAGATCTTCTGTGTTATACCTTGGTCATCGTATTTTCATTTGACCAGTGCAGTTTGGGAGCTATTGAGTAGTGGAGCACCTTGTGGATCTTTATGGATTGGATCTTATGGATATGGATCCTTGTCCTTTAGTGTGTTAGTTTTGTCATATTGAGCCTATTTATATAAAGATCTAGAGTGTACTACCTTATAATTCAATATTTGTGCCTACAATGGTCTATTAGTATTCTTGAAAACCCCCATAGTCCATTAAAGATTGCACTTTTTTTACTCCCTACATGCATGACCAAGTCCTAACTATTGTACAACCAGATACAGAAATCCATGTCTTCCTTTCTTTGTCTGTGATACAAAAGTGACTTCCAGGATTTGATGGCCTTTGTCAGCTGAGGTCTTGGAATTTCTTTCAAGCCTGGCTGTAATGATAAAATATAACACTCAGGGATACCATAGTGTTTGTTTTTCAGATCTGCATTTAACAAACTGTTTTATGCGCTAGTCTATCGCCCTGAATTCCAGTGATGTGTTTGCTATTAGAAGACATTTCTGTTTTATAGTAATATGCAGTTATGTGAATGTTTTTCATGGTAAATAAGTATGCAGTGTAACACTTACAATATAGCAAGATGGATGGAAGTATTGTATTTTTTATAAACATGGATGGAAGTAATGTATTTTTTTATAATGTCTTTTTATATAAGTACCTTTTTTATTTCTAATTTTTGTTTTTAATCATTTCTACATGCCATATGATGGGCTTGCACATTTCTGTTGTTTGATTGGGGCAGCTAATAATAATTTTACACCTTTTATGTGTAATAGAATTTTATGTTCTATTATTTTTAGATTATGTTATAGGAATGTTCTATTTGATGGTTATTTCTTTCGTAAGATTGTAAAATGTCACAGCATGAATTCTGTGAAAAATTCTGTTTTAAACAGAGGCTTTTCCGTTTGTTCAAATATATTTTTCTCTAATTGTATTTATTTATTTCTTTTTTGACATGCTCAAATACAGCAGGAAAAGTCTGCAAAAAGCTGTGAAAATTGTTACAAAAAATTGTGTTGGGAGCAATAAATACTGGAGTTTAGCTTCATATGTTAAGTCTGTTGGGTGAATTTAGTAAGGCAGTGCAAAGTGCTCATAGCTTCCAATCAAATAAGTTTATTGTACTCTCATCACTAATGATTGCTCTTTGCACTGGTTTATTGATTCATGTATACTTTTGTAGATTTTTTTTTAAAAGGATTCTCCAGTAACCTCCTCTTCATGCGTACTGCATCAATGTACCTTTATAGCATGCATACCACAAGTGAGAGACTGCAAATCATGTCATTGCATTATATTTGGTATTACTAAAGAAATGCAAAATATTAGTTTGCTTTTTCTCACTCATGGGTTTATTTCATTTGAATCTAAGACCAAACAAGAACTGATAAATGTCAAATTATTTGATGCCATTAAATATAACATTTAAAGAAAATACAGTCATATTTACCTCAAGGAGCATCTGGGAAACAAATAAAATAAAACCATTGGATGAGAATCGGTATTAGCAGAGCGGGGTGATTGTTGTAATGGTCGAAACAATACTGAAGCGTACGGCTTGACAATGGTTGCCTTTTATAATATGAGACTACACTGTTTTCACACTGGTGTGTGTATATATATATATATATATATATATATATATATATATATATATATATATACACATAATTATGTGTGTGTATACACCATTGGGTGTAATCATCATTTGTACTCTATTACATATGTTTATTATCACCTCATTCAGTTATGCACTGCTGCGTGTCAATATCCGTATATACTGTAAATCTTTAGTATCTACCTTTGTCTATTAGACTTGAATACTCGGGCACTTCATTACCTTGATAATATCTTACATGATATGTTTAATATTTTCATACATATTTATTCTCCACATATATTGCATGTATTCTTAAGTATGTAAAATATCCTATAATGTTTTGATTTTGAGACAATTCTGTGAATTATAGAATACTGTATTTGTCACTATTATATGATCATACAAGGTTTATCCATCTTTGTGATACATGTTCCACAATATACTACAAATACGGTGCACCCACATTATATTCCATCACCCATCTGGTCTCTACATGTGACCCTCCATAGAACCCTATTCATTTCAACCAGCCACTTAAAGATTCCCTCTGACAGAGTGAGACCACCCCGGCCGACTTGCATATTACATGCACCTGGCCGTTTTCTTGTTCCCCATATGATCCGCCCATTCAGAGTCTGATCACTCATCCAACTTTGTGTGTAGAAGGATATGGACTCCCCGCCAAATCACAGGGAATCTCCTCTGACGTATCCACGAAACTTGCACGCCCACTCACTCAGCTAGCCAGAAGCACGGCCTTATTAGACACGCTCTGGGGTTACTTCAGCCCTTGGTGTGTCACCAGTACATAAGGCCGCGCTGATGTAACAAAATCTTTTGGATGCAGATTTTCCTAAAACCAATCTATATACACCTTTAAAAGTAAGTCTCTTGAATTCTCTTTCTTCTCATATACTCCACCATTAGGAGCACTTTAGTTATTTAATACAATCCTAATACCAATACTTTGTATCAATAATGTACCTATTATTTAGTAGAATTTCAATTTATTATAGTATTATGTAGTCTATATTCTACCAACACTTTGGACCTAAAATTTACCTATTAACAATTGGCTTCAATCTTCAACAGGTTTTGGAGCTGCATTTTACCTGCCGTCACTATACCTGCCTATATTATAAGGATATATTAGGCACTATTGGCAGTTTTCCTTGTTTCTCCTGTGTACCTGCACTTACAATACTGCATCCAGCGGGTATGTACCTTTCCATACTTACCTCAATCTCAATACCTTATGGTCCTTCCTAATAAGCTAAATCAATTTATATCAACCATACTATTTTACTCCCAATAGCAACCTACGTTTGCTGGGACTCTATATACATTTCTAGAACAAGTTTACTACTTACGTTTATCAGTGTACTAGCAACTAAAAACCGTAAAGCTCTTAAGCTCACATTCCATGCATATGACAAATACGGTTACTTGTTATAAATAGCTAGAACAATTCTGTCTAGAATATATACTCCAGCCTACTGACATACAGACTGGACTGGATACATGCCTAATGATGTATGTAGAATAATTATGTATAAAACCTGAATTGAATTATTACATAATGATTTTACCAAAAGCTTGAGGGCTGAAACCTCTTTCTTTTACCCTCTTTTTCCATATGTAACTTGAATAATTTTGAATCATTTATCAATTTCCAAATCTGGGGTCCATCAAAGATTTCTGCTTTTAATTTTTCAGTACTCAATCCAGGGACAAATCTACAAATGTAATTGAACCAATCACCATTCTTGTTCAGAGCTCTAACAAATTGCCTGATTTATCCCAACTTTGTGAATGATTTTTTTTTTTCTTTGTCACCGTTGGCTCGGTAATGATGTTTGCTGCACCTTTTTTCATGTTTTCCGTTGGAGGCCATGTTGCTTTTTTCCAGTGATCCTGCTTTGCTCTACTATCCCACAAGCAGATGAAACATGGGTACTTTGTGCATCCACTTTGCTGTCCAGTAGGAAATTCACAATTTTTAAATCAACACATAGACCATTGGTGTTCATGATAGTAAAGCTTTTAATATTTTCATATTTTTTGTTGAGTGACCAATTGGAATTGATGCATAGCATTTGCCATGCATAGTAGTTGCCATTATGCAGTAAAACAGATTTCAAACTTTGAGTGGAACTGTCTATGAAAAGCCTCCAGTCTTCTGCTCGGTATTCTAGTACTCCCATATGGGCTAGTAGTCCAGGGATGTTACAACAGTAGACAAAGACTCTATCTTCACTGAAATATGGTGTCACCTCTGTCACCTCTATGGTGTCCTATAAACTGTTATTTTAACTTCAGGTCCCAGGCAGTTCTTTTCTTTAAGCCTGAAAAGTTTTCTTTAAGCTAAAAGTTCAGATGCTTGTTTTGACTGACTTGGGTCTGCTGGTTTGATAAAACACTTCCTTCATATTCACTTCCACTGCTAACTCCTGGATTACACTCCAAACCTTGTAAATCCTCCATGTCTGATACGGGAATATCCAAGAGTGTACTGAACACTGGTATAGGAACATCAGCACCATGCGGCACATGTTTTGCTGATTCCAAATCAGGGTACTCCCACTTGTTTTTCTTGTAACGATTTGAAACCTTTTACATTCACAGCACAAAAATAACAATCATTTTGATGATTTTAGGGCTCTCATACCATGGGTACACCAAATTTCAAACTTTTAGGTTTTCTATTTTTCCACTGATGTAAACACACAAGTTTTGCATATTATATGGGGAGCCCAATTCTTATCTTGGTCCCCCAGTTTAAAATATGCAAGATATGCTTGTTTCACAAATTCTGTAATGTTTCTTCTTTTTTTTTTTAGCAAAATACATTAGGATCAATTTAACAAATTCTTGAAGAACTCATACTTCTGTAAAAAAAAAGAAAGGCAAATGAAAGTTTCATGAAAATGATGCTACATTTATTAAATAAAATGCAAAACACCTGTGTAAATAAAGATTGATGATAATATGCTGTGTTAAAATTTGTTGTTGGTAAAATCGTCTATTCTGATTCCTGTATCACGAGAACTAGAGCCAGTTCAATTAAACTGATGTCATTTCTGGATCCAGCTGGTAACCACTCTGGCAGTCTAATTATGTCAAAAGCGGTACATTGTTTTGCGTGGAAATTTGTTGTTTAATATTTTAGTCCTGTAATTCTTAAGAATAACTACTGGGTATGATAAAGTTTGAAACACAAATCATAACTTATAATATAAATAATAATTATAAAAAATATTATAGCAATACATTAAAATTAATAATTTTTTTTTAAAAATTAAAGCTTTCCAAGACTGGAGAAGATAGTCTATCATAGGAGAACCTGGGTAATCCAGCAAACCTGGTATGGATTTCCTACAAACTATTTCATATTAGTTGGCAAATGTTTCAGGCCTGCCCATTCCAGGTTTGCAAATATATCTGTTTTTAGGTCTACTTAGATTGCACTGACCCACAGAAGCCAGCCATAAATATCTTCTACCAGCCACAGGACACTATATATAATTTTAGAGTGCTGGTTAAATATTTTATGTCCAGCATGTTTAACAACCATATGGCCCCAGTAGATGAAATTATTTACCTGGTGTGAATAGAAAGTGTTATTTGCAGAGGTTGAAAAATCACTTTAAAAAAATACTGCAGTCACCACATAGTGCTGACCAATCTATTGTATTATGTTTTAGATAATTTTGGACCTTGGCCATTTGACTAGAGAAGGATTATATTGAAAATGACAGTTCTGATGGTTGAACATAACAATAATATTGTTCGGATACTCCCCAAAGGTGCTTTTTTCAGATTGATATCTAGTGACTGTGGAGACCATTTGAGTACAGTAATTGCATTGTCATGTTCAAGAAACAAGTTTGTGACATGTCACATTATCCTGCTGGATGTATCCAGCAACAATACTAAGGTGAGCTGTGGCATTTAAATGAAGCTTAGTTGATATGGATTGGCCTAAAGTTTGTCCCGAAAATATCTCCCACAACATTACACCACCAGTAGCCTGAATCATTGATACCAGACTGGATAGACTGTGGTTTCATGTTTGGGTCAAAGTTTGATGTCCACATCTAAATGTTGTAGCAGAAATCGAGACTCGTCAACTGCAAAACTTTTTCCAGTGTTCTCTTGTCTAGTTTTGGGGAGCCTTTGGAGAGAGTCCTGAGCTTTGTAGTGTCAGGTGCCTGTTTTTACCTGATGTCTTCTGCTGCTGTGGCCCATCTGCCTTAAGGTTTTGATATTTGTGCATTCAGAGATGCTGTTCTGCATACCTTGGTTGTAACAGCAAAGTTTGAGTTCCTGTTACTGTTCTATCTGCTTGAAACAGTCTATTTTCCTCTGGCATCCAAAAAGCATTTTTACCCAGAGAATTGCAACTCAAAATGGTTGTGCATGAAAATTCCAGCAAAGAAACAATTTTCCAAATGTTTCGAAGTCTATTAAATCTCTCTTTAAGTGGCCTGTCAGTGTACTTAATAAGAACAGTTTTTTTCGAGCATGCTATTTTTTTTTTCCAGTGTTGTAGGAGGGTTGAGATTTTTCTGCAGTTCTTTTGTACAAAAGACTTGTTTTTTGTTAGCTTTGTTTTATTCTATCTAGACTTCTACATCATCAGTTGTATGAAATGTGCATGCTCTGCCCTTTTTAATGCATACAGCGTAGAGGAAGCACCTCCCTGTTGCCTGCTGTTTGAGTTTGTGTCCACCTGAGGTCTTGGCCACTATCATGAGGTTAGGTTGCCTAACTGCTACACATTTGCAAGATGCCCTGTACTAGAAAAAGCAGTATTATTTCTGTTGTACTGTGTACTTCCAGCTCACAATCCACAATGACTCACAAGCTCCCTACAGTGCCAAAAATGTTATGCTACTAGTCTACTATGAAGTCCTCTCTAACTGCTCCATGTGTAGCCTCTTCCTATGCCACTTCTGAAATGGTCATAGATGTTATGAAATTACACGGGTCAACATGTCATTTTCATTGGATATAATTTCGTAAGCATTGTAGTATTTTTGTTGTGGATTTCAAATCTGTATTCCATTTTTGTGACTGTATATTGTGTGAAATTCATTATAAATAGCCTTAACATATTACAACTTTTAACTACAGTTTTCTTTTTTTAAGGTTAGAGACTGCACTAACTGCAATTGATTTAATTTGTCATCATGCCTAGAAATTGTCTAATGACCCAGACAGTTTCTGTTGTGTGTGTGGTTCATTCATGACGAAAGCTCAATGTCGCCAAATTACCACAGAAAACATATACAAATTATATTTCAGCTGTCCACTTGGTGACCAGGATAAATCTTGGGCTCCACATGTCATCTGTACCAGTTGTTCCAACTAACTGCAACTGACTGGCTAAATTGACATAAAGCAGCAATGCTATTTGCAATCCCAATGGATTGTGGAGATAACCACGAGACCATCTAATCGACTGCTATTTTTGCTGCGTCAACAAAAGTGGATTCTCAGGTAAAACTAAGCACAACATTGTCTATCCCAGCTTTGATTCTGCAATTAGGCCTGTTCCCCATGATCATTCATTACCAGTTCAGGTAGTGCCACATGATAGACTTGCTTCTGTAGAAGGTGATGAGGAATGTGCTGGAGTTGCAGTCAGTTACAATACCGAATCATCTGATCCTGACTACTTGGCCAATGAAGATTCAGAACCAGAGACCCTTACACAAGCAGAGCTGAATGATCTTGTTCGTGATCTAAATCTCTCCAAAGACAAAGCAGAACTTGCTTCAAGGCTTAAACTTGCTTGCGAAGGGTGTAATTGTTACTCACTAAGGAAAACAAAATCATAACTTCACAACATTCTTCACTAGCAATGGCTCACTGTGCTACTGTCATGATATAAATGCACTCTTTTAACAGTTTATCACAAGAGCATGTTCCATCTGAATGGCGTATCTTCATTGATTCCTCCAAAAGAAGCTTGAAAGCAGTCTTACTGCATAATGGTAATTCCAAACCAAGTTTACAGATTGCCCATTCCATTAACCTAAATGAGTCCTATGACAACATGGAGTTACTTCTTGAAGCAATCTAGTATAAAACACACCAGTGGAATATCTGTGGGGATCTAAAGGCTTGCTGATGGGAATGCAAGGAGGATTCACAAAATATTGCTGTTTCCTATGCCCGTGGGACAGCCGATCTATGGGAAACCATTATGTCAAGTGATACCTATAAGCCTGGAACAAGCAGTGTCAAGTTTCTGCCTCTGGTTGATCGACATAAAATATTTCTGCCACCTCTCCATATCAAGTTAGGCTTGATGAAGAACCTTGTAAAGCCCATGGGTTTTCAGCACCTTGTTGAGAAGTTTCCAAACATAAGCACTGCAAAACTGAAGGAAGAGATTATTTATAGGGCCACAGATCGTCTGTTTTGCAGGATGATGTTTTCAAACAATATTGGCAGCTGAGCTAGAAGCATGGGATACATTCAAGTGGCTGTGTGAAAATTTCCTGGGCAACTATAAGTCTCCTGCATACAAGGAAGGAGTTCAGAATCTACTTGATTCATACCAGAAACTGGGTTGTCGCATGTCATTTAAAATACATTTTTTGCACTTAATCAAAGGCGACAAGCCTTATTCCATGTTCCTTTGCCGGATGTTGATAGGAAAGCTTCAATTCTTCTCTTACATTTTTATGGCTACCAAGCCCTTGCCTGGAGAACCCCTACTTTGAATTTTATGGAAATTAAAAATCAAAGGGTGAAAAATGCAGGGGACAATGGTTAATGAAAAGATCACAGCCACTATTAATGATACTTATGGTAGATTTTTGGATATCTGATAGCCCTGGCTGGACTAATTCTTACTGTCCCCAAAGACGCTTTCCCTCCTTCATTTTTGATGTGTTTCTGTATATGGTTTTTTTTAGGATGTACTTACCCCTTCCCTTCATCCTTTTCTTTTCTCCTTTGTTTCTGTTTTTTTGTAAAAATTAGAAGCGGAGAGAATGACATTTGTGTGGATACTTCTCTAACCATGAGTATTTTTATTTGAGTTTTATTATTTTTATTTGACATTTTGTCTCATGGAGCAATTGTACAAATGTGTTATGATGATCTTTGTATACTAATATGTAAACTTTGAACAGCTGAATAATATGTTCCTATTCTTTTTGTCCTATAACCGATTTTGATTTTCTTAGGATTCATACATATGGTTTTGTAATCTGCTCCTTGTTATTTGTATTTGTTTATGTGTTTCAATAAACTATTTTGTACCAGAAAAATACATTTTTTGCACTCACATCTAGAATTCTTCCTGGAAAATCTTGGTAGGGTGAGTGATGAACAAGGAGAACATTTTCACTAGGACATTCAGTTAATGGAGCACCACTATGTCTGGAATGAAAGTATGATGGCTGACTACTGCTGGATGCTGTACCGCGTGTGACAATCCAGACAAAGAGTACACAAGAAAATCATACTCTAAGCATTTCTGAAGAAACAATGGTACCTGACTGACACTTCAGTGGATCCTGCAGCCTCAGTGGCTTATGAGCCATGCACCACAGATACCCTGACACTTGGCCCTTCTTGTCTGTGTGTGAGGAGCTTGACCCTGGTGAGTTGCAGAAAAAAAATCAAAATTAATAGAGACTGTTTCAGTGCTTAGTGATGCATTTTTTACTGCATTAGAAACTAGAAGATCAATGGGTTGTTTCTACCAGTGCTGCTGTGGTTCTTAGGCCAGGTAAAATCATTAAGGTACCACAGACATTTCTACTGCACCCACTGTTTGACATCTTCTTTTATGGAGACTTGGATCAACCTGGTCAGGAAGGAACAAGAAGTCTTTGTTCCAGCCCTGTCAGTCATCAGCACCTAGACCTGAAAGAGTGGTCCCAAAACCTATGGACAAGACCATTGTTGCTGGTGGAGTATGCCTCAAGTGGACCTTCTGGCTTTTAGGTTGACAAAATTGGAAAGGTATAGAGATCATCTAACAAATCATTATGGTCTTCTGTCTCAAAAACCAACTTGCCATCCTGATTCAGGGTTAATTAATAAATAACTCTTGAAGCCTAGATTTTGAGAGAGAGGGCATCTCTGAACTAGTGATTTTTACAATCCTTAGGACTAAAAAGCCAACTTTCCACACAACCCATCATCAAATGCTATCTTGCACATTTTACAAGGAATATTAGCTGCTCACTCCTTGTAAGATACTTTTAGGCAAGGAGTTTTCTATATGGCTCCTCCTGTCTGTTCCTTTGACTCCTTTTTGGAGTCTTTGCAAAAGAAATCATTACTTGCACCCATTAGAAGCATTCTTCTTTCTATTCTCAGTTACATCTTTGCATTCCTTGATACCATCAATTCTGCAGAGAACATATGTAAACCTTCAGCCCTTCCCTGTAACAAAACCATTTTTACATAGAGACAAGGTGGTGTTAAGGCCAACAACTTCTTAGTAAAGCAATTTCTGCATTTCACTTCAGTGGAGGCATTTATTACTTTCCCGATGAGCAATTGAATGTTTTATTGTGCAAAAGTCCTCATGTCTGTATTAAATAGGTTTTTTGTTTGTTTCAAAATCTTCCCCAAATTATTGTGTATACCTTGACCCCTTCACTGGATATGCTAAATTATCTTGCATAGATCCATACAGATCCAAATTCTGTAAGCTATTTTGCAAGTTATATAGCAAGATGTTTGATGTTTCATGTGAAGATAGTATTATACATGGGACATTAAAGAGACATGGAAAAAGGGGAAGGGGGGGGGGGGGATTGTGGTTTGTAAATCAACTAAGATAACTGGAAACAAAGTTGAACAATAAGTGTTCGGTAAAGTAAACTAACAGCTCATAAGATCTTTGACATGATCAAAAGGTTAAATTATTTACACATATAAGATATAACAAAATGATTTACATTGTATACCTAAAGGCTGAAAGAAGTACACTGAAGCACACTATCATAAGTATCAACCACATCAACCTACCAGAAGACAAAATGTTTACGGATTGTGGTCCTTTAAATGTATACAATGTTTAAGGTAACAGCAGAATTTTACTTATCACACCATATTCATACTACAAATAAAACACAAACACAATGCAAACTCAAAGTGGAATTTATTAAAAAGAATAAAAAATAAACAAAGTGAGTTATGGTGAAAAGATTACTATACAGTCACAATGGTATAATGGAAAAAAACGTATAAAAAGGTTTTCTTAATAATGACAAAGATTTATTTTAACACAGGATTAATATTTGGCCATCACAAAGTGACAATTCCAACCAGGATAAGGAAACATGGTAAATACAAAATTCATTCATGCTATTTATTCATTATGCTATAAAATCCTTTGTACACTACTAAACCACTGAATCCTACTTTTAGCACAACCAACCAATAGGGAATTGGAAAACATATAGCATATATGGCAAGACCTGGAGTCATATATTTGATGCTTCATCTACTAGTGTATGTCACCTTATAAAATAATTGATATAAGCACTCATTATCCACAATACCAAGGTGTGCTCATCCAAACTGAAAATCTTAGTCTGGTACAAAATGTGGCTTTTAATTCTCAATGTCTACAAGGAAGTACAGCACATTCTTTTAAATCTGTAATCCCTACATAATTATATTGCTAGATTTATATCACTCCAAGGCCCAATGCATTCAGCCTACTGACACCATCAGCACCCAACAATGTTCCATGATCAAACAACATGCAGCCGCACGTACCCTCTGATCCATTCAAGCGTATTGATCCAGTGATGCCAAGACTCTCCAGTTATTGCCTCCTCTGATGAGTTTTGCCCGTTACTAGGGCTAAAAGTTAGATCTCTACAAATAGGCTCATCGGTATAGAGTGCATATGTATCACTTAATAACTTTAGGTGCTTTAACAAGGTACACACTTTTCCATTGTGGAATATTACACTGTGTTATGGTTCCTAGAAATGTGTAAACAGTGACAAGTGTTTTTTTTTTTTACTCTAAAAATAAAACCCTTTGTCTAAAATGGGATCTTTAAAATATAAGTAAAAGTATATACATGTCAGCTCGTTTGTTGGACTGTAGAAACCAAGCCACTTCCTATACTATATAGAAGTGACTGCTGATAGGTCAGATTTTTTTTAGCTTATTTTAAAAAATAAAAGCAATTGTTGGCAATCAATTTGAAGCAATCAGTAAACTAATAATGATATCCAGTAAGCGCTGTATAACCAGAGTGCTAAAAGTTCACTCAATGTAACTGAATTTAAGTTATCTGCATTCCACTGCACCCAGAATACAGAGAGCACCTCACAAGGTGCCCCTATCATATCATGTACCCCTATCGTACAAGTATGTTTAAGTTTATCACATCTCTTTCATGACTTTATATTAAGCACACATGTGGAGCCAAGCAGTACATTTTCATACTGTGTATTATACCATTCCTCTGTCAGATGAAGGAAGGTGTGGCCAATGTCTTCATTGTCCACAATCATTTCTGGCTGGCTCTGATGTAATTGTCCACAATAATGTCCTCCTGGCCCTGATGTCATCTGTTACCATGAATATGCTGTGTCATGTGTTACCTAACACAGGCAGGGTGTTTGCAAGCCTGCTACCTTCCAGCGGCTTCTGTGAATATTCTATATACAAGCTTGGCCAGATGAGACAAAGGACAATATTTTCCATGTTGCACTGCAACATGAATAACCTCACATTCATGCAGTGCAGTAAGGGGCCTCATAAAAAGACAGCCATCTGCAGTGAGGTTATCAGGATTTCCGTAAGGAAAAACTAAGCTATTACGTTGTAAGTCGGGCTGACACAACATGAACCCATGGTAATAGGTCCACTTTCTTTTCGTGTCCGATTTCTCTATTACCAGTCGTTCAGATTGTAGATGGCAAAGAGAAACTTCTTTTCACAAACTTTTTGTATGTTAGAGACAGCATGTATAAGGATTGTTTAGGAGGACCACAAGCAGGGGTCCTCCACATTACTTACAAAAGGGAGATAAATCAAATTACCGCCATGCCTGGGCGAACATGTATGTACTGAAAAAGAATGTGTGGGGTTCAATGCTTTACTGGATGTATGTTTCTTAAGAAATACATGGAGGTTGTTATTTTTAAGTACTGTCATCATGAGTTATCAGAATCTGTTAACAAATAAGGAAATCCTACAACTATGGGCTTACATGATCAATGGTTCAGAAATTCTTGAACCAGTGAGTTAACACAGCGGTCAATAGACTAGTCAATGTGTTTGCCATTCAAGTGCATGTTTTTGTTTTAAATAGCAAACACAACAAAAAAAATGCCCATGGATTTCTCCTAGCCTGTTCTAAAAGCACTAGGAACTTTACAGACGTAAGAAATCTAAATACTGAGCTCTGGTGTACTGAGTGAATTCTGGGTGCCGAGGCATTTGGAAGAAAGTATAGGAAGAGAAAGTATATAAATGCCCTATTGCCAGGGAAATTCTAGAGAAAGAAAAAATAGATGCCTTTCCTGTATACACAATATAGATAAAGATATATAATAAAAATATTAGCAGTTAATAAAACTTTTGTCATCAAGAAAATAGGCAAGTAAGTTTACAAAGCATAATTTGATATTACAGTGTAGTGTAAGCAGCTTTCAGAAAGACGTTAAATGCAAATAGCTTAATTAACCTCCCAGGTGGTCTGAATAATAAGTATTTTTGAATGTCAAATTTTAAATTTTGCGCCTGGTCCCGCCCACCCAGCCACAGGGACGCCGCAGGAACGTTGGGGTAAGTTTTAAAACTACCCTGCAATTCCATCCCGAGTGTGGATTAGGGTTACCACTTTTGGTACTGAAAATTACTCCGAGTCACATTTGGGAATACCCCTATGGAGGTTAAATATCAAGTTGTAAGACACTGGATCCAGGGATAATTATATATATATATAATATATATATATATATATATATATAATCTCCTGAGCAATTTTCAGGTTGTAGAATCCTATACTTTGTTGACCAACCTTTAAAGTAAAAATTAGGTATTGTACTGGTAAAGAATTTATACATTGATGCCTTTGAAAACCATGAACAAAATGCGAATCTGCGAAAGTAATGGAATAAAAGAAATTGTGGCACCAATACCATGATAATATAAGAAAATAAAATTAGTCTTTTTTATCATTAGGAAAACTCTATAAGTATAATTTGGTGCCTTCACCCTTCAATCCTGCCAAAATTCTATTTTATTGAACACTGGGATTACAGAACTAATATCCAGCAGCAGGAGTCCATAGACCTTACCCTCTCTTGGCCATTATTGGCTTTAGCCCCATAGAAATGCATAGTCTGCATTGATCTAAAAAAGTCAGCCTCATCCTATCACTGACGATATAGCCAGTTACTTTAATTATATAATGCAGCCTTTCTCAACCTTTTTATCCTTAAAATAATTTCCAGTTGCTGGGGAATACCTGTAAGTCAATAGGAAAAAATATACTTTTCATTGGGGGCCACTAGAAAGAATGGCGCCCTTACCAATAAAGCTAAAAAGCATTGTTGTCATTCTGCTTACTCTATCAAGTAAAAATGTCACAAAATGAATGGTCATCGTTACATGGAAGGTAAATCATCCAAAGTTCAGGGAAATCCTAGCAACTTCTGAGGGAATCCTTGGTTAGGAATGACTGATAAAATGTATATTGAATTTGTATGTATGAATAAAAAAAAAATCCTTGATTTTTTTTTTTTAAACTTGGATTAGACCTTTTTCAAACTCTACTCAGTGCTATTGGCCTGCCTCTATTTTGCTTGTCCAGCTTTATCTTTATCAAATGCTAGAAGAAAATGTTTGCTCTACACTTTTTATTTGCACTGCAGACTTATTTGTGAAAACAGATAAAGATTTAAAAAAGCAAACCATACCAAGTCAATATTATTACAAATAGTCATGTAATACAGTAATAAAACATGGCAGTTCCAGATATGTAAAAACAGAACATCTTTAAGAAAACTGTATATATACACACAATTATGTTGCATAGATAGAGAGCTTCAAGCTTCTAGAATGAACAAAGTATCACATTATGCCTGTAGCATTTATTAAAAGAACTGATTAGCTGTAAACTGTGTAGTCTCCAGGTTTCTTGTATGCTTTAGTCTGCTCACAATGTTAACATTGATGGATGGCATGTGGTGACAATTCATGCAAACTAAATGACATGAACCTGCAAGTCCACTCTTGTCATGTAAGTCTGTGCATCTTAACTGAAACGAAAATAAACATAAAATGAAGGTGAAAGCCAAAGAAACAAAAAGGAATGGCAGCCCAAAATGTTAAACTCAGAACAGAAAATAAATGGCTGTGAACCAGAAAACTTTGTGTAATCTTTGCAAAGGTTGGTGATAATAAAAATTCCTATTCTAGCAAAGCTTTGTGAACTGAGCCTTAAGTTCTTGTAATGCAGGCATAGCTACAGTATAGAATGTTCCTGCTGGCCCCTTTATCTCCTATAATATGCTTCTCACAGAAGTACCATATATTTTATAGCTGGAGCCCCAGTAAAAACAAAAAAAAAATAATGGTTGCTCTCTCTGCTTTATATAAAACAATCCGTCCTGGAATGGACATATGCAGCTATGTTTTAGCAAATGACTACATAACTTGATTTAGATAGAAAGGGTTCAGGTTGTATTGAGGCATGTCTTTTCACTTTTTAGCTATATCTTGTTAGACCTTATGGAAAAAAAACCACGTTTCTACAATGTTTAGAACTTGTTTGGTTGTTAACTTACTTATTGCATTAACTGAGATAAAAAATGTTCTATTTTAAAGGCAGAAGTGGAAAATACACTAAAAGTTTCACTTTTACCAATGATACTTAGAAAACAAGTGATTGAATGTTTATTGTATCCAACGTCAAATACCATTACTGACATTACACTGCTATTATGACTGGCAGCTTTGTTTGTGGTCAAAATTAAGTGCAAAATGGAATTAAAACAGGAGTTCTATTTTGATACCATTTAGAAGATCATTTTAGAAAAGAGCTGGATTTACTATCCATGGGACACAGCTGTTTTTATTCACAATCATCCACATTTTATGAGTTATTAAAAAAAACTAAGGTGCCCACAGTCGCAGTGTGATCGGCATCACACTACAGGAAACATTCTGTGATGGCTGAACTGTATCTTTCTGACAGGCTGTCCTCCTCTCGGTACTCCAGTTGGCAGAGGCTGTAGGTGGGTGGGGGTTCCTGTACTGCAACCACCCACAAACAGCCAGGTGGCTACTGAAATGTGTGGTACTCTCTCAACTCAATAAAATAAGTAGAGCTTTGCTTGCTTTACAGTTGAGAAACACTAAGTATACTTGTAAAGAAAATACTGTACTTCCCAAATACAGCAAGTTAAATTTTTTTAATTTTTCAAGGCACTGGTATGGCTGCGGTGTATACTGCCTAATAAATAGTCCCTTATGTTAAGGAAAGCCATAGGCAGTATGTGTCTCTTAGTTTTTTTTAGTTACATAGTAGGTTAGGTTGAAGTCCATCAAGTTCAAACACTAGGGAAATAATCATATCCCAGATATAAAACCCTATAGGACATGGTTGGTCTCGAGAAAGGCAAAAAACCCTTGGTACAATTTGCTTCAACAGAAAAAAAAAATCCTTCCCGATTCCATGAGGCAATCGGATGTTCCCTGGATCAACAGTCACTGGTATTTTTAATTTAGAGCCTTAATACCCTTTAGAGCCCTATTCTGTGCTTCTTGGAAAAACATCTAGCTTTTTCTTAAAGCAATCTATAGTTGTTGCTGAAACTACTTCCTGAGTGAGCCGATTCCACATTATCACAGACCTTACAGAGAGGAATCCCTTCCTTATCCGGAGCTTAAGCTTCTTTTCCTCCAGCCGCAAAGAGTGCCCTCTTGTTCTTTCTAATGATCCTACAGTAAATAATGGGGAAGAAAGTTCTCTATATGGACAGTTTTTATATTTATACAGGGTAAATATATCCCCCCCTTAACATTTCTTCTTAAGGGAGAATAGATTCAGTTCAGCTAATCTCTGCTCATAGCTGAGCTCCTTTATTCCTTTTATTGGTTTGGTTGCCCTTCTCTGGACTCTTTCCAATTCCACAATGTCCTTTTTGTGAACTGGTGCCCAAAACTGGACTGCATATTCCAGATGTAGTCTGACCAATGCTTTGTACAGGGGCAGGATTATGTCTCCATTTCTGCTGTCTATTCCTCCTTTAATACAAGAAAGTACTTTGCTAGCTTTAGATATTGCAGCTTGGCATTGCTGCTGGTAATAAGTCAATGATCTACCAGAACCCCCAGATCCTTTTCCAAATGTATTGCTCCTAGACAGTATGAAGCATGCATGTTGTTAGCCCCTTTAGATTTATCTATAATAAATATCATTTGCCACTTGGCTGCCCAATCAAACAGTACATCCAGATCTGCTTGTAGATTATAGACATCTTGTATGGACTTAATTCCATTACATAGTTTGGTGTCATCTGCAAACACAGAAATAGTACTTTTAATCCCAAATTCTATATCATTTATAAGTATGTTAAACAGTAAAGGTCCCAACACTGAACCCTGGGGTACACCACTAATAACCTTAGATTCAGAGTATAAATCATTAATTACAACTCTCAGGATGTGGTCTTTAAGCCAGTTCGCTATCCGTTTACAAATTGACTTTTGTAAACCTATTGACACTAACTTGCAAAATAACCGTCTGTGGGGTACAACCGTCTGTGGTGTCAAATGCTTTAGCAAAGTCCACAAACACTATATCAACTGCTACTCCACTGTCTACCAGTTTACTTACTTCCTCATAAAAGAGAGTAAATTTGTTTGACAACTTCGGTCTTTCTTGAAGCCATGCTGACTATCACTTGTAATATTATTTTCTAGCAGAAACTCCTTTATGTAGTTCTTTATCAAAGTCTCTAGAACTATGGATGTGAAACTAACCAGTCTGGAGTTACCTAGTAATAACTTTGCTCCCTTTTTGAAGATAGGAACCACATTGGCCTTACGCCAACCTATCGGTACCTTGCCAGTGACTAAAGAGTCTCTAAAAATTAGAAAAAATAGAATTGAAATAACTGAGCTTAGCTCTTTGAGGACATGTGGATGTAATTCATCAGGTGTCCTGGTGTTGTCAACCTTAATTTTTTCCAGCTGTTTCTCAATCATATCAATTCTGAGCCATTATGACTCATTTAAGGATATTGTTTTACACATTTACACATTTTACACATTGCTATTATGAACTTGGACTTTAGGTCTGCCATTTTCCTTTGTGTACACAGAGCTATAAAAAGTGTTTAGTAAATCTGCCTATTCTTTATCCCCAGTTACCAACCTAGCGACATACTTTGAGGTGCCTACATACTCAGATCTAATCTTTTTGCTATTAACATATTAACATCTCCTTTTTACATCTTTTGTTTTCAAATGATGGTGATCCTTCATTTTTATATTTTTATTTTTATTTTAGCCTCTTAAGATTATTACCCATTGGAATATATTTTTCAGTGTGCTTTTGTAGAACAGACTTGAAACATTCCCATTTCTGTTCTGTGTTCTTTAAGGACAATATTGTCTCCCAGTC
>NC_092859.1:62013198-62017798 GCF_032062135.1 Pyxicephalus adspersus
TTTTTTATGAAAAACAGTGGATCACTTTTGGTACAGAAATCTAGACCTCAGTGTAACGCTTAGGTGGTTAATATTGGAAAATTTGCTCTCTTAAAATGTATTTTTTTTTATCTTTCCTGTTTACAGCTTACATTAAATGAAATCAAAATATGGTGACTGCTACCCAGATTCTCTTTTATATGCACATTTGTTATAAGATCTGCATTGTTAGAAAGAACTAGGTCCAGCATTGTATAATTTCTAGTTGGGGCTTCTATAAACTGTACCATAAAATTATCTTGTATTAAATTCACAAACTTCCTCCCTTTTGCTGTTCCTGTAGTGCCATTACTCCAGTCATAAATTATCCCTCTAACATAAATTATCCCTCTAACTAAGGCTTCCAACTCCCCTATCTTGTTTGCTAGACTTCTAGCATTGGTGAACATGCTACTTAAACCATTGCTGCATTTACCAGCATCGTTTGCCTAATCCTTTTGTTTTTCAGGACAACTAGTACTGCAATCTCCAATGTTTGTTTGTAACACCGGAAGCTCCTTATAAATATCCATAACCCTCCCCCTAACTTTAATGATAAACAAATAATGATTGCTACATTGCCTCTAAAAATATATGTGAATTTTCCAGTATTATTCTTCCCACATGTCTGTCACAGAAAACCGCACAGGTTTACAGCCCCTTTGCTATGTCAAAATAATTCCTATGTCCAAAGTTAGAGGGATAATTTATCCATCCCTTAATGGTACAAAAGCTGTACCGTGAGATGCAACATAACAGCCATAATAAGCATGGAACCAAAAGAATTTGGTATGAATATGTGGACCTAATTATATCAAGGAATGAAGAAACTGAGATTTGAGAAAGGAGATCCAATGTGCATGCTACCAAAGAAAAGTGTGGTCCTATGTAGGAAAGTCTATCTAGTTACATGTTATAGTGGTAGTGCATTGCCTAATCAATTCAGAACTGTGGATAATATAATCAGTAAATTATAAAATTGTAAAGAACATAAAAATAAGTACAAACAATATAACTTGAGAACTTTTGGATGAGTTTTGCTTTGTCAAATTAATACACATAGATTCAATAAATTAGCTGGATCTGCTATTAATACCTTGTTTAAAATGAATCCAATAAATCTAATAAATTTCCCCTTATATTACAACAGGTGTTCTAAAACATCTACTTCTAACAAAAGGATGCTACACAGGTGAGAATTTGTTTTTTTTGCAGTGCTGAAAACTGGGGAATGTCTCTGGAACTGGTCATTAAAGAAATAGGAGAGCTGCTATTGCAGACCACTTTAGGAAAAAAAAAAAGCTGCTAAGGAGTTATGACAACAATACAACAAGTCCCTGACCCAGTGGTAGACACAAATATGATAAATATGTAATGCCAGTGCTATGCAAGTTTCCCTAGGATATGTTCAAGTAAAATATGAAAAGGGGTTTTCACTTTCTTTGTAAAGGGATAGGTCTCTCTAGTACCCTGACATTAATATCAAACCTGAATCCTACTTGTACTAGAAGAATAGGGTTAATTTTTAAAGTAAAATAAGGGATGGATTTGTTTAAAATGGCTATCATTCCAATAGGAACAGTGTCTTAATTAGCAACCTTTACTTCTATGCTACAGTTCAGTTACAAAACTCTGCCAATGTTAGACAGAGTGCTGTTGCCCAATAATGATAGGCTTAAGCAGATTTTGCTCTTAATACATTTTACCTTTCAGCGAGTTCTCATTTATGTAAAAAACTAGCAAGCACATGCTCCAGCAGATGCTGAACTGATGACTGGAGTCACATGCAGCAGATCATCTACAGTAAGATAATCCTGGGAGAGAACAGCATGGAGTGTGTGGAGGTGCAGTTTTATTTCTTACATACAGGGTAAAATCTCAGGCACCCACTAACATCAGTGTGATGCCAATGATATATTGGAAACAACACTGTAGTCCTTAGTGGCTGCCATTGCCAATCTCCTTCTGGATATGCTAGTAGCCTGATGCACAGATTCACTGACTTCATCAGTTTCTGAACTACTGATCCAGAACAAAAAAAAGCAGCCACAGAAAAGTGTAAAAATTCATATCTGCATATTTGTATCATTTCAGTGAGTCAACATATTGAGGAGACTGGAACATGGCCTCCAGACCGATCGCTTTTTCATAAGGATTGGTCAGCAATGATAGCCTCCTGTGACAGGTTTTTTTTATATGTAAAGCAGCATTTCTGCCCTTGGTCTAAAAAATACAGCTTACCTGGTTGGTATTCTGTTCCTGTGCTTGTAATACCTTCTGAATATTGGTGAAGCAATTTACAGCCTAATGGTAACATTAAACAACCCCCAGCCTTTGGATCTGCTTCCATAGGTTTGGTGGGTACTAAAATACTAGTGTGTCCTCGAGTTATTACATCCGGATTTACACCGAAAGTAAAATACACTTATCTTCATTGTGCAGTATATTAGGGATGCAAACAGTGTTGTTTTTTTAATACTGTGGTAAATGCACATATAAACACTTACTTTTTTCTGTCTTTGTCCTTCTTTAAAGGCTGCTGGGAAGTTGCTTGATATGCCTGAGGCTGCAATGATTCCACTGCCATCTTTCGTCTATTGAAGGAGTTCATTTCTTCTTCAAGCTCCTTTCTCTTATCCTCCAACTTTCTGTTTTCATCTTGGTGTATCCTTTTCAGATGTGCAAATTTCTCTTGAAGCTACAGCACATAAAAATATGTTCATATAAAACCTGCAGCATTATTCATGAGCAAAACAGATCACTTTCTATTCTCACATCAATGTCTGCTATCCTAACCATTTCACCTCTTGTTCTTTTGTTCCCCTTATGGACGAGAGCAATATTTTTTAATTTTTAATATACACTTGCTTGTTTAGTCAGAAGTTTATTATTACTATATAAATATACATTTGGTAATGGCATTTGTTTTTAATTTATTTTGTATAACTGAAATCCTGATTTCTATTTTTTAACTCTAGAATAATTTGTATTAGTCCTATCCCTGTTAATTGTGTCTGTATTAACTGTAAAATTAAAAAACCAAGCTAAATATTGCTTTTTTTTTTTTTTTTTTTTTGAAAATGGCCTGGATAGCAGAGAGGTCAGGGGTGAGTTATGAATGCATAAATACAAGTGTGAGTATGTTGCCCAGGATAGGGTATTTCTCACATGATCAGATCCATCTTCTTTGTGCCTAAAGAATCTATTCACAAGCTAGATTCACTAACCCTTACTATAAGGATTATACACAGACACAGATACTATACACAACAAAAAAATTATTACTTTTGTCAAACTCAATTCTAAGTCCAAAGTGTTGCCCTTTTTATCAGCTAGAATCATTAAAAAATAGCACTTACTTCTCTCTCCTTTTCCTTGAGCTCAGCTTCTGTCTCCTTTACTCTGTTGACAAACATTTGGCGCATTTCTTCCTCTTTCTGGTGCAGGTCTTTGAGAAACTCTTTTCTTTTAGCTTCATAAGTCTCCTGAAGACTGATAACACCGAACGTATTAAAGAAAGTACACACACCACAGGTAGTCCTCATAGGGGACATTATTCATAAGTATATAGATATGCAGCACATCAAAGCTAATATGTGTGTGATAGTGTGTGTGTCGTGTAATGCAGCTGTGCTAGGGGCTCAAAATCCTGCAGGTATGCACTCAAAGGTCATTGAAAGAGTGCATTTATGCAGCATTCCAAGTTCCCAGCTTTCTGGATGGCAGTGGCAAGAAGTGTCAGAAATATTTATTTCTGAAAGTCTTTTTTTAAAACTAACTTTTAAAACTAATTTGGTTGGGGGCAGTGGACTAACTTACATTTCATATTAAAAATAGGAGTTAAGCAGTCATGTCAAGTTAAGCCATGCTAACTGCATTTTAAAAATGTAATAATTATTAGAGTTATTCTTACCCTGTAATGATTTTACATAGTACTGTATGCATCATGAAATTGTTGCAAATGGGTTGAACATTATATAGCTAATTAGATTGTAATTTGTGTGCTAATATCTTTACCAGTCATGCCAGAAGCAAAAAAATGTATCCCTACACTTGTATTTACCTAAAGGGCTGGTTATCTGGATCAGTGTCTTTAAAGCCCATTTCTTCAAGTTTGCAGCGTCTGTACAGCTCATAATGACGTGTGTGCGTCTGTTCCCTGAGATCCTCCATATTGACCCGGATGAGCATTTCCCTCAGCTTTACAAAGTCGCAGTGACTCTCATTTTCAACTGTGGAAGAAACCATGTTAAAACACTATATAACACATAGGTAAAAGCTTTTGAATTGGAGCTTTTTAGCACTCTTGTTATGAGAAACACAATAACAAAATCTCTACAGTATGCACAATATAACAATACAGAACGACAAACAATAATAATTGCAAGTTATAAATGGATTTAAGCTACAAAAACACATATGTATGAAGAGGCTTAACCTCCCGACCGTTAAGCCCGACCTTCGTACGGGCTAAAAAAAGTTGCTCTTTTCGTTAAGCCCGAGATTTTCCGTACATTAAAATCCCCACTTACCCAGGTAAGTGGGGATTTTAATGTAGGGAAAATCTCGGTCCCCCTGTGCT
>NC_092859.1:62018689-62059846 GCF_032062135.1 Pyxicephalus adspersus
CTACAATTTAAAAAAAAAATTTCATGAAAACCTGTAACACTTTTGGTACAGAAATCTAGACCTCAGTGTAACGCCCAGGTGGTTAAGCCAGCTATACACTATGCAATATTTCTTAATAAATAAACAAAAACAGTTGTGTCTAGGAAAATATTGAAGCCACCAAGTCAGCATGATAGCCAGGCAAATAGTAAAAAAAAGGTCTTCAGCAGAAGCCTGCATATTTTTTTCAATACAGGCATTTACCAGGGGGTGCTGAGAAGTTCCTGGCTTTGCCCCCTTCCAGATGAAATGAATAATTAGTGTGGGGTCATATGACAGCCTAATATCTTTTTTATGTAATTGTGCAAATATCAGGTCTTTGATTCCTAAAACCATTTTCTTAGTGAGAAGCTGTGATGCCAAAGGCAAGTTTCACGTTGTTGGAGTTACGGGCTGTCATGAAATTTTTGTTTCTCCAGGGAAAGTCAGCAAAGGACAAAGGACATTCACACTGAGATGGATATCCTGGATATCTCGTTTCAAGACTGGGCATTTCACCAATGAAGATGAACCCAGCAGTGGGCCCCCCCCAACCTCAACTGACCCAGCAAGCTGCTATGCAGTCCATGAGCGGATTATTGAGGACCGGCGAATATCGGCAAAAATAATAGCCCAGATACTTGACATCTCACGGGAGCGTGTTTGGTTTGTTATCATCACTATCCTAGACATGCGCAAACTTTCAGCGGAAACTTTCAGCGGAAACTTTCATCAGAAGAAGGAACGAGTTGAAGCATTCAAAGATGTTTTGGCCCATTTTGAAGCTGCACAGGACTTTTTGGCTAGGTTAGTGACTGAGGATGAAATCTATGATCCTAAAACCAAGGAACAGTCAAAGGAAAGGCGCCACAGCAGGTCCCCATGGCCAAAGAAGTTCCGAACCCAGAAATCGGCCAAAAAAGTCATGGCGTCTGTTTTCTGGGACAAAGACGGTATTCTGTTGGTGGATCACCTACCTCAGGGCTCTAGTATCACTGGACAGTATTATGCTAACCTCCTGGACCTGCTGAAGGAGGCATTTAAGATGAAACGCTGTGAAAAGTTGACCAAAGGGATTGCACGACAATGCACGTGGACACAGGTCCAACGTTGTGGCTGCAGAATTGAACACCCTGGGTTTCCAATTGGTCCACCCCCCCCCCACACACACACTCACTTTACCTGGCCCCTTTGGACTATTACCTGTTCCCTCATTTGAAGAAACACCTGAAGGGGCAACATTTTGAGGACATTTCTGACGTCAAAGATGCTGCTGAGAGCTGGTTTGTGGCCCAAACAAAGGACTTTTATTTGAACGGCTGCAGAAAAGCTGCAACTACGCTGTACCAAGTGCATCAGTCTCAGGGGGGAATGTGTTATTTCATAACTCTGGCTCTCTTCTTTCTGAGCAAAGCCAGGAACTTCTCAGCATCCCCTCATACACTGGCTGAACGTGGCCAATCAAGTAGGAGCAGTCCTGATCCCTCCTGTGTACTTACAAGATGGAAAACTATAAACCAAAGCTATCCAAAGTTTGTTTAATATGCAAATGCTGATTTTAAACAAAACAAGTAAACAATTTTTCTACATAAACATATTTACATTTACACATACCTTGAACAACCCCCCATGGATATTGTCTGGCTCTCACCAGCTTATTCCCAACTTTTACTTCTTCTGTGCTTCCAACAACAGCAAATGGGAGATGGGCCTAAAAACAAATATAGTATCATAGGAATATATTTTTTGCAATATAATAAAGAATCAAATACAACTCTGCCTAGTGCAATCATCATCAGGACCAGCTGCCAGTTCCACTGTGTGTCTCAGGAGTGCTGACAAAATCCCTGTATAAATGAAGCCTCCAAACACTTCTGAAAATAGATGGGTACTCCAGCCTAGTCAAGTTATTACTATACCACACAGATCTGCCAGAGAAAGTCAGGTGTGCAATTTATGATCCTCTAATATGTAAATGAAACAGTACATAACAAAATAAGTCACTGAAATCTAAGTCACTGTGACATTTCTGTCACAAAAGAACGACAAAAGAAAAAAAAATATTTAAAAAATATTTTGCATTGACCAGTAATGCAATAGTGTTATGAGTTGCTAACCATGACATGACATGACTGCACAAAACTGAAACACATACTATTTATTTGAGGGGGATCATGATATCATATCTAAAATCAGCCTGCAGAGTCAAGGTTTGCCACTGGAGACCAGTGGATCCATACAAGAGACATGATAGTAACAATCAAGTGTGTGTTCACAAAACATTTTAACCAATTAGATAATCTGATGGACGCAAAAAAAAAAAATATTTTTCTAGGTTTCTAGATGTGCTTTTCCACACTCATTTAAAACCCAACACTACTTTTACATTCACTATTACTACAAAAAATGCTAAGCATTGGCTATGTCCCCCATTTAATTTCCTGTTCTTTAATCTTCACAATTACAGTTACATGGTTACATAGTTGGTTAGGTTGCAAAAAGACATAAGTCCATCAAGTTCAACCACTGGGAAAATAAACATATCCCAGATAAAAACACTATAAGACATGGTTGGTCCAGAGGAAGGCAAAAAAAAACCCTGGTACAATTTGCTTTAACAGGGGGGAAAAAAATCCTTCCTGATTCCATGAGGCAATCGGATGTTCACTGGATCAACAGTCACTGTTATTTTTACTTTAGTCCTAATACCCAGTTATATTCTGCGCTTCTAGCAAAACATCCAGCTTTTTCCTAAAGCAATCTATAGTAGTTGCTGAAACTACTTCCTGGGGGAACCGATTCCACATTTTTACAGACCTTACAGTGAAGAATCCCTTCCTTTTCCCGGATCCTAAACTTATTATCCTCCAGATGCAAAGAGTGCCCTCTTGTTCTTGTAATGATCTCAAAGTGAAAAATGGGGAAGAGAGTTCTCTATATGGACCGTTTTTATATTATACAGGGTGATCATATACCCCCTTAAACGTCTCCTCAAGGGAGAATTGATTAAGTTCAGCTAATCTCTCCTCATAGCTGAGCTCTTCCATTCCTTTTTTTAATTTAGTTGCCCTTCTCTGCACTCTCTCCAATTCGACAATGTCCTTTTTGTGAACTGGTGCCCAAAACTGGACTGCATATTCCAGATGTGGTCTGACCAATGCTTTGTACAGGGGCAGGATTATGTCTCCATCTCTGCAGTCTGTTCCTCTTTTTATACAAGAAAGTACTTTACTAGCTTTAGATATTGCAGCTTGGCATTGCATGCTGTTATTAAGTCTATGATCTACCAGAACCCCCAGATCCTTTTCCATTTCTGACCTCCCCAAATGTATTGCCCCCAGACAGTTCTATGAACCATGCAAGTTGTTAGCTCCCAAGAGCATAATTTTACATTTATCACATTACATTTATTATATTACATTATTTATTCAATGTAATTTGCTACTTGGCTGCCCAATCAAACAGTACATCCAGGTCTGCTTGTAGATTATAGAGATCCTGTATGGACCTAATTCCATTACATAGTTTGATTTTCTATTTCTTTCTTAGCACTGGGGGCCTATAGCAGACTCCAATCATTATTTGTGTGTTATTCAAGCCCACCCATAATGCCTCAACCTCATCACTTGTTCCCTCCGCAATTTCTTCTTTCACATTCACTTTTAGATCACTTCTCACATACAGACAGACACCAGCCCCAAATTATAGAACAATTATAATTCAGGTGAAATATAAGTGAGTCAGTGTGAAGATGTTTATGTGGAGGCATAGATGCCCTTGTAATACCCATACTAAAGCATACTTTTCTTTTTCTATGGACTATGTAAAGACAGATAGCTAATAAAATCTTTATTATTTTCAATTAGGCGCCAGTCCAACTCTTTTTTTTTTTTTTTACTTACATTCATTACAGAGTTAATCTCAGCCACAGCTTCATCATCAGTAGGGAACTGGTAGATCTGGACGCCATTGCTGACCAGCTCACTCATAATCTTAATTTTGAACTTGTGCAGTTCACTCTTGGATATTGTGTCAGCTTTAGCAATTATGGGAATGATATTCACCTAGAGAACAAAAAGGGGGAAGAATATTTACATGCCATTTCAAAAAACAAATGTCCATTTGGACAGAATAATGCAATTGCACATTCACAAACTTAATATTAAAACCGATTCATATTACAGGGTTCATCATCTTGCAAATTAAGTATAACTTCATAATTTAACCCCCACTATCCAAAACCATCCATATTGAACAGGTAGAATAAATATTCTGAGAATAACATATGCCAGTGTATACAGCAGGTTAGTCATAGCTCAGGACCTGTCCACTATATATCCAGGAAGTTCTAAAATCAATCCTGCCATATACATATGGTTAAGCTAGAGAAGGGTACTGGACTGTGTTTTTATTTATGTAATAGACAAAGGATAAGTAGGGAGACTGCATACTCTGATACCTATAGCCTGTGCATTGCCACACATTGACAGCCCTTTGCAACCACTAGCATCACAGACACATGGAAATTACTAGAAAACTATACCTAATCTTCCAGATACTTGACTACTACTATGATATCTTACACTAAAGGAGGGAAGTACAGTTAGGTCAAGTTAAGGGTTTGGCAGGAGGGGTATCAAGCCAAGCCTGTCTTTTAGGATTCACACTTAGCATTGTGTGTTCAGCAGGTTAAGAATTAAATGACAGGGACAAGATATTCACTTGTCCAGGACAGTGACAGCTCACAGCCAAGAAATACCAGTGCTGATAACTAAAGTTTTCGCAGACCTTCAGCTACATTCGGTCTTTCCAAGTGAAGTCCCAAAGGCTGCCTTTTTGTGTGTTTATATAAAGGTCTCCATGTGCTAAGCTTAAAGGGGTTCCAACACAGAACCCCTTTAACAATAATAACATTATATATGCATCTATAACATTATATGCATTAAAGATATATGCATCTATAACATTATATGCATTAAAGATGTAATAGACCAGCAAGATCTTCACAGTACTGAATATTGTAGATAAGTACAGAGTAGGAGGGTTTATTCATATGAAGAGTAAAGTGAGAAGGAGCAAGACAAATGAGAACAGATCCCATGGCTTTGTAAATGGTACAGTGTTCTCCTCCCTGCATTATAAATGGTCATTAGTTTTTAAAGACAGACTGTTTATTAGCATATTGGGCAAGATCAAAAAAGGAAGTGTGTGACTCTGAATCCTCTCTAACAAACATCTATTATGCTTTCAACATAATTAGCAAGGGGGAACAAAGACTAGGACAGATGCACTTAAGAAGCAAGGATTAAAATAAAGGAGCCACACTGCTGATCAATTTAACATTTTTAAGAAGGAACAAAAGAAGAAAAAAAATATTAATATAAAATGAATTATGTTTTTAATATTATTTTTTTATTTATTAAATAACTCCTTCCCAAAGTGTTGAGTCAGGTTTTTGTTGTCTGTGTCCTTGATGGACAGATTTTTACATTTTCTGTCCTAAGACTACTGTTTAGGAGACAAAGTGAAAGAAAATGTCCCCAATGAAAATACAAACAGCAGCAATACATGACAGAGGTTCTAATTCTTCCCCACGGCACAAAAGTATTTTGGTAAATGCATCCTCATTGAACAGAGTTTCTCTCGACACAAAATCATTCTTAACCTCCCTGGCGGTAATCCTGACTGTGGCTATTGGTTATTTTTCAGGTGGAATTGCCAGGGAGTTTAAAAAGCTTGTATGGTAAGCAATGCCCATGGCGTCCTCCAGCGATGCCCGGCATCTTCTTCCCCTAGAGATGTCTGCGTGCAAGCCTGAGGCGGGACCAGGTGGGAAGTTTAAAATACTAAGTATTTTTATTAAATGTACCGCTTTTACATTTTAAAATACTTATTCATACTGCAGGGAAGGTTAAGTTAATTATTCATATAGAAGCAAATAGCTACATTTTCTCGTTCTGCAGTTAATATGTAATCTCTATACATAACTGACTTTTGCCTCATAGTTCCATGACATTACAAAAATGTAGTTTTATGTTGCAACAACATATACAATTACATATAATTCACCTTGTTTAACACACATGTACACTTCAGAAGTGTTTCAGGCACTTGCTTTTGAGTTTGTGGCTCTCCGCTGTCTCCCGTTGCAGAAACCAGCAGTAGTCACCCATCATGTTGGGGTTGCACCTGCCTTGATATCTTGTTTCCATGACAGAAATGTCCTGGTGGAACCTCTCCCCTTGTTCATTGCTCACATGACCCAAATTTTGTGGGAAGAAATCCAGATGGGAATGCAAGAAATGAATTTTAAGTGACATTTCGCAGCCAAGTTGATGGTATGCTGTTAGCATGTTCATGAGTTCAGCATGGTTTTCAGCTCGCTGGTTGCCCAGAAAGTTTTGTGCAACTAGCACAAATGAATCCCAAGCAGTAAGTTCAAGTGGGTTGAGTTTGTCTCTGAATGTGACATCACCCATCAAATTTCGGATTTGGGGACCAACAAAAATGCCTGCTTTCAGTTTAGCATCTGTTATAACTTTTCCAAATTTGTCCTTCAGATACTAAAAACCCATACCATCACGATCCATTGCAACAACGTTTTTCATTAATCCAAGTTTAATATAAAGTGGAGGAAAGTAAACTTTCTGTGGATCAATAAGTGATTTATGCTTCACGTTGTACTGGCCAGCAGTGTGTTCAGGTCTGGGTGGCCATTCATTCACCTTGTAATGGTTGCTGCCATCACTATTGTTCCACAGGCACAGAAAGCACATATATTTTGTGTATCCTAATTTCAGGCCAAAAGAGTGCAACCACCTTCAGGTCACCACAAACGTTCCACTTGTGTTCTAAATATTTAATCAATTTCAAAATTACCTCCATGGATTCGTATGTCTCTTTTAATTCCTCGGCATGAGCAAGAGGAACAGAAGGTTTTTCCTTACCTTTATGCAGCAATACAGCTTTCAAACTTGCTTTGCTGGTGTCCTTGAACAATGTCCACTGCTCTGGTATGTATTCACAACCTAACTTCATCATCAGATGTCCCACGTCGGTACAGAAGCAAATGACGTTTTCCAGCTTGTAATAACCTGCAAACTTTGTTTGATGATCACAAAAGTGTGAAGTTGTCGTTCCTTTTTGTAGCAAATACAGGTCAGACAGGTCCCTTAAGATCTAAGATCATTTAAATCTGTTTGGCTTAGACTGGCTTCAGAGCAGATTCACAATCAGGATAGACGATTTTTGACTTAGTCTTCTTCGAAAACCCAGCAATTTTACTCATACAGAAGTAGCAGTCCGAGTGATGGTCTTTTGGCTCACACCAAACCATAGGCACAGCAAAAGGCATTTTATTCCTTTTCCCATTCAACCATTGTGTTAGGCCAACGTAACACACCTGACAGCAGATAGGAGGTGCCCAGCTTTTATCCTGATCTCCAATTTCACATCCAAAGTAATACTTGTAAGCAAATCCTACCCTCTTGGTTAGGTCCTTGCGTTGATCACACCGGGTATATTTGCCACAAATGTAGCAAAAATTGTCCGGTTAAATCACACAGCTGTGCCTACTCATCTTTAGTTCAAAACTGACTCACTATGGCCTAGCTGTACTATCCAATGAGTTGGTTTCACACTAGAGAAAAGTCCTTGAGAGAACTGACTTGCCCAGACATGCCCAGCCGCTGCTTGAACATGCATGCCACCAGGGGACATGATTCAGCTGAGGCAGCAGCAGGCATAGTGGTAGCTGCAACTGTTAAAATGTTCTCATGTATAAATACATACATACTCAATTACCGACCATTTGAACAGCTATAACACACTTATAACTTAACATATGTGATAGGCAAATTCTGAGTTCAGATTTGGGGCCTGATTTATTTACTCAACACGCGGTCGGCAAGCTCTGTTACCGCTCTAGTTCGCTTCTAGCTCTATTACCGCGAACGAGTTCTAGTGCACTCGCCTGCCAGTTTCCTGCAAAGATCTCGAATACGCCAATTAAGGCGATTAATTTTCAGCTGCGCAATTTAGGAGATGTTAAACTCAATGCTTAGGTGATAGCAATTGATTAGCGCACACCTGCGCCCTGTTCTGTGCGCATCTCCAGTCTATTTTCCAGGTCAGTTTGAATCTTTAATGCTTGATGTTTTTTTGTGTAAGTGCTACTTTTTTATGTTACATTCTACTCATTCATAAACTTGCTTCATTTATAGTTACATTTGTTGCACTTGTTGTTTTGATACTTTTTCTTTTGGTTGCAACACTGCAAACTAATTTCTATCAAGCCGGATATATACTAAGTAGCATTTTCTAATATGTCATCACACTATAGTATGACTGTAAAAAAATATGTGAACAAACATTTGTGACCTGATTAAAATCCTATTCTAGTTTGGCTTTGGCTTTAGAGAAATCAAATATTTTAGTAAAGGAATATAGGCAAACATGTTATAATACATGTATTAAGGAACATTTAGTGATTTCACTTGTGTGTGTATGTCAAAATACATCTAAATGTATAGAAATACATATGCATTTTCATCAGTACTATTTTAACTGGACTGGTTTGTTGGGGGGTTAATTAAATAATATTACTTGGATGGTATGCATTGATGTGATTTTTTGTAATCCTAATTATTGTTAGTTTCATCTGTTGCTGCAATACTTTTGTACCTGGTTTGTAATGCCAGTTTCTGTTGTTTTTTTATTTATTTTTTATTTTTTATCAAAGTGTTGTAATTTTTTCCACAAGTATTGAGAACAACTGTCTGCATGGTTTCCACTCCAAACTGCTTTTTGACCCCCCTCGTTGCCTTTGTCCCATTGTCACATGTATTTAAATGTATTATCTACATAGCTGAGTTGCATACTCATTCTAACACACCTTATAGTAATGGAAGGAGGTTGCCAAACACAACATCAAACCACATTGATTGCCAAGCTCACATGCAGGGTCAGGCACTCTTGGAAATGAACAAATGTTGGGTTGTTGCTTAACCTAATGCTTATTAAATACTGGAGTGTATGCATTATTTAGGTGTTTACACAAAACAAATAGTTTTAGTATATCAAACTTCCAGGGCCAAATCCACTTTGAGCCAAAGATTTTCTTGCTTTTCCATCCCTTCAGGGTGTTTCTGCAGGTTTTAATGGCATTTTAGACCTTTGCCCACTATATATTTTGACTTACTCACCTCAGCTTGGTAGTGGAAGCACAAAGGGTGGATTCCTCCTTTACTCAGAAGCAATATAATCCATGAATGTTGCTTGTAGCCAAGCCCATGACATCAGAAATCATAGGAACAAATAAGCAATCTTTTCAATTTCAAACATGTGAAGCAATATGGTCCAAAAAGCCCTTGTTGCCTATTTCTTCCTATAATTTCTCTTTTTATGTACACACATTTAAATGCATACGTACATGTTTTGCTTCATGTGCACTCTTGTCTATACATACATGCACATGACGCAAAACAAGCAATATACACCAAAAAAAAACAAAAAAAAAAAAAAAACATACCTAAATGAGGACTGTGCAATTTTAAAGTGCGGCACATTTTTCAACTGATAAAACACAGTCCACGTGCACACAGCAGGTCTGCCTTGGCGCACAACTATGTGCTACATACTCCTGAAGTTTGGCGCACAACTATGCGCATCAATCAACTGAGTTAACAAGACAATTGTGTTGTTAGCCTGCTTTTAGCCTTTCAAACAATTCAGAGAAAGGAACAGCTTAAAAGCAATCACAATTGACTTTTTAAACTGTATACCACATTACATAACAAAACAACAAACCCCCAAAAAACAAACAACAACATTTTACAAACAACTTTATTCAAAAGAAACATTTGCTAAAAGGTCACATTAAAATTAAAAAAAAAAAAAAACACACACCACTAAATTTACATGACAAAAAAATTAAAAAGAACAAACAAAACACATGTAAACCCGCACTTCCATATAAAGCCAAAATAGTTAAAAAATGGCCCAACAAATATTGCATTTAAAAATATCTACTAAACCAATATGCAATTTTGACATATCAAGGGTGGAAAACTGGATTAGAAAATGTTTATGCAGGACAAACTATTCAAAGTGGTAAAAAAGGCAGAATTTTGCAATCAAACAATATGGCAACAAACACAATACCATAGCATTAACATTGACTTCAAAATTGCTAAATGGACATTAAAACATTCAAAGTTTAAAAAAAAGCAGCTATTGTGCTAAAGGGTAAGCAAAGTACCAAATGCAGAAACATTAATTAACAGATTATTAAGGATAACACACAAAACAACAGCCCCTCCAAGAAAAAAAAAGACAAAGGGAAAAAGCAAGTTAGACAACACCCTTTTATATGCTCAAACGTAAGCGCACAGGTGTTTAATAGCATATCGGGGTCACAAATGTAAAAAGTTATGAAAATTGAACTTTGGGGTTGCTGTTTTAAAGGAAAGTGCAACTAGGAGTCCTAAATTGAAAATGCAAATTGGGGACCCCGGGGCCACTAACAGCAAGGAGCATTGGGGTGGGCCCCTAAATATATACCTACCTGTCACAAATCTATACCTATAAAACTGTCTGCTTCTCTTCTTTGAGCACCAGTTTCTCTGAAAATATGCAAGTGTCGGGCACATTCTCCCCTTACAATCTCATTACTACAGCATCATTAGAACATAAAACACTCTGCCCATCAAAATGGGCTTCCCTGCCCTGTTACACATTCCTGTACTCTTAACTAACATTCTTAACTTCAACTGGGGAATTGGGAGGTGTAAGAAACCAAAAATATAGGTACAAGTGGGGAATTCATCACTATGGCATCATTAGAACATTAACTCTGCCCACTAAATTTTATTGAGGTTGAGGCACTGGAAGGTTACGGTCATGTGTAACAAGGAAGTGCATTTTGATGGACAGTTTTTTTTTTAATGTTGTAATGATGCCAAGGTGATGATGTGTCCCACTTCCACCTATATTTTTGTTTTTTCTCTTAATTCTAGAGAAATTGGGGTTTGAGGTAGAGATGCAGACAGATATGTGTAACAAAGCAGGCAGTAAACTTTGCTAGGTGGAGATTTATGTTCTCATAATGCCATACGAAATTCAATTTTAGAAGGGTTTAGCCACAAGTGTCCCCCACTTGCACCTAGTTTCAGTTGCCTATGCCTCCACGTGTACCTTAAAAATTTCAAGTTAATACAAGCAATGGTTTAGGAGATATGAAGGTTTGAACACAGCGAGTTGTTAGGCTGCAGAATATGACATGCAGCTTTTACACACACAGCTATCACACTGCGCTGCCGATGACATTACATACCGTGGATAAACTTCACAGACAGTGTTTTTTAATAGAATATGGACAGTGATGAGGGGGGATCACTGGCTGTCTTGTCCCCATCTGATATCACATGCATGATGCTATTAAAGCATCAGGTAAAGACCAAAGGGGAAATCCGCAGCCTCCTGGGATATTTGTGTCACATATCCCAAGAGGTTCTGGGCTGCTCCTTCTGTGCAAGCATCTTCAGAGGCTTTCTTCTAATGTAAAAAAAAGTGTTCAATCTCATGCATGCGCAGTGCAAGGCAGCACTGGACATACAAGTGAGCATCAGAGAAAAGGTGGAAGCTTAGCCAGCGTGGGCCCACTGGGCTAATTTTGTAAAAGAATCAAGTGAAAAAAAAATGTTTTCACAAAAGTTCACTTTAACTAAATATAGACACAGGAGCACATCTGAAGTTGGGCTGAATTAACACCGGCAGTAAGGTTACATTTGTCCATTCTTCATGCCAGGAACCACTGCTGCTTAAAAAACTTCTAGCTCTGAAAAAGCCCAGCACTTACCGCCTGTTACCAATCCTAGGTGCCTAGCAGTTGCCAGAAGTCACTCAGAAGGGGTAAATGTTTTTTGCTGCTAATATGAACTAAGCCTAACTTGTTACACCACATTCATTATACTATTTCACTACTACAAAGGAATACACAATTTCTGGGGAGAACACTGCTCCCCACATATATATCTATAGAAGCATACAAGAACGTGTGTGTGCTTGTGACTTTTGTGGGAAAATCTAGTCCGATGGCAAAGCCGAGGTTTAGCCTGCGGAAAGTCACAAATATATACCCCCAGTTAGCTACTCCGATCAGGCATCGTAAGCCTTTAGACAGGCACCTCCTATGTATAAGAGCTGAACTCGGTTAACTCTTGCCTAACTGGAAAATAATAAGTCATTTTAAAATATGTCGATTTTTTGGCTCATATAGTTTTAAACATTTGAACACCACAAACATTTTTTTAGGGCTGAGTGAAAGATGTGTGCCATTAGAAAGAATGATTTGTTTAGGGGGAACAGTGACCTTTAATGCAAGTTTGTCAGTGTCAAACTGCCGGGGATGCGCATCTCCAGCGGCGAGATCATTTCGGTTATTAACTTCCACGCGAATATGCAGGGAATTTGGTTGATAAATCAATCAAAGGGCTCTTGGAATCAGCACATGTATATCACATGTGTTATTCCCAGTAGCAAAATCATTGTTGTACAGTGTAATCAAATGAGCTTACTTAGGCTTTTAGTTGGACAGGCAGTATTAGAGCATAGCAACATGTTAAATGTCCTATACTCCTAACCTGACCATTACATGTATTTACTTCACTATAGTGCTGCTCTGTTCCAACTATCATAAGGAAAGAAAGTTTGGAGTGGGGTCCATGTACCTCTAGCTGGAGCTTAAAGAGGACTGATTATCTTGCGATATTGATTTGACAAAGGACAAACACCAAGGACAAGCAAGGTCTACTATTACCTATAGTACACAGAAGTAGTTATTTTCCAATATGGTATTAAACAGTAAAAAGATAGATAACAGAATCAATCACAGTACATTTCAGCACAAGCTTTTGAGCTATGTAAACATCAGTTTATTACAACATATGGATAACTTGTAGAATGTTAGATTCACCCGCAAGGAAACACACATTTACAGAATTTTTGTCTGGTTTGACCTAAACATTGGATTTACTGGTAGAATGGACAAATAAGAACTGACATAAAATTTGTTCTATTTGTAACTGGCAAAAGATAAAAATTAACAACCTAACAGTCTGCTATACAAAAAAGAAAGCAGCACTTGTCAATACCTTACTATCCAGCTTCTTCATTGTGACAAGATCCAGAGATTTCAGTGAGTGACCAGTTGGGGTGATGAAGTAAAGACAGACATGTATCCTAGAGTCATGGAAGTTGAAAAGAGATCGGCGGATCTTCAGTTCTTCTTGAAGATAATTTTCAAACTGGGTATCAATGTAGTCAACAACTGACTTGTAACTGCACAGACACAACATAGAGCTACTGTTAGTGCAACATGACATAGCAATTAATTTTTACCACATATCATTAAGTTTCAGTGGAAGCAAATTTGTGAAAACAAGGGGCTCCAAAATTTTGGGTAATATGCAGCTGACACTTCAGTTCTGTGTAATGTGAAGAGGAAAATGGATTGACTTGCTCTCTCAATATAAATTATCACTTACTATTGGTTTTGATTTCAATACAATAGTTATCCAGGAAAAAAATTGTCCTGCCCAATTATTGTTTATAAGTAGAATGGTTTTAATCTTTTCAAAGTTTTCATCTAACTGCTTATACCGCACAGTTTAACTAACTTTAGAAATTGTGGGGGAAAAAATTGTGACCCCCTAATGATCAAGTATTATTACCATTATGTATTCATATAGTGCCAATGTATTACAAATAGTGATTATGTACTATCTGTCCCTCGGTGAGTAGAGTTTAAAATGTAATGTTACCAATATAGTCCAAGCTTAGTTTTGATGCAAGGCAATCAGCCTAATAGTAGGTTTTGTGGAAGTGGGAGAAAACCCAAAGTGCCTTGGGGAAACCTATGCAAAAATACAAACTCCATGCAGATTGTGTCCTGACTGAGGTTCAAACCTGGAACCCTAGAGATAACCACTTACCCACTATGCCACCTGATATTATTGATTTAAGGAATCTTATCTTCACTCCTGCCATATTAAAAATAAATCCAGTCTTGCTTACCAAACAAAAACATATTAAAAATTAAAAATGCCATGCCTCAAAATTGCACATCCCTTAAACAGTGAAAAACTAGCGCACACTTTGAAAAGCCTTTGCAGGCCATCAGTTTAATGTGAACAATGAATGACTGCCTAGAAAATATTGCTACAGCATGCAAAGTGATACCCAGTGAGTGGTGAATTACACCTAGGTGAAACAATCTTTCTAAACAAAGACAGATGAATGAACAGATGGATAAAGAGTAATATCACATTTGCTTTCTTAACTCCACATTCACAGCATTATTACTGGAAAATGCTAAGGGGATTACCACCCCTTAATTTAGTTTACAGTAAAAATGTAACCACATTGATTAGAAGTTTACAGTTTAGTTCCAGGATTAATGACTTGACAGAGAAATAAAAGTCCATGCATAATACACAAATAATGATTGGAGTCTGCTCTTTGCCCCCCAGTGGTAGGGAGGAAATAGATTAAAATCAACTACTAGCCCAGATAGAAAAATCAGCAAAAACTGGAAATGTTTACATCATAGGAGATTTCAAATACCCTGACATTGACTGGAATAATGACACTACAGGAACATCAAAAGGGAGGAAATTAGAAGCCACAACTAGAAATTATACTCTGCTGGACCTACTTCTTTCTAACAATGCAGAGCTTATAACAAAGGTGCATGTAAAAGAGAATCTGGGTAGCAATATGATTTTATTTATTGTAAGCTGTAAAAAAAACAAGAAGCAAAAACAGGAAAGATAAAAACATTTAATTTTAAGAGAGCAAATTTTTCATTATTAAGGGCTCTTTGTGACTTGGACTGGGAGCAAAATTGTCCTCAAAGAACACAGAACAGAAATGGGAACGTTTCAATTCTGTTCTACACAAGCACACTAAAAATTATATTTCAATGGGTAATAAATTTACCGAGCTAAAATTAAAACATATGTGGCTCACAGGTGATATTAAAAAGAACAAGAAAAGGGCATTCCAAAAATATAAAAATTAAAGATCACCTTCATCGTTTGAAAACTATAAAGAATATAACAAAAGATGTTAAAGGAGATAAAATGTGCAAAACTTCAAAATGAAAGACAGATTGCAAGGGAAAGTAAGGCAAACACCATTTTTTTTTTAAATATATCAATAGCAAAAAAAATTAGATCTGTACATGTGGGCCTCTCCCTAGCGGTAATCCCGAGTGTGGCTCGAAGTGAATTTTCCATACCAAAAGCGATAACCCGGAGCCACACTCGGGGTGACATTGCCAGGGAGTTTAAAAAAACTTACCTGGTAAGCGGTACCTGCAGCGTGCTCCAGCGGCGCCCACGGTGTTCTCCAGCAATTCTCGGCATCTTCTTCCCCTTGCGATGCTGGCCAGTCATCTGTGTAACCTGGCAATGCCTGGCCGCCATCTGCGTCCCTGACATGTGAACGTTGGGGACGAGAGGCCAAGGGAAGTATATGCCGGCAATGCATCCGCTCGTGAGTGTGTGGCTGGAGGGCATGACCCGGCGGGAAATTTAAAATACTACGTATTTTTCAATGTGCTACTTTTACATTTAAAAATACTTAGTATTCATACCACCATGGAGGTTAAAGGATGGTTGGTAACTGGGGATAAAGAAAAGGCAGATTTACTAAACACTTTTTTAGCTCTGTATACACAAATAATAGCAATGTTACAGCCTTAAATGAGTCTCAATGACTCAAAATTGATATGATTGAGAAACAGTTGGGTAAAATTAGGGTTGAAAAAGTACCAGGACCTGATGATTTACATCCACGTGTCCTCAAAGAGCTGAGCTCAGTTATTTCAAAGGTATTATTTCTAATTTTTAGAGACACTTTAATCATATCAAGTCAAATCATTACCAGGTAACTACAGACCGGTTAGTTTAATGTCCTTAGTTGGAAAACTCCTAGAGAGATTGATAAAGAACCACATAGAGGTGTTTCTGCCAGAAAATAATATAAAAAGTGATAGTCAGCATGGCTTCAAGAAAGACCGAAGTTGTCAAACACATTTACTCGTTTTTTATGAGGAAGTAAATAGGTAGACAGTAGAATAGAATTTAATATAGAGTACTTGGACATCGCTAAAGCATTTGACACAGTACCCCAGACTGTGTTTAAGCAAGTTATGGTCAATAGGTTTAGAAAAGTCTATCTGTAAGTGGATAGAGAACTGGCTTAAAGACCGCATCCAGGGAGTAGTGAATAATGATTCATACTCTGAATGGTCTAAGGTGATTAGTGGTGTACCCCAGGGTTCAGTGTTGGGAGCTTTACTGTTTAACATCTTTATAAATTATATAGAGTTTGGGATTAAAAGTACCATTTCTGTGTCCAAACTATGTAATGGAATTAAGTCCATGGGCACCCAAGTGACAAATTACATTTAATATAGATGAATGTAAAGTTATGCACTTGAGGACTAACAACATGCATGCTTCATACTGTCCATGGTGTGAGATCGCCCGTAGCAAAGGGGGGTGTTTCAAACAGGAAACAGGGCCAGCAGGTTAAAAGTGCATCAAGGGTTTTATTGAATAATACTATTTCCACACAAAAACAGGCAAAGAAAACAAACAAACAAACAAACAGCAAAAATACCTTTAACTTACCTTTAGTTCCCTTTACTAACAATCCAGCCCAACCTAGTGCTGTGCAGGACTCTAAGGCCCTAACTATACAGCTTTTCCAACAAAGTCTGTGTCTTTGTTCACAGTTCACAGTTCACAGTTCACAGTTCACAGTTCACAGTTCACCTTGGACCTCTTTCCAGCTCACCAGCCAAGACAGAGCCACAGGAAAGAGCAGGCTGGGGGTTTATATCCCCAGCCTAATTTCCAGGATGGGTTTCAGCTGAGACAATTACTTGAATATCCCCAGGCCTCTTTAGCTCCCCTATCTGGCCAAGAAGCTTATTGTCATTCAGCCTGGTACTTCAGCACCCCCTTCAGGTCAAAAGGAAAACTGTCCGATTACAAAGAAAAATACTCGGCATATACCCTGTATCTGGGACAAATGTGCATATCATCCTGGATGAAACCCTGGGTCTTCGTTGGCCAGCTTGTTACAAGGGGAATACATTTGGGGAGTCAGGAATGAAAAAAGATCTGGGGGTTCCGGTAGATCATGGACTTAATAACAGCATGCAATGCAAAGCTGCAATATCAAAGGCTAGCAAAGTACTTTCTTGTATTAAAAGAGGAATAGACTACAGAGATGGAGACATAATCCTGCCCCTGTACAAAACATCGGTCAGACAACATCTAGAATATGCAGTCCAGTTTTGGGCACCAGTACAAAAAAAGAACGTTGTAGAATTAGAGAGAGTGCAGAGAGGGGCAACTAAACTAATAAAAGGAATGGAGGAGTTCAGCTATGAGGTGAGATTAGCTGAACTGAATCTATTCTCCCTTGAGAAGAGACGTTTAAGGGAGAATGTGATCACCCTGTATAAACATATAAATGGTCCATATTGAGAACTTCCCAATTATTCACTTTGAGATCATTACAAAGAACAAGAGGGCACTCTTTGCATCTAGTGGAACAGAAGTTTAAGCTCCGGATAAGGAAGGAATTCTTCAGTGTAAGATCTGAAAAAAATGTGGAATAGGCTCCCTCAAGAAGTAGTTTAGCAACTACTATAGATTGCTTTTGGAAAAATCTTGATGCTTTTCTAGAAGCACATAATATACCTGGGTATTAAAGCTTTAAAGTAAATCTAGGGAACATCCGAGTGCATCATGGAATCAGGAAGGAATTTTTTTCCTGTTGAAGTAACAGGGTTTTTTTTTCCTTCCTCCGGGCCAACTTTGTCTATAGGATTTTATATTTGGGATGTGTTTATCTCTCTAGTGGTAAACTTGATGGACTTATGTCTAATTTCAACCTGACTTACTATGAAACTATACCTTGTATATGTATCAATACAGAAAAGGAACAGCCACAGACATGTCATTCCACAGCCAACACTTCCTGGAACGATTGGAAGAGACAGCTGGGTGTGATTTATCTATCTCATACACACAGCTGATTGCTGTGCTGCAGACAGCTCAAATATTTCTGGTAGGTTCCTCAGAGTGCACAGAAATGTAATCGCACAGAAATGTAATCACTACAGCAATTCATTACGGGGTAAGACCAAAACATAAAATATGTCCATGCCACCTGACTTGTTAAACAGAATCATTAATGCAGCAATGGTAAAAGCAGCAATGGTTTAAAGAGCCTGTTCACCAATGGTAGAAGTCTAGCAAATAAGAAGAGGGAGTTGGAAGCCTTAATGAGTGAGGAGAATTATGACTTAGTTGGTATTGCTGAATCCTGGCTTTGTTCTTCGCATGACTGGGCTGTGAATATTCCTGGAAATACTCTCTTTCGTAAAGACACAGTCAAACAAAAGGGTGGTGGTGTCTATCTGTATGTGAGAAGTGATCTAAAAGTGAATGTGAAAGAAGAAATTGCGGATGGAACAAGCAATGAGGTTGAGGCTTTATGGGTGTAGTTGAATGTGGGGTTGAATATTACACAATTAATGATTGGAGTCCGCTATGGCCCCCAGTGCTAAGGAAGAAATGGAAAATCAACTACTAGCACAAATAGAAAAAGCAGCAAAAAATGGAAGTGTTTTAATCATGGGAGATTTCAACTACTCTGACATTGACTGGTGTAATGGCACTACAGGAACAGCAAAAGGGAGGAAATTTGTGAATTTAATACAGAATAATTTTATGGTACAGTTTATAGAAGCCCCAACTAGAAATTATATTCTGCTGGACATAGTTCTTTCTAACAATGCAGAGCTTATAACAAATGTGCAAATAAAAGAGAATCTGGGTAGCAGTGACCATAATACGATTTCATTTAATTTAAGCTGTAAACAGGAAGCAAAAACAAGAAAGAAAAAAACATAAGAGGAGCACATTTTCCATCATTAAGGGCGGCTCTCTGTGACTTGGACTGGGAGACAA
Source organism: Pyxicephalus adspersus (assembly GCF_032062135.1). Taxonomy (NCBI): domain Eukaryota; kingdom Metazoa; phylum Chordata; class Amphibia; order Anura; family Pyxicephalidae; genus Pyxicephalus; species Pyxicephalus adspersus. Next base: position 62,037,760 of record NC_092859.1, read on the forward strand.
TTTTGTCCTCAAAGAACACAAAACAGAAATGGGAATGTTTCTAGTCTGTTCTACAAAAGCACACTGAAAAATACATTCCAATGGGTAATAAGTTTAAGAGGCTAAAATTAAAACCTATGTGGCTTACAGCTGATGTTAAAAAAGCCATAAACAACAGGAAAAGGGCATTCCAAAAATTCAAAAATGAAGGATCACCTTCATCATTTGAAACCTATAAAGAATATACCAAAAGATGTAAAAAGGAGATGAAATGTGCAAAAATTCAAAATGAAAGACAGATTGCAAAGAAAAGTAAGGCAAACCCGAAAAAAAAATTCAAATATATTAATAGCAAAAAGATCAGATCTGAGCATGTAGGCCCCTTAAAGGATGTCGCTGGGTTGGTAACTGGGTATAAAGACAAGGCAGATTTACCTAACACTTTTTTTAGCTCTGTGTACACGAAGGAAAATGGCAAAGCTCAAGTCCAAATTCATAAAAATGTCACTGCCTTAAATGAGTCACAATGGCTCAGAATTGATATGATTGAGAAACAGCTGGGAAAAATTAAGGTTGACAAAGCACCAGGACCTGATGAATTACATCCACGTGTCCTCAAAGAGCTGAGCTCAGTTTTTTCAAAGCCATTATTTCTAATTTTTAGAGGCTCTTTAGTCACTGGCAAGGTACTGATGGATTGGTGTAAGGCCAATGTGGTTCCTATCTTTAAAAAGGGAGCAAAGTCATTACCAGGTAACTACAGACTCGTTAGATTAATGTTCATAGTTGGAAAGAGAGTTTGATAAAGAGGAGTTTCTGCTAGAAAATAATAATATAAGTGATAGTCAGCATGGCTTCAAGAAAGACAGAAGTTGTCAAACAAAAATTTACTCTCTTTTTATGAGGAAGTAGGTAAACAGGTAGACAGTGGAATAGCAGTTAATATAGTGTACTTGGACTTTGCTAAAGCATTTGACACAGTACCCCACAGATGGTTAATATGCAAGTTAGGGTCAATAGGTTTAGAAAAGTAAATCGCTTCCAGAGAGTTGTAATTAATGATTCATACTCAGAATGGTCTAAGGTTATTAGTGGTGTACCCCAGGGTTCAGTGTTGGGACCTTTACTGTTTAACATCTTTATAAATGATAAAGAGTTTAGGATTAAAAGTACCATTTCTGTGTTTGCAGATGACACCAAACTATGTATTGGAATTAAGTCCACACAGGATGTCTATAATCTACAAAGCAGACCTGGATGTACAGTTTGATTGGGCAGCCAACTGACATTTAATATAGATAAATTTAAAGTTATGCACTTGGGAGCTAACAACATGCATTCTTCATACTGTCTAGGGGTAAAACATTTGGGGAGTCAGAAATGGAAAACGATCTGGAGGTTCTGGTAGATCATAGACCTAATAACAGCATGCAATGGCAAGCTGCAATATTTAAAGCTATTCAAGTACTTTCTTGTATTAAAAGAGGAATAGGCTGCAGAGATGGAGAAAAATACTCTGTAGGCAAATACAAAAAAAATGGTATTTTGTTAATTTATTCTTAATATAGTATCTGTTTATGCCCCTGTACAAAGCATTGGTCAGACCACATCTGAAATATGCAGTCCAGTTTCGGGCACCAGTCCACAAAAAGGACATTGTTGAATAGGAAAGAGTGCAGAGAAGGGCAACTAAATTAATAAAAGGAATAGAGAAACTAAGCTATGAGGAGGGATTAGCTGAACTGAATCTATTCTCCCTTGGGAAGAGACGTTTAAGGGGGGATATCATCACCCTGTATAAATATATAAAGGGTCCATATGGAGAACTCTCTTCCCCATTATTCACTTTGAGATCATTACAAAGAACAAGAGGGCACTTTTTGCATCTGGAGGAAAAGAAGTTTAAGCTCCGGATAAGGAAAGGATTCTTCACTGTAAGGTCTGTGAAAATGTGAAATCAGCTCCCTCAGGAAGTAGTTTCATCAACTACTATAGATTGCTTTAAGAAAAAGCTGGATGCTTTTCTAGAAGCCCAGAATATAACTGGGTATTAAGGCTTTAACCTCCTGGGCGTTTCACTGATGTCTGTATTTCTGTACCAAAAGCGGTACACTGTTTTTCATGAAATTTTTTTTTTTGTAGAGCTGTATCTTACAGAAATATGTCCGAACAAGGGTCTAGTAGATATCATGAATATAAAAAGTTTGAAACACACAATCCTGTAAAAAAAAAAAATTGTATTGAGCTCAATACAAAGTTATTTGAATTTCCCGCCCCGCCTCCCGCACCGACGTCACCGGGAAACCCCGGACATCGTCACTGCACTCGCCGGGAGAAGAAGGAAGAGAGAAGACGTGTCCGGAGGAGCTGCGGGGACCGGGTAAGTATATTCCTACAGTTGTATTCCGATAGCAATATAACGTTTGTTTAACCACCTGAGAAAAGTTCGGGTTTAACACTTTTTGCAAGTGTTTTTACCCCGACCAAGGTCTGGTTTAACGGCCGGGTGGTTAAAGTGAAATTAACAGTGACTGTTGATCCAGGGAACATTTGATTGCCTCATGGAATCAGGAAGGAATGTTTTTCCCCTGTTGAAGCAAATTGTACCAGGGTTTTTTTTTGCCTTCCTCTGAACCAACTATGTCTTAAATGGTTTTATATCTGGGATATGTTTATTTCCCTAGTGGTTGAACTTGATGGACTTATATATTTTTTCAACCTAACCTACTATGTAACAATGTTACATGAATATACTGACAGTTCTGATAAAGCAAAGAGATTTTCTATACAGTCAACTATTAACTGTAGTACAACACTAAACAAACTGTGTACAGGAGTCAAATGTTCATTTCAACACATTACTGAATTCCAAGATGCATGTACTATGCTCGTAATTAGGGGCCAAACGCATACAAAAAAAAGGTTTACAGAGTATGTCTGCAGTCATATAGATGTGGCTAGTTAACAGGTGTATGCAGAAAAAATATCTTTGAAGTCTTTCAGAGGTGAAAGCTGTCCTGGCTAGATATGTAGTTTTTGCCTATTCTCTTATTTGCATTGTCTGGAATCAATATATGACAAAAGGATTGTTTCTGAAAGGTGCCATCTACCTCCAATAAAAATTATTCTCGATGAAATGTTCCTAATGTAACTTTTCTAGTACCTTCCGCAGTGTTAGTTTGAATGCTGGACTGCTGTATGTAAATGTTTAAAAAATTATTAAAAGTCTTTAAAATAAAGAAACCTAAACGTACATACATACATAACACAATGTAGCGTAATAACATGAAAAATGTGTACAAGAACATAGATGAGAGAAGCAATTCCATCTATCCTCAACTAGTAGGTTTGTTTTGCCAACCCCAGATTAAATCTTCAGGATAAAGAAAAATAACAGAAAAAGCAGGTTTTTTTGTGGCAAAATAACTTATATTAGGTGAATTTTAAATACATCATACAAAGCACAGATATTTTTGTGGTACACAAAAGGCATTTATGGGAGTAAGATCGGTCATTCCCAAGAATGGGAAATTAAGCTAGACAGAGTATTCCTAATGTCGATAGATTGTGAGTAAGTCAAGGTCTTGCACGCGTTTCGTCTGTTGGCTTCCTCAGGGGATTTATTGAGAGCTCGGATTGCAAACTTTACATGAAAATATTACATATATATTTTAGGTGCAATATCGTATAGGTATTTTTAGTGAAAAATATACAGTAATAACACATTTGACTGATGAAAAGCTAGTAATCGATTTTCACAATGTGTATCAGAGAGGTATGTAAACAAATACCCCATAAGATAAAAGTATATAAATATACACTGTTGTCAAAAGGTGTTGATATAGCAAATAATGATTGCATAAGTACAAGCTTAATAAATATTACCAAAATCTGATTGTGGTGTTCATATTTGTTACAGAAACGTGTGAAAGCACAAATATACCCCTGAAATGAAGTGATTTTATTAAAAAAAATGTTCCTTACATTTTTATGCAATCTTGTTCAACCCACTGAATTAAAGCTGAAAGTCTGCAGTTCAACTGCATCTGAGTTGTTTAATTTAATTAAATTAATTGTGGTAATGTACGGAACCAAATTTAGAAAAAAAAGTTGTCCCTGTCCAAATATTTATGGACCTAACTGTATATACACACACACACCAGCATAAATTTGACCCAACAGCCATTGAGTACATTCCCCCAAGAGGAGGTGATGTGGACAAAAAATTATTATGTTGAATGTAAGTGGATAGTTAACCACAAAACATCCAGGCTTAAATGACATGGTAAGTTTCAAACCTTTTTTATCTTAAGTCTGACCAGTAACTAACTTCCATAACATTACATTTAGGTTTTACCCTCTTCCCTGCTACCTAGCAATAACAACCAATTTCTTTGCTCCTGCATCAAGGTCATCTTGGATTTCATGTAAACTATGCAGTCTTCTCAAATTAACTATATAACAGACCTCTTATTTCTCACTTCAATTATTTTTTAATGTATTTTATCTTATGAATGTTGTGGGAATTTATATACCTGTCTAGTACACTAATAAAATATATTAACTCATTCTTTGTTATATTTCCTATTGCTCAGAGATTACCTTGATTGATGTTGTAATAGTTAATCCTCCACTTTCATTATGAAACAATTACAATGTTAACTACTACATGGAGCTCAATACCAAATTGATATGAAGTTTACACATAATATATATCATATATGCATTCATATGTTCTTTATACACACACCTTCTTCATACATACAGGCTATTTATTTTTCTTTAACAAATATGACCACAATTCGATTTTGGTATTATTTGAGCATTTACTTATGCAATCATTATTTGCTATATCAACACCAAAAGGTGACAAGTGTATATTTATATACTTTATCTTATGAGGTATTTGTTTACATACCTCTCTGATACACATTGTGAAAATTGATTACTAGCTTTTCATCGGTCAAATGTGGTATTACTATGTATTTTTCACTAAAAATACCTGTACAATATTAAACCTTAAAGAGGAAGCAAGCTAAAAACTGCCTAAAACAAAAACAATCCACTGACCTTTAATCCCGCAGGGCAGTCCGATCCATCCAGAGGTCTCCATCGGGTCCCACGTCGTCCCCGGCATCTGTACCCGAGCGCCGCAATCTTCGCCTCTTCTTCCGACCCAGACGCGGGATTGGGTGACGTAAGATTGGGAAAAAAACTTTATAAAAAACAAAAAGAGCGTTGCATTTAAAAAAAAAATAAAACAGAATTTTTACTTACCATAAAAGCGTTGTCTACCCTTTTATGTAAAGTGAAATTTCGGCGTTTAGGTACAGCTTGTAAACAGCGCTCTCCTTAAATCCCCCGAGGAAGCTGACAGGCGAAACCCATTGGGTTACAGGACGTTACCTTACTCGAAATCTATCGACATTAGGAATACTGTGTCTAGGCTAATAGGTCACATTTCCCATTATCAGAAGGACCAATCTTGCTTTGTATATATGTATACCACAAAAATACCTGTGCTTTAAATAATAAATTTAAAATTCACCTAAAATAAACTACTTTGCCACAAAAAAAAACGCTTTTTTTTTTATACAAGAGTAGAGATAAAAAGTAGAAACATGATAAGACTCCATATGGACAACCCAATTGATTCTACAGAGAATTTGGAATATGAACTGATTCATGGTGCCAGCTTGACTAGAGGACTTACTGTTTGTATTATTATTTTTTTGTTTATTTATTGCTTGTGGTATTGTTAAGAACAGAGGGGGCTTGTTCAGTGTTCTCCCCAGCCCCTATAAGCTGGCACATTTCATTAACCACCTGGCTATTTTTGGGTGGTTACTAAACAGTTGGGTCACGTTACTGGGGCTGCCACCCGCCAAAAATTTCTCCCACCCAGCTTAAACAATTTTCAGTGTGGAGCACTGTTATTGTTTGTCAAGAATTCGCCAATGATTGATAGCACAAAATCACAGAAATGCCAGGTATATATACTGCGTTATTGAATATAGCATGTTAGTTTTTATGTAGCTACCCAACACAATAGTGGGAAATTGAGTGACACAACACAATTACACCTGTTATAAGAGAAATACAGTCAATAATTCAGTACATTGGGAATCACAGACCCAAAACAATTATACAGGTCAGGGTTCCCACGTTGCTAACCGCAATACTTGTTTAAAATCAGTACAAGTACCCACAGGATCCACAGACTCCATAGTTGTCTCAGGTTTCCTTTAAAACGATAACTGATACAAGATACAAATAACCTACAGGACCAAAACCAACATTTGCAGTTTTGTTTTCATAGGCACCCATCTGATTTAAATGGAAAGTGCCAATAAAGACAGGATTTCCTAAGTGAGTGGTTGCATTTCAGAAAGAAAACCACTTTATGTATGGCAGACTAGGTACAATTCATCACCTTGCTTAAGGAAATGATAGATTTCCTTTTGTGTCATGACATTAATTTGAGGTTAAAACTATTGCAGAGTCTAAGTGAATGGTCTTGGTGAGTATTTTAAGTCTGCCACAATCTAGATGGACCAAAATCTGGAAGTCAGAAAAAAGTGAAATATTTTTCTCAAACTGATAAATGTGGTTTCCTAATTAGAGATTGCAAGCTGTTACGGTTATGCCGGTGTGACTATTCCAGACATCTGTGTTTTTGGAGGAGTCATTCTGGGAATGTGTAGAACAGTCGAATAAACCAGACTATTAAAAAGTTCACTGTTGCATGTTCCCATGAATGTGAATAGTTTCAGGCAGTTGCGTTGTCTTCCTTTCCAATGTCTAATATTCCACTGCTGGTAGGAATTAGACTGGCTGCAGTGGGCTAAAAATACTGCCCAAGACAATTTGTCTGATGACACTGAAGACATGTGACTGGCCAGGCAGTGAAGAGAAGCAGCGTCAGGAAACCAGTACCAAAAAGAAGAAGAATTCTTCTGGAATGTGACACAAGTATCCCAGGAGGCTGTGGGTTCCCCACTGTGGTGGTAAAAACAGAAGGGGAGTGGTCACATTTTTCCTTAATATGTAAAATGATTAGCTACCCTTTTACATTGTTAAAAATGTGAAAGGTCCCACTGTAAACAGCGACCCAAGGGGGTTTTAATATTAAAGGAAATATATGCTATATGCAAAACACAGATATGCAAAAGCAAAAAAGGAATTCATATATTGTACTGGGGACTAATATTAAGTGCACAAACCACTTACAATCATTAATATACATTATTTTTGTTATAATTGTCCATGCATAATTTCTGCATGATGCCTATTACTCTCTATTTATTGTGAAGCGCTGCTCTCTCACTGGTTAGTAGAATTGCAGTTTGAGCTCAGCCAAGAAATCAGCAAGGGGCTCACCCCACCAACAAGCAAAATAAATCACAGTAGTTTCTACCTTCCCATCCCAGATATACCAAACAAAATTGCCCCATCTTTGCTTGCCTGTCATCTTTGTTGATCTGGTCGCCAAAACCCACAGTGTCCACAATGGTCAGTTTAAGGTGAACGTTGCTTTCGTGAAGATCATATGTTTGTGGTCGTAAACTGACTCCATTCTCATAGTGGCTGGCTTCTTCTGTCCCAAATGTTGTGTTAAAGAGCGTGTTCATTAACGTGGACTTTCCAATACCGGTTTCACCTAAGAAATAAATAAGAGCATTATAATTATATAAACTAAAATACTATGGGGTTGGGCTACTTTTTCAATGTAAAGCATTTCTAAATCCAAGGGCAGATAATATATTAAAAATAGAAGCACTATATAATAAATATATGGCAGATGCATTTTTGTTCCACCCTGTGATTATGCTGGTAAACACATTTGCCCTGATTCATCAATGAAATGCACGTACGGTCAACGCACGTACGTACGCACGCGCCGGTCAGCAAGCTCTATTACTGCGAGTCGGGCCCGAGTTGTAGTGAACTCGCCTGCCAGTTTCCAGCAAAGATCTCGAATACGCCAATTAAGGCGATTAATTTTCAGCTGCGCGATTCAGAAGGAGATGTTAATCTCAATGGTGAGGTGATAGCAATTGATTAGCACACACCTGCGCCCTGTTCTGTGCTCATCTCTAGTCCATTTTACATGTCATTTTACATTCTATCAAGCTGGATATATACTACGTGGCACTTTGAAATATGTCATCACACAATAGTACGAGTGTAAAAATATATGTGAACAAACATTTGTGACCTGATAAAAATTTTATTCTAGTTTGACTTTAGAGAAATCAAATATTTTAGTAAAGAATTATAGGCAAACATGCTATAATACATGTATTAAGGAACATGTCAAAATACATTTAAATGTATACAAATACATATGCATTTTAGATAGTACTATTTTAACTGGACGTGTGTACGTGTGTGTGTGTGTGTCCCTTTGTCCCATTGTCACCATATTGGATTGCTTTTCTGAATAAATTGTCGAGAGAGACATATATATCTATAAAAGCAAACAAGAACGTGTGTGTGCTTGTGACTTTAGTGGGAAAATCTAGTCCGATGGCAAAGCCGAGGTTTTCGCCCGCGGAAAGTCGCAAGATTTACCCCCAGGCGGCTCCTCCAATCAGGCATCGTAAGCGTTTAGATAAGCGCCTATGTAGAGGAGCTGAACTCAGTTAACTCTTGCCCAACAGTAAAGAAATAAGTCATTTAAAATATGCTTTTTTCTTAGCGCATATAGATGTTTTAAACATTTGAACAGCACAAACATTTTTTTTTTTAGGGCTAAGGGTAATAAGTGTGCCATTAGAAAGAATACTTTTTTAGGGGAACAGTGACTTTTAATGCAAGCTCGCCGGTGTAAAACTGCCGGGGATGCACGGCTCCAGCAGCAAGATCATTTCTGTTACTAACTTCCGCGCGAATACGCCAGCGCCTGAAATTTAGTTGGTGAATTGAGCGAAGACTTCCGATTTTGGATCGCGAATACAAATGTGTCACTGAGCCTCCAATTTTGCTTGGTGAATCAGGGCCATTATGTCCAAAAGGAAAAATGTTCACCTACTGTACTCAGAAAGAGCTGCTCTAGAGAGTGCACTCCTAATGTGGACTACAGAACATCTCCTATCTCCATAATACTGATGGTGTTCTCGGTGGTCACCAAGAATTGGGAAGGGGGGATAACATGAATTGAGATTTCAGTACAATAAATGTCAGTCATTTTTTGCACTTGTAGAATAAGTGATGAAATGCTTTTAGTAACATATTGAAAAACCAATACTATGCCAAACTTTACAAGGACAATGAGATCTAGAAGTTATAAATCTGTCTTCATATAACCTGTCAACAATTGAAATCTAAATCCTATGTAGGGTATTAATATTTTTTTGCCTCTCCAATACCGCAAATAAGTTTAAAATAATAAAAATATTAATCTCTTTCCGAGAAGGTTAACCCTAAAAACCTTTTTTGACAAATCGTTTGAATTTAAATCCTAATAAGCTAGACTTCAAAATTTTCCAAAGATCCTTACCAATTATATCATGTATTATTATTAATATTATTATGCATTATTATAACCTAATCATGTATGATGGGTTAACCTATGAAGTGCTCAAACATATGATAAAATTATTCATATTATAGACAGACAATGGAATTTTGTATCAGTCCAAAACATTGTCCCATACATATACTGCATTGTAAATTATGTTAAAATGATACTCTCAAGCAACATTTTATTATTTTTTTATCTACACTTTAATAGCCACCAGTATTATATTATTGTATATAAAGTAATATTTTGTATTACTAGCAATCAACTATGTATTAGGTTATAGCACTGTGTAAAAATATCCTGTATTTGTACTACTGTAACTATCCTTCATAATATTTGTGTATATATAATATAACCATGGAACTGGAACTGACTGCATAGTTCTCCCCAGCCCCCTTTTGGTGGGCTGGCTGACCGGCTGCCCTGCCCTCTCCGCCTGGCTCTTATCAGCAGCTCTAATCCTCTGAACAGACAATGGAGAGGCTGCTCTGTTCTCAGCTGTCATTGGTTCAGAGGATTGAAGCTGCTGATAAGAGCCGGTGTCCTAACAAAAAAATCTACCCGTGAAAAAAAATCTACCAGGGGCGTATACAAATAGGCATGTACAATGACTTCATTGTTAGGAAAGTTTCACAGCTGTGTTTGTGTATGAATGCAGCATGTCATGTACTGTAGCCCTACATCTCTCCCAGTACAAACCTCCAAATCTTCTAAACAGTATGTCAACAGTATTCATCCCCCTACCTTTAATACCTTTCAAAATATGGGGGGTCATATTTATAAAAAAACTAGTTAAAATTAAACATCAGAGTTGCTGTTTTAAAAGTAAGTGTGTCTAGAAGCCCGAAATTAAACATACAAATTATGGACCCCCGGGGCAACTTACATAGCAAGGAGGTGCGAAACCCAAATTTATAGCTACCTGTCGCAAAACTAGAAATGTCATACTACACTACCCCGTCTCCTTCCCCACTTTGAACCCCAATTTCTCTGGAACGGGGAGATGTACAAAACCAAAAATGTAGGTGCAGGTGGGGGACACCTGTGGCTAGCACCTTCTAAATTTTCATCGTTAGCCTATCGTCAGAACACGAAGAACTCTACCTATCAAGAAAAATCTACTGTTACACATTGGTAGAGGCTTCTAGCACCTGAAACCTAATTTCTCTGGAACAGGAGTATACAGGTGAACAAAATTACAGGTGCAAGTGGAGGACACCTGTGGCTAACACCCCATAAAATTTCATCGCTAAGGCATCATCAGAACATAAAGACCTCTGCCCATCAAAAAAATCTACCGTGTTACACATTGCTGGAGGCTTCAAGCACCTGAACTCTAATTACTCTGGAATGGTGGGTGGGGATACAGGTGAACAAAATTATAGGTGCAAGTGGGGGACACCTGTGGCTAACACCCCCTAAAATTTCACCCAATTACCTTGACACTTTTGAATTTATCAAGGACATCAATCTGTTCGAACAAAACCTTTTTTTCAAAACCATGTTTGACAAGATGTGTAATCAAGACCTTGCACAGCTTCAATTGGAATCACAAACATTTAAAGCCTTGGATTTCCAAGTATTTAAGGATCTCCTTACACTAGCAATGGAAAACAAACAAGCAAACATGGATGATGATGCATCCCACAACCCCAACCTGTATCACCCAGATTTACCTCAGAGTGACCCATTGTTAACAAAACCTAGGTCAAACTTCTACCCTTCTTTTTCCCATAAACCTTGTATCCAAATCTTTGTTGAAACAGTCACAAAAGAGGTCCAGCAACTTCAAACCCAGAATATACCAAATCTCAACAATTTCCTCAGCAAACAGAAAAACAGCTCTACAATCATTAAGAAACAACAAATCATTAAGAAACCTTCTGACAAGAGAGGAAATGTAGTACACATGAACGTGGATCACTACGTTAGCATATGCATGAAAATTCTTAATAATACAGATTGGTACTTACCAATTTCTCAAGTAAATATAACACACTTCAAAGAAGAGTTTCACAATATCATTTTGGATGCCTATACCTCCAACTTTATCAATAAGGCAAACCAAAGAATATCTATAGATTCAGTCACCAACCACTCCAACCTTTTACAGGTTACCAAAACTCCATAAAAATCTCACAGACACCCCAAGGATGTCCAATCATAGCTGGCATCAACTCACTTACTTCACATGCAAGTGAACTGGTCGACTCCTACCTTCAACCAATTGTTATTAAACTACCATCCTTCCTAAAAGACACTATCAAGCTTTTGCAACTCACCAACATGATGACGGTTTCCTTTGGAAATCTTAGTCACCACTGGCGTTAAGACCTTATACACATGTATACCACATGACAAAGGCCTTGAAACCATCAAGAATTGAGATACACAGCTAAACCGGACTTACAACATCAAAACAATTTCATCATTTCCCTCTTAGAATTCATTCTGAAGAGGAACTACTTTACTTTTAATGACGCTACTTACCTGCAAATTCAGGGCAATGGGCACAAAGTGTGCACCAGCCTATGCTAATCTCTACCTCAGTGAGTGGGAGAAGGAACTCTGCCAACAACTAAAGGAGTCCACCTATGCCCAATCCATTCATCTATGAAAGAAATACATAGACAACATGCTCCTTTTTGGGTAGGATCCATTAAAGACCTACATGAATTTTTTACCCAACTTCAGAAGAATCCATACAACCGATCATTCACCATGAATTACGATCATACCAATATCGCCTTTCTGGATCTTTATATTCTCAAAAAAGACAACCAAATTTCTACAACTCCTTACAGAAAAGAAATGGCTGGCAACACAATCTTGCTCGCCTCCAGCTCACATCCCAAATCACTTATCAAGAGTATACCCTACAGTCAATGTTTACAATTAAAAAGAAATTGTTCGACTAAGAACGATTACATTAAGGAAGCCAAACTACTACAACTGAGATTACTGGAAAGAGGATACTCTATGAAACTCCTTAAAAGAGCTTATCAGAAAGCTGAACTCAAAACGAGGGATGAACTCCTTTGGAAGACACACCATACATCCGAGGAAACAATATCCCAAACTAGGATTATTTGCAAATTTATCATACAACACAACACGCTACAAGATATTTGTGGTAAACATTGGAACATCTTGAGTGACGATCCATCACTTGCCAAACAAGTGGGAAACAGACCTCACTGGTATTCCGAAGAGCACCCTCCCTAAAAGATCACTTAGTACGCAGCCATCTTTATACCATAACTCCATCAACACTAGTGAAAGGCACCTTCAAATGTGGCCATTGCAAACAATGTCAATGAATTCAGGAGTCTCTTTGCAAGATACTCCCCAATGGCACCACTCACAGACCCAATTACCACATCGACTGTACCACACAAGGAGTCATATACCTTATCTCCTGTAAATGTGGGGCTTTTTATGTGGGAAGACAATTCAAAGAAAGGATCTATGAGCATATCTATTCAACCACATTTGGAAGAATCACAACGCCCCTAACCTATCATGTGGGCACCCAACAAATTTGACCCCTCCATGATTTCCTTTACTGGCCTTGAATACGTCCCCAGTAACCCTAGAGATGGCAAGAGACAAGAGTACTGCAAACAGAGTGCAAGTGGATCACTAACCTTCAAGCCACTAAAGCCCCAGGCTTTAATGACATGGTCAGCTTCAAACCCTTTTTCCACTTCTCTTAAACAAGAAAATTCTTGGTCATTGATCATTTTTCTGTGCATTATAAGCTTTAATTACATATTTTGCACTAAAGATTTAAAATACCAGTATCCTGACTATGTGTTAGTCTTATTGCCTAAATCATCAGGATTGTCCAACTTGGTATTATCTCACTTTGATTATATTTCGCTCTTCCTACTTTATGTATCACTATGTGTATTTATTGAATGCATACCTCTTAATATTTTGCAATGCCATCTGTCTAACTGCATGTGTGTGTCTGGATGCATCATTTTTCAGCATGCCCTTATCAGACTCTCTCTACCTCCTTCTCCCTATTGATATTTACTTTATAATACACTCTGGCCATACCTCCTCATTTATGAACCCAAGTCCCTGAATAAAATTCACTTTTAGTATTGTATCGCGCATTCCTTTGTGCTATGCCACACGCATGCGCAGTCCACATTTCTGTACAGCTCCATTTATAGCACAAGCATGCATTTTTATCCCTAGTACAGGCAACCTTTCAGGGCAGAAGAGTTCCTCGCCCCCGCGGTGCATGCCCGATCTCACGCGCATGCCCAGTCCACATTTCTGGACGCCAGTCCCTACCTTCCTAAAGCGCCATACTTGTCAGCCCTAATCCAGCTGCCCTATTTCCCAGACAGCACAACCATCTGGCACCCATTCTCCACACTGATACATGGTAAGCTCATTTCCACCATCCATTTATATATCCCACCTCCAGGTTCATGGATATATTCTTTTCTTTTTTTAATAGGAAGCCCCACTGTGACTCCGACCCTAGTTCTACTACCTATGTCCACAAATATGCTTTTCTAAAACTGGATGGTAACTCATAACTTTAAACAGTTACCAACCTATATCTCCCTATTACTACAGAAATGTGTACGTGTGTACGTATGTGTACGTATCAATAAATTATGATCACAAACACATTGCAATAATAAGCTATTTACATTGTTTATTTAAACGTGTACATATATTTTCATTACCACTCTGTGAAAGATGCAAGTCCCCTGAAAAGGCCAATACAGGCGAAACATGTCGGGACATCACATCATATCATAATTGTTCAAGCACCAATGTTATAGGATCAATATTGTCTAGATCATTAGTCCCTTATCTACCTTGCCCCCCCCCATGGTTTGTGGGGAGGTTCAGGACATAATTTCTGTTACTTTTTACCAAAGTTTGCTATGTTTATACTGTTTGTTATATAAATTGAATATAACCTACGTAAAATACACCAATTTATTTTGCCAAAAAAAATGTTGGAACATAAAAAGTCTATCCTCGCCAATCATGCTAAGATTTAACAAATCAGGCCCAAAGTATCATGCCAGTGCACGTTTAGTTATACTTTAGGAAATTACTAGCAGTTTGTGATCTTAGCTGCTAATAAGAGTGCATTAAACAGGAGAAATAATTATTTTTGGTAACTGTCTATGTAGAAATAATTTAGGTAAAAAGCAGATTCCTTCCTTGTTCTCAAGTTTTCTTCACAGGTACAGGACAGATGAAGACAAAATAAATGTAAACAAAGCAACAGTTACAACAATTGGAAACTGTGATGACTGCTCCCAAAAACAAATTTAGTGTTATATAGTAAAAAAATGTAAACAATACCATTCGTACCGGACAGTCTTCATTGCAAGCTTTATAAATGAATGACTACACTGGTCAACAAACATTTTCTTGCCAAACAGATTTAGGTTATGTTTGATGCACAGATTCCAAATATGGTATTGGTTTTGCTAGATTGGCTCTAGTTTTTTAAATAATTACCTCAATATTTACCTCACTGAAAACTAATGAAACTTGAAAATTAAGCAAAACTTAACTAGATATGCCGACGTATACAAAAGTACATTTTTGAAATACTTAATGTCAATATATTCTATATTCAGTATATTTACAGAACTATTTAAAAAGAAGTAATTGAAAAACTCAGTTTGTATGATTTCCTTTTATGTTGATGATCAGGACAATGAAGTTGAAGGGTCCAGCAGTAGTCTGCCATCATGTGTCTATCCCATGCCCCCCAGAAACCTTTCCTCCATCACCTTTACGAGGGGGGCTGAGAAGTTCCTGGCTTTGCCCAGAAAGAAGTGAGCCAGAGTTATGAAATAACACATTTATTCAACATTGTCCCCCTAGAGACTGATGCACTTGGTAGAGCGTAGTCGCAGCTTTTCTAGACCGTTCAAATAAAAGTCCTTTGGTTGCGCCGCAAACCAGCTCTCAGTAGCATCTTTGACATCAGAAATGTCCTCAAAACGTTGCCCCTTCAAGTGTTTCTTCAAAATCTTCAAATCTGAAGTGTTTCTTCAAAATCTTCGGGAACAGATAACAGTTCGAAGGGGCGATGGTGGACCAATTGGAACCAAGGTTGTTCAATTTGGCAGCCACAACGTTGGACATGTGGGCAGGTGCATTGTCCTGCAAAAAAAGGATCCCTTTGGTCAACTTTCCACGGTGTTTCGTCTTAATTGCCTCCTTCAGCTAGTCCAGTAGGTTAGCATAATACTGTCCGGTGATACTAGAGCCCTGAGGTAGTCAGTCCACCAACAGATTTTTTGGCCGTGAATTTTTAGCAGATTTCTGGGTTCGGAATTTCTTCGGCCACGGGGACCCGCTGTTCCTTGGTTTCAGGATCATAGATGTGGAGCCAGGTTTCATCCTCAGTCATTAACCTAGCCAAAAAGTCCTGTTCAGCTTCAAAATGGTCCAAAACGGCTTACGATGCTTCAACTCGTTCCTTCCTCTGGTCACTGTTCAAACGTTTCGGCACCCACTTCGCTGGAAGCTTGTGCATGTCTAGGATAGTGGCGATAACAAACCCAACATGCTCCCATAAGATATCAAGTAAAGTATCTGGGCTATCTTTTTTGCAGTTATGCGCCGGTCCTCAAGGATCAGCTCATGGACAGCATCACAGGTTGCTGGGTCAGTTGTGGTTGGGGGGTGCCCACTGCTGGGCTCATCTTCAACGGTGAAATGCTCAGTCTTGAAAGGAGATATCCAGGTTTTGACAGTGCTGTAAGGAAGGACACTTCTCCCCCAGTGTTTGTGACATCTCAGTGTGAATGTCCTTTGCTGACTTTCCCTTAAGAAACAAAAACTTCATGACGACCCGTAACTCCAACGACGTGAAACTTGCTTGTGCCTCTGGCATCAAAGCTTCTCACTAAAAGAAAAAATAGTTTTAAGAATCGCAAAGACCCGATATTTGCACAGTTACATACTAAGATATTAGACTGTCATTTGCACCCACACTCATTTTTCTATTTCATCTCGAAGGGGGCAAAGCGAGGAACTTCTCAGCACCCCCTTGTATATCTTGGTGGAACTTCTCCCCTTGTTCCTCACTGAAATTGCCAAGGTTTTCTGGAAATTTTTGCAAATGGCTACGGAGATAGTGTACCTTCACGCTCATAGTAGCACCTAAGTTTTTAAAGTTTAAGAACAAGTTTTGTATCAGTTCTTCATATTTTGTGCTTTATGGTTCTTGACAAGCATGACATAGCTGTGACAGGCAGAAGCTTCAGTATCAGTCATGTAACTTGTAAAATTTGAATCATGTATCAGTTTCCGAATCTGGGGTCCATCAAAGATTCCTGCTTTTAATTTTTCAATACTCAATCCAGGGAAGAATCTACAAAGGGTAGCGCGGTGGCTCAAAGCACTCTGGCTCTTACAGCGCTAGGTCCCAGGCTCGCATCCCAGCCGGGACACTATCTGCATGGAGTTTGCAGGTTCTCCCCGTGTCTGCGTGGGTTTCCTCCGGGTACTCCGGTTTCCTTCCAAATCCCAAAAACATGCAGTTAGGTTGTTTGGCTACCCCCTAAATTGACCTTAGACTACATTAATGACATATGACTATGCCCATTTTAATATTTTCATATTCTTTTTTAGGTTTTGTTGAGTGACCAATTGGAATTGATGCATAGCAGTTGCCATTATGCAGTGAAACAGATTTCAAACATGGAATGGAACTATGAAAAGCTGCCAGACTTCTGCTCTTTATTCTGGTACTCCCAATATGGGCTAGTAGTCCAGGGATGTTACAACAGTACACAAAGTCTCCATCATCACTGAAATATGGTAGGAGTGTCACCTCTCTTGTCCTATAAACCGTTATTTTAATTTCCGGTCTCAGACAGTTCTTTTCTTTTAGCCTGGATGCTAAAAGTTCAGATGCTTGTTTTGACAGACTTGGGTCACAAATTAAATCATTGAGCTCTTCTTGGGAGAACTGCTGGTTTGATGAAACACTGCCTTCATATTCACTTCCATTGCTAAATCCTGGATTACAATCCAAACCCTTTATATACTCCATGTCCGATACAGGACAGGGAGTGTACTGAACACTGGTATGGGAACATCAGCACCATGCTGCACAGGTCGTCTTGCTGATTCCAAATCAGGGTACTCTCACTTGTTTTTCTTATAACGATTGATACCTTTTACATTCACAGCACAAAAATACAATCATTATGATAATTTTTGGGCTCTCTTCATACCATAGGTACACCAAATTTCAAACTTCAAAGTTTTGCATACCATATGGGGTGCCCGATACTTATCTTGGTCCCCCAGTTTAATACCAAAACATGCAAGATAAGCTTGTTTCACAAATTCTGCAATGTTTCTTCTTTGTATTTTCTAAGAATATTCACCACAAATGTAGCAAAATACATTAGGGTCATTTAACCTCCTGAGCTGTTCATTTCTGTCTGGATTTATATGTCTAAAAGCAGAAGTGTTTTTCACAAAAATTTATTTTACAGTATAATAATAATAATATAATAGTATGAATAAAAAAAAAATTGGAAACACAAAATAATGTCAAAATAATAAATTAAATAAATTAAAAAAAATAATTTAATTTTTTTTTTAGGTTATTTACTTTTTTAAAAAAAAAATAACCAATATACTCATATTATTATATTATACTGTAAAATAAATGTTCATGCAAGACAATGTACTGCTTTTACACAAAAAATCCACTGTATTGCATTCAATACAGGTATTTTGTATTGAATGCAATACAAATAGATTTCGAATTTCCTGCCCAACCGTCAATGTACGCAAGCACGGAACTCCCCGGTGACAGAAGACGCTGGAGGAAGAAGAAAGGAGAGGCGAAGGAAGAGAGAAAACGCGAAAGATGACACGGGACTCCCGCAGATCAGGTAAGACTTAATTTACTATTTTCCCCATAGGTTTACCTACCCTGAGTGTGACTTGGGGTTACCGCTTTTAGCATCTTTTTCCTACCCCGGGTCACACTCGGGGTTACCACCCAGGGGGTTAAACAACTTCTCCTTGAAGAACTCATATTTCTGTAAAAAAAAGAAAATGCATGATTAAAATTAGGCAAATGAATGTTTCATGAAAATAATGCTACATTTAATATATAAAATGCAAAACATCAGTGTAAATAAGGATTGGTAATAATATGTTGTGCATTTATTCTTGGTAAAATTGTCTATTCCGATTCCTGTATCACAAAAACTAGAGCCAATTCAATGAAACTGATGTAATTTCTGGATTCCGCAAACCTAAAATACCCTAAATATATTAAAAAATCCTTGGCAAGTAAAAGGTTGAGGTGTGCTATCAGTCCACATTCAGCTTACCCACACAGAGGATGTTGAAGCAGAAGCCTTGTGTGACAGATTTACTAACAAGCTGATCCGGAAGACTGTCAAAACCCACATGGCCTCCCAATGTGAGGCTACGTTTTTCGTCATTCTGCCAAAAAAAGAAAGAAAAGACAATTAGGATTAGTTTTAGCCCTCACAGAGTTAAAAAGACCATATTAGGGAGATGTTCGGGAGAACTCTGTCAGATGTGTCCTAAGGAGTGAACACTGATTTTGTTTTGATATGCTACATTCCAGACATACTGCTAATAAGGAAGCAGAAATGAGCAGAAAAAAATTATAGCTCAGAAGCCAAAATGTGATTATCATCATCCAGAATTCATGCAACTCAAAAAATATGATTATAAGAATTTACATTTTAGACTAAAAGGAATACAGAAGTCAGTGTGTATGAAGTACAGCACAGAAACCTTCAATGTGCTCTGCACATTGATAATCACTTGTCCACAAACTTTGCATGACAAAATGAGGCCAATTTACTAAAGAAGTATACACATATATATAAATGTATTCTTACAACACACACAATACACACATGGAAGTCTCTGTGGTGCTGGAAGTACTGGTGTCAGTACCTGTGCCACCTGCTTCAGCCTGCCCACATAAAGTACAGCCACATCCAAAACATTACTTACTCTGCATGCATACACAGATGCTGTGTTAGTCCATTAGCAATAAACAAGTTTTCTTTTCTAACATAGAAATAAAAATAAAATAGGTTAAAAAGTCACTTGCCAAATGATTCTTTTCTAAACAATATCCATTAGTTCACACCAAGCATATACAATACTGTACTGCACTCAAACAAGTGGTCTTTCATTTGCAAAAAGCACAATATGCCATGATTTACCTATAAAATGTTCACACAAGTAAAAAGTAAAAACCAACAGGCCCATGTGTGAAAAGGTTGGCCCAGCACTCTTCCAAAGCAGCTCCTAAATAGTGGATGTGCAAACCACTTTTTAATTGAAATCAGGAAAATATGAAAAATGTGTGACTCTGAGACTTACTGTAAATAGTACTGTAAAAATATTCTAAAAAAAATTTGATCTATACATATAAGAAATATTCTAAATATATTGTAATAATGATATTGGTCCAACATAATTGGAATCATCAGTGGCTTCATTTACACAGAAGCTGCTCACTGCACTCTTGCAACAAAAGCAGGCCCAGCTAATTTTGACATATTTAGCGGCTATTGTAGGTGAAGAGGCACCGGGCATACAGTGAGGGAAAGATGTATTTGATCCCCTGCTGATTTTGTACGTGTGCCCTCTGACAAAAAAAATGACCAGTCTATAATCATAAAAGTAGGTTTATTGTAGCCGTGAGAGACAGAATAACAACAAAAGAACCCTCAAAAACCCAGTGCTGAAAAGACAGAGCTTGATGTGCATTGTAATGAGTGAAATAAGCATTTGATCCCCTATCAACCAGCAAGATTTCAGGCTCCCTGATGTCTTCCCTGTATGCAGGTAACAAGCTGAGATTAGGAACACCCTCTGTAAGGGAGTGCTACTAATCCAAGCTTGTTACAGTACCTGTATTAAAGACACCTGTCCACAGAAGCAATCAATCAATCAGATTCCAAACTAGCCACCATGGCCAAGACCAAAGAGGTGTTCAAGGATGTCAGGGACAAGATTGTAGACCTACACAAGGCTGGACTGGGCTACAAGACTATCGCCAACCAGCTTGGTAAGAAGGTGACAACAGTTGGCGCGATAATTCGCAAATGGAATTAACACAAAATAACTGTCAATCTCCCTCGGTCTGGGGCTCCATGCGAGATCTCCCCTCATGGAGTTGCAATGATCAGGAGAACGGTGAGGAAGCTACACAGAACTACATGAGGGGAACTTGTCAATGATCTCAGGACAGCTGGGACCATAGTCACAAAGAAAACAATTGGTAACACACTGTGCTGTGAAGGCCTGAAATCTTGCAGAGCCCACAATGTCCCCCTGCTCAAGATAACACATGTACAGGCCCGCCTGCAATTTGCCAATGAACATCTGAATGATCCAGAGGAGAACCGGGTGAAAGTGTTGTGGTCAGATGAGACCAAAATTGTGCTCTTCAACTCATCAACAGTCATCAACTCAACTCACTGTGTTTTGAGGAGGAGGAATGCTACTAATGACCCCAAAAACACCATCCTCACCGTGAAACATGGACACATTATGCTTTGGGGGTTGTTTTTCTGCTAAGGGGACAGGACACCTTCAATGCATCGAAGGAACAATGGACGGAGCCATGTACCATCAAATCTTGGGGGAGCACCTCCTTCCCTCAGCCAGGGCATTGAAAATGGGTCGTGGATCGGTATTCCAGTATGACAATGACCCCAAAACACACAGCCAAGGCAAAAAGGGAGTGGCTCAAGAAGAAGCACATGAAAGCCTAGCCTAGCCAGTCTCCAGACCCTAATCCCATTGAAAATCTGTGGAGGGAGATAAAGGTTTGAGTTGCCAGACCTTCGTCTCGAAACCTTACTGACTTGGAGAGAATCTGCAAAGAGGAGTGGGACAAAATCCTTCCTGAGATGTGTGCAAACCTGTTGGCCAACTACAAGAAAATTCTGGCCTCTGTGATTGCCAACAAGGGGTTTGCCACCAAGTACTAAGTCATGTTTTGCGAAGGGATCAAATACTTATTTCACTCATTACAGAGCACATTAAGCTCTGACTTTTGAGCACTAGGTTTTTTGAGGGTTCTTTTGTTGTTATTTTGTCTCTCACAGCTACAGTAAACCTACTATTACACTTATAGACTGGTCATTTCTTTGTCAGAAGCTGTAAACCTGCCGCATGAAAAAAAAGATAAAGGCCATCTACAGTTTGTTGCCAAGCAAGTTCAACCCTATGAGAAATATTTATCTTTTTTGGTAACAAGAAAGTAATACATCACCATCAGTTTTATTCATGTAATTTCCAGTATGAAGTTTTATTATAGATCATGGGAATTTTACACAGTACCATTAGCTGCACTTTGCTCTAAGTGGAATTCTCGGTATCTGCCAATATTCAGTGTATGTAGACAATGCCCCTGATTCATCAAGCAGAATCGGATTATCGGTCGCGCATTCGTATTAGCGATCCGGAATCGTACACGGTCGCGCTATTCAGCAACGGAAAAAGCTCGCGCACGGAGCCGCGCTTATCCGACAGCTTTTTACTGGCGATCTTGCA
>NC_092859.1:62062205-62065672 GCF_032062135.1 Pyxicephalus adspersus
CCGCGGTAATCCGCGATCGCTGGCCGCGCGTACGTTCGCGCTTCCAGCGATCGCGGATTTCAATGATGAATCAGGGGCAGTGTCTTTAAGGCAAATCGTGTTAGGCAAACTGCAGCTACTCATTTGGGTTGGGCATCCAAAAGCATTGGAGTTTGGAAATTAAATGGCATTATCACTATTCATTAAAAAAAGTGGTGCCCATTTTTAGATCCACGATTCTCCTTGGGGATAGGGAGGGATGATCCAAAATAAAATGGGAAAATTGGGGATGGCTGGAAACTCTGCTCTGTTCTTGAGCACACCTATATGATAAGTAGTCAATAACTAAAATGCATTTTGTGATAATTTACTCCAGTGTTTTTTAATAACAAATTAACAAAAGCTATTACTTAGCTATAAGTTATGTCACACTACATAAATAAATCTTTCACATTGGGAGAAAAAGGAGCAAGAACTATGTACCGTATTTTTCGGACCATTAGACGCTCCGGACTATAGGACGCACCAGGTTTTCCGCACGGGAAAACAAGAAAAAAAAAAATTCATTTGATTTCCCCTGAGATCCAGCGTGCGGCACTTGTGCCCGCCCATGAAGGCGGCGCCGATCGGCATTCATCAAATCAATCGGCGCTGCCTTCATGGGCGGGCACAAGTGGTCCGAAAAATACGGTAATTGCACATTTCATTATGTATTTGTACATTTTATGTTGTCCACATATGGTAAGTTATTTAGAGCTACATCTTTTTTTTTTTTTTTTTTAATAACCATATGTGGACAAAATGAAATGTACAAAATTTTCCATGTTTTTTTTTTTTTATAATTTTCATAAGGCCTAACAGTGTTTTAGTGCGGAACCAATTCTCTTGTACCTATTATCATAATCTCCATTTAATACACAGGTATTTAAGCTGGGAAATAGGTTTTATTGAACCCCGCAGAAATAGCAGGTTGAGTACATGAGATTTAAAAAAAAAATTAAAAAAAAAAAAAACTTTATCCTTTATTAAATCCCTATTCAGTTCAGTTTATATATATATATATATATATATATATATATATATATATATATATATAAATAAACACTGGACACACTAGGTTCTTCACCACTAAAGTTAATTTAGTGTAGGCGGGATTGTGCCATGATCAACAAACACAAAACATACTTGCAGATTATGGCACACAACTACCTCTTTTGTGCCCTCCAGTAAATTCCAGGGTCCCAATAGTGATCATTTTACACTGTTTTCAACATTAAGGTCGACACCATTACATAGGCAATAAGCCAAACGAGTCAAAAGACAGAAGGGAAAATGCAAAGACATTGCATATCTTTTCTACCAAAACCCTTTATCTCCAGGTGACTTTTTGTGCAAACGAGTTTACTTCTGCTTTAAAATTCAAAAAATAAGAAAAAGAGTGGGGAAAAAGAATGGGAGTAAAAAGGGGGGGGGGATAAGGGAAATAGGAAGAAAAGAGAGAAAAACATTAGGGGATGTTAAGGTAAAGTCTCTCAGAAGACAATGTAGTGCCGAGCCTAGACTGAAGCCATAATACTACAGTAAAAGAAGACAGAAAAAAGAGGCTCTTTGTGGGGCACCTATATGTTAAATTTCTATAAAAAGATACATTTTATTGAGGACAGATCATAAAAAGACATACAATACATACATACACTTGTTACATACAATCAATTATAAAAGGTTGTCAAGGAGTCAAATGCCCAAACAAATCCCACTTAATTAAGTAGGTTACGAAAAAGTTGGTAATAACTGCATTCTGAGCCGATGCGTTTCACACCCAAAGAGCTTCATCAGGGGAATAATGAGTAATAGCTCAGGAGCTAAAGGAATTAGGTAAACCATGAATACCAATTAGAATAAGGCATTGATAATATTTAGTACAGTTATGTTCAAAAATATATACAAACAATACAGGATTAGGTGAAAAGGCCACAATTTCCAAAGTACTTCAATCTCAAAAAACATGTTACCCAAATATATCAACACATGTAAACCAGTATGATGTAGGTGTGGCAAATTCTATATTAGAAAAAAAAAAAAAAGAGCGTTTTGAAAAATGTATTTACGAACATCTTTACTTACATCAATATGGGTAAAATGACTATGCCAAGTATTCTCCATGTGTGGACTCAACACAAATTTGACACTTGTTTTATTTCCTTTTCAGTGTTCGAAAGAATTTTCCCCAACCCCAGAGGGGGTGATTTTGATAAAGCTCTCTTGAAAGCGTAATCTAGATTGATCTATACTTTAAACGCCCAAACACTCCCTGGCCTGAATGACATGATGCCATATAAACCGTTTCTTTGAGAAATACATACTTTAATATAGTAATCAAACATCAGGGTGTAGGAGGAATTCTTGTACCCACTGTAGGATTCAAAATTTAATATAGTTAATCAAACATCAGGGAGTAGGATTCAAAATATAATTAGGCTGTTCATTTGCAATTTAGTCTAGAGTGGGATTAAAACTATACGAAGAGGTGGTAAAACTCCTGGACAGTGAAATAGAAGTCACTGTCTCATTACAGTGGTTTAAACCAGTTATTGTTCAAATAAACAAAATGAATGTATCCATGTTTGTTCATATATAACAATAGTGAAAATCTAATCATAATTTGATGGAGTGGGGACTTATTTCCAGGGAGCTCCCACTGTTACCTTAGGTACCCCTTGCCACTAATCACCAGATGGTATACGATTCACTGGGAGTGGACATTGCTGGGAGCAGGTCATGACAATATGGCACTAAAGCGGTCATCCTGTTGATGGAACTGGTCTCTGCTCAGGACCCAGGCAAGAGCTGTTAAGTGACGGGCAGTGGTGTTAGGGGCAGTTAGGGACTGGGGCTCATCCTGGGACTCCTAACATCAAAACAGAAAATAAATCTCTTAACCACCTAGCCGGTATGCCCGTACGAAGGTCGGGCAAAAAAAAATGGCTAGGATGGTTAACCCCGTAATTTTGTCACATACTTACCTCCATGGTCCCGCTGTGCACATCCAGCGGGACCATGGAGGTAAGAATTCCAGCGTCGTTTTCCTATTCCAGCGCCGTCCTCCGTCCATCGTCGTCCGTCGATCTCCCTCTCCAGCGTCGGGTGCCAGCGGGACCGGTAAGATGCCGGCCGTTATCTTGTGTTCCGCCGCCCGGCCGGCTGAACACAACATTCCGGCCGGCTGAACACAAGATACCGGCCGGCTGAACACAAGATACCAGCCGGCATCTTACCTGGTCCCACTGATCGTCCACGTCCGTCTTCGTCCAGCGCCGGATGATCTCTGCAGGGAGAAGCCGTCCGGTGGAGAAAAAAAAAACGGACGGCTCCTCCCTGCGTGCGTGATGACGTCGGCGCGTGTGCGGGAAATTCAAATAGAAACTCATTCATTCATTTTGTATTGGATTCAATACAAACTCCTGTATTCAATCCAATACAAAATAATT
>NC_092859.1:62066181-62079795 GCF_032062135.1 Pyxicephalus adspersus
TAGAACCCCTGTTCGGACATATTTCTGTAAGTTACAGGTCTACAATTTAAAAAAAAAAATTTCATGAAAAACAGTGGATCACTTTTGGTACAGAATACTAGACCTCAGTGTAACGCTCAGGTGGTTAAGACCTCATTAGGCCCAGGATTTCTCCTGGCATTTTTCCATACACAGCTCAAGTGTGTGTTTTCTTCTGCTAAGATGTAACTAGGGGTGCTGGCAAAGCACTTGTCTGCCTCTCTCCAAAGGCCATACCTAAAAATGTATTAAATGATGTAACACAATTCAGGTTTGGAGAAGCACTGTTATAATAAATGGCCTAATAGCCGATATACCTGTTCATTACATACAAATTATGGCTGGTGGCAGGAGCCAGCAAGGTGCTGTACACATCATGTGGAAAACATCACAACATACCAGGCCCGATTAAATAAAGCTCTCCAAGACTGGTGAGGATACATGTTCATCCGTGAACCTGGGTGATCAGGAAAACCTGGAATTGATCTGGTCCACTATTGAAAACATTTGCTAACAAAAAGCAAATGACTTAACAAATCCATTTCAGTTTTCTGGATCACCCAGGTTCACTGATAAAAGTGCATCTTCTCCAACCTAACAGAGCTTTAAAAAATCAGGCCCCTTGTCTCAAAGGACCTCAGCCCAGATACAAGAATTGAGCTTGCTCCTTGCAGAAGTAATGCAACTGCACCTTAATGGCCAGTTTCTGGAGGTATTGACATTCCTAAGCAGGCTGACTTTGCATAAATACTACCCTAGGTATGTAATGCTTAGCCTCCACGATTAAAGCAAGTGAAATCAAATAAGTGAAATCAAATAAATGAAAAGGGCCGACCAATAAATGAAAAGGGTAGACTAGGGACAATAAGACTTGGAGAAAAAGGCTACATGAAGCTAAATGTCCTACAGTCTGGAAATGTTGTGGTCTCCAACCTGCTGCAGCTTGTAATGCACACTGTTCATTCATTATCACACTTTTCTCCTCTGATAGCTTTCAAAGAGAGCATTTTCTTTACGTTAGAAATATCCTCTCATTTACTGTTAAGTACACAGGCCCAGAAGTAAAGAGGAATATCTATGAAACATGGAGTGGTTTTACCACTTCCCTACTTTGTACAATGAAAAAATTAAGTGTTGGCTTTAGATATACTCTACCATAGTGGTCGCCAACCTATTCAGACCCACAGACCACTAAATTTACTGTCTCCTGACCACGCATGTGTGGGGAGCCAGGTGTCGCTCAAAAGGGAAGAAACTTGCCCCATAGTGATGTCATGATTCCAGAAAATGCCCACTTTCCCATCGCAGGTCTGAGCCTGCGACAGGAGAGTGGGCAGGTTGTGTCCAGAGTCAACCTGATCCCTACAGGGGACATGGTCCGTGGATTCGGTCGGTGCACTTTCCTATTGTAGAAGGAGATAATGGGATGGGGGCGACTTCAGGTCAATGGAAGCAGCGTTTACTCTGGGCCAGGTGACAAGATAAAAAAAAAAATTGACTACTACAACAGAAGCATTGTCAGAAAGAGGACTCTTCATCACAGTCAGTCTTTTCTATGTCAGATCCAAAAGTAACATCAACTCAAAATAATTTTGGCCTCCTAAAAATGTACTGAAATTCTTTATGCAGTGGGTATATTTCTTACTTGGCAGCTCTGTTCTATCTATACCTGTTCTCAAAAAAACTCATGGATTTAAAAGCCCTTTTATTACTACCGCAGAAACCTATTAAAGTAAAAACCCAATGAATTATTCTTGTAAGAGCTCCAAGGTCCAAAAAAACCTACAGGTCTTCAGAGTACACACTGATCTTTAAAAGCTGGCGCACTATTATAGCCTGTTTCTTTCTCAGATTCCTAGTTGATACCCACTCATGCAATGGATGGTCCCCAAGGTCAAATGGTAGATGGGAAGATGTAGAGGTGTGAGGAAGAAAGTTGGGTATTGACCAGGAAGCGGTGGGGCTGCCAATTTGTAAATTAAGTTTTAGAACAGTCAAGCTCTGTAAATGCAACAGTTCCTTCTAGGTGCAAGCATCAAAGTCACCTAATAAGTTGAAGATCCTCATTTTTACTGGATGAAGCAGTACTCGAAAAATGCAGTGTATACTATACGCTGCCAGCGTAGACAGAATGCGGCCTTGCCTTCACGGTGCTCTGGGACGAGCAATAAGACAAAATTTACCAATGTGTCACGGTAGATATACGGCTTATGGTTTCACAACATCCTTAAAGCAACATTGCATTTTTTGAAGACCATTATAAAATGTAATAAAAGAGGGTCAGTTTTATTATAAACATTTATTTTCAAAGAGTAATCAAAATTTTCTTCTACTTGCACAGTGAAGAAAAAGAGGGATTTGCCCAATTTCCCACATGAAGCCTTTATGAGATATTTATACTGTATAACTTTCTTACAGACAATTACAGACACTTTCTGACGCATACTATTACACTATATCAGTTTGTTCTAGATTTTCTAGTAAAAGTTCCCTAAGTGCTTAACATTTGTACAATTTTTCCCTTTGATGAGACATATTCAAAATGTGTAACTGCTATTAACTGTACACAATAACAAAAATACCAAAACTATTCTCATTGCTAAATAGAGTAGAAGTTCAGAGGCTCTGGCATGATAGGAGGTTATGGGAATGGACTGAAGGAATGATAATTCTGTTATCCCAGCTGGGAAATCTCTTGAACTGACTGTGGTCATTACTGGGAAAGAGAAAAGGAAGCAAAACATCACTGAAAAAATTCATAGCAGGATACAGACTGAAAATTAACATAGTGCAATGCTGTGGGGGTAAGACATACAATTGTTTTGAAATAACCCTTTAAAACTATAAAATGCAAATTCTCTCTTGAGACCATACAGATAACCGTTCATTACACTTCTCATCTGAGAAAGGGTAAACCTTTTGGACACGGGGAACGCGGCTCCTCAGCATGAAAACTAATGAACATTCCAAATTGAAAGCAGTCTATAGAAGGCCATTGTTGGCTATTTCCCATAGTTGCGTGTTAATCTTTGATTTCTATACTGCCCATTAAAAACTGAATCCAGCCTCTTACTATAATAGACCACTCCACTTCTTATGAAAAGGCTTTTTAGAGACTGACTGATAATAGGTGTACAATATTAAAGCATAGGAAAAGAAACTGTAAAAAGCAGGGCATGCAAGAATGGTGGAGAAAGACGTAAACTGCAACACACCATAACAAATAATTATACAGGACTGTTGTGAATAATAACAGTATCTAGGACTGGGAGGGTCAACAAAAACTCCTCTGATTTTGAAAGGTGTCCAGGGAGCACAAAAACAGTTTTGCAGGTATGACCAGGTACCTGTGGATAGATGAATATGCCTAAATCAGCCATTTACTTTCATAGACGTAATAACGTTAAGTGTTGTTTACAGCATTTCTTTCTTTTGTAAATAGATATTAAATTTAGGTAACAAAACAAAGGAAAAATTAATAGAATTTCGCTAGATATTTTAGCAAATGTATTTTTCCAGTTATAAAGTCAGTAGCAACAACCAGATGTAAGACTACACAGCATTGTTGCGAGGTCAAAGTATCTTGTGCGTGAAGACTAAACCTGCAACATTTCAGAATCTGAGGAATTTTCAGAGGAAATTAAGCTTTGTTATTCCACACCCTACCCAGTGCAGGGTTAAAGACCCCTAGACAAATCAAAAATGTTTTTACACTAAAGAAATAATGTAAATGTCAGTCATATAGACATGTAACACGAGCCACTGGCCTCTGAACCAGAACAAATAAATCAAAGAAGACATCTCATGCTGAATCCTTGTGCAGGGCTGGACAGCAACAACTATCTTTCAGTATATTGGGCCAAGGAAAGCAGAAACACTCTGAAAGGTTCTGTGAATTACCAGTAGCATAAACCATGTAGTAGATAGATACTTTATTTAAAGTATACATTGCACCAGGAATAATTAGGCAGATTATTAAGGTAGCAGTGTCTCAGTGACTATAGTTGATGGTTTACAAATTGCTAATTTATATTATATATTGTCATTAACTTTAAATCTCTCCCTCACGATGTTTGCTATATGTTGCACACCCCATTTGAAGGATTTGGAACAAGCTTAACACAGGTTTTTACTGCACCCACAGTAATACAAACATTCATTATTTTCAAGTCACAGGGATGAAAAGTGAGGCCAAATGTCTCTAATGGAGATTAAACTTTTTACTACAACGTTAATATCTTTCAGTGTAAATGGTTTGTGGCCATTGAGCGAGAAATGTGTCATGTGACAAATCCCTCTAAATATGTTTTCCAAATAGCTTCAGCAGTAAAAATATTGGGGGTTATAAATTTGTGTTGTATTACTTTAAAAACTACAATGGGCAGACAGCCTTAGCTGCACTAAAGTGTGAATGTAGATAAATATCATGATTAGTGATTCCCCCCCCCCCCCCCTTAACAACAGTAGAACTGGATACTCTCTGGTCATTATAGTTAGTGGTGCAGATGTTACAATGCTAAGGCTCCTAAATAAACATGGATATTGAAAGTTACTTAACAGGTCAACTACATGTAATACTGAACCAATAAAGTAGGTAAAATCAGACAGGTGTAGAGTCAAGCTAGGTAGCAGAAAAAAAACAGACACCATGCAGTAATCAAATTGCAAACATTACAATGGCTTGGTGTGATACAAAAAGATATGACAGGATGAAAGTTCTCACTTGCCATTCATTCATATCTCAATCTGAGAATAAATCTATTTTTTTATACCAAACAGGATGTGATCCTGTAGTAAAAAAGCACACCTTTTTTCACATATATATATATAGGTGGTGAAGCAGACAGAAAGTATATAAATTATCCTAACATGTTCACTGTGCCAGCAACAGATGTCTGTTCACAAATGTCTGAAAAAAAGGCCTCTCAAGTTCACTGTAAAGCCATTAATCAGTCAGGATGACTGAGCGCTGGCAGGACACACTGGGCTGACTTTACAAAGGGCTTTGCTGGTCAAAATCTTTTGAAGCCAATAGATGGCTAATACAATTTTCCAGGAACAATACACAAGTCCCCTGCTTGCAACAGGATTACAGTTATTACAGTCAACACATGGACACCATTCCTAGCAGGTCAGCATACACCAACTTGACAACAATCACATCCAATCTTTACACTAAACAGATGGATAAAAAATGTGTGCACTTTTGTGGCCTCTACTATTCCCGGAAACACTTGATGAACAGAATGGTAAATATGGTTGCATAATAATACAACCTATGCATGCATGAATGGGGAGGCATGGGAGGATGAAGTGTACATATAAATTTGAAAAGCACAATACAAAGCATAAAAAATATATTTTTAACAAAGAACTTGTTAGTAGTAAAGTTTTTAACCCACACACATATGTTGCACAACTTTTAGAGACCCTGTTCCTGATTTAAATGTGTAAATGCACAAATAATCAGTCTTGATATTTACCTATGGCCTCTCATTGGCATTGAAAATATTTCAACTGAAAAGCTCCTGAGATGCTGCTATCTTGATGTTGTGTATGCAGACCCAGCAGACTCAGAACTGTCACTCAATGGACACTATAGTAATCCCATTTACACCTTCCCTGGCACCTACAAAAAATGTTTGGGAAGGTGAGGGGAAGAAAAGCTGACTTAGCATTGAATTTAGACACTTCCAAAAGAGATGAGGTCAAGGGGAAATGAAACTCCTAGAGTAATCCAATTTTCTAGCAAGATCAAAAACACATTCCAAATGATTTAAAATAAATCAAATATGGAAAGGTAAAATACTGCAATTAGGCATTCACAATACTCATTTTATTTCTGTGGTTTGCCCATGTAAGTTTTAAGTTGGTGACAGTCTCAGACAATTATCTATGGGGTTTTTTTCAACATAAGGGGAAAAAGTCACATGACCATGCTTAGCTTATTTGTTCTTGCTCTGCAATGGCCTGTGGGCAAACATAACAAACCTTTTGCACACAGCTCTGCCTAAATGTGAACAGTAGAAGATTGTACTGTACAGAGTCTGGTTTACCATGAGAATTATAGAAAGTATGTCATGTTCTCTGTAAACACCACTGCATTCACACAGAGAGCAAGTCAACTTACTGCACATGGATCACGCCATTTCTTAAGTCCAAGTATGTACTAAGTACAGGAGAACAGCTCGGCAGCAATGGATTCTCATGAAAGTGGCTCGATGAATGTTGTGTGGAGCGCATGGGGCACAGGAAAATTTACAAATTTCAAAAGGCCCAAGGGCATGTCCAAAGGCTTGTAATACATGTACAATCCATTTTCATTGCAGTTACAGCTTACCCGGTGCCCAATTTCTATCCAATTTACATCTGGGGGTTCCAGGTGGTTCAAATGTATGTTTACAAAATGCCTGAAAACCCCTAAAGTTGCATTTGTCCACCATAAAATGCCATCTTGTGCAGGAAACAGGGGGGTATGGGAACCAAGAAACATTTGTTTGTACATTTCCACACAGATGCTTTTAAAATATCTTTCCACTGCTTAAAAGATAAAGATAAATAGAAAAAAAAATTCTTTAACACGAATTTTCAAAGCAGTTCAAGTCTATCAAAGCATTTGTCAGAACTGTCAATTCAATCCAGTCAGTCATTCCCTATAAAAAGTGGAATGAACAATCGAAATTGTTATAGGAGTATCCTGCAGTATTGGACAGTACAAATTTCAGGAAACCAGGAAGTACACATAAAACATAACAGATTAATCCCAATACCAGGAGGGGAACAAGTCCCGGGGCCACAAACTGCCAAAAGACCTAAATATTGCAGATGAACACCAGCTAGTGGTGAAAAGTACAAATACCTGGTGGCAAACATTTCTAAAGCCCTACAAAAGGAGACAGGCAGTCAAAACAACGAAAATATTACAGACTGAACCTGGCTTTACATTAATTTCGCTAAAACATTACATATAGAGAGGCCAACTAGTACTAGACTATACAAACCACAGAAACCAGGCTGGTAATACACCCACATTATTACAGATTGAACCTTACTAGTATTTGGCAGTAGAAATACCAGGAGGTAGGTCAGTACTTTTATTTCATTACAGATGGAACCCACTGGGCTTTTTTACAGCAAGATATATAAACAGAAGGAAGCAATGGATCCGACCAAAGACGACCCTTCTATATAGCTGCATAAAGTTAATCTTTTTTTCATCAAAGCTATCACTGAATTAAGAAAGCTCAGAACTGTAACACAACCAGTAGGCAAGAATGACTGTTCTGCTCAAATAACATTTTTTTCCTAATTTATTCAGTATTCACAGGGACACGAGCTACATAAATCTTTGTGCCAGTATAGGTGGGCAAGACACTGTGCTAAGTTTCAACTTGGACAGATTCCAGAAAAGCTCATACTATGTCTGCCAAAACCTCAAAAACACACCTATGTGTTACAAAGGTTTCACCAAGTGGCTGCAAGCTGTAGTGTGCCAATTCACCTGTTAATTATCCAACACAGCCATCTCTTTCCCTTAAAGCCCAACTTCAGCAACAATATTCTCTTAGTTTTGAATAGAATGAGGAACCCATCAATTTTATTTGTGTGTCCCTGTTCGGTGCGGTTAAAAAAAATTCCACTTAGAAATTCTGGCAACCGTATGGAATTATAGATGATTGGAGAAAAACGGTCCCTTCTGCCTAAAATTCTGGTGGTTTGTAAATAAAGTTTAACAATAATTTTTGAAAGCCCATTTACTGAAATATGTAATGCACATGAAATACGGCATATCATGTGTGTTACTTAAAGTTAAACTCTGGTTAGCACATACAAAATATTTAATCGCCTTGACCCTGTACTGTAATTCCTCTTCCAACTCCTGTGACATCATTATAGGGGCTGCATAAAATCTGTCCTTTGAAAGGGTGTGCCCTTGGAGAAAAGACAGGGACAGATATCTCTAATGCTCTCATACTTTAAAAGCATGCTGTATATTATAGTGTGCAGGCAACCCTTTATCTCTCTTCCATTTTACAAATAGGAACCTTGTTTTTTCCCATATTTACAATGCAAACTGCGCACACCTAAAGTCCTAATTAAAGCTTATATATTGAGGGTCTGTTGTTCACCTGTACTTTTTATAGTGACAAGGTTAAAATTAGAAAAATTACACTGAACGATCTAGCAATGACTAGAGTCGAAGTGCATGCTACTACCATCAAAAAGATATTGCATTAACCTAAATTGCATTGGAGGTATGTCAATAAAAAGAACTTCTCTCCCACAATAGAGCAAGACAACAGCTTGTTATTACACATACAGGCAAAAAAGACAGACAAATTAGATTTGTTTAGTCACAGTAAGAGTAGACGTGTTTGCAGTAAACCAAAAACAGCATTTTAGAGCCTCATATCAATGTTGAAGTATAGAGGTGAAATGTTATGGCTGTATCTTTTTTTTTTTTTTTACTTTATTTAAACCCACAGAAAAACAATGCACAGGTACAATGACAGGACCTTTAAACAATGTATAGAAAACATGTTGATAAGCTCCAGTATCTTATTACAGAAAACCAAACATTAGAGATATAAGGAAGCGTACACAATTTACAGTAAACCTCTCTAAACAGTCATATCTTGGTTGTAAAAAAAAATAAATAAATTTGAGATTGCGCATTGTCTAACTGATTCCTCCATTTTCTAACATTTTCTGTATCTTAACCCAACAAACCGAGGTAGGATCTAAATTCAGGACATGGGGGGGGGGGGGACTTTACTAATCTGGTTCAGTGTCAAAATACAGTCTTATACTATATCTCCAAGTAATTGTGAAGTGAATCACCTGGGGTGATTAGCGATTTCAGGCACTACAGGAGAATTATTATTAATATTATTATTATTATTAAACAGGATTTATATAGCGCCAACATATTACGCAGCGCTGTACATTAAATAGGGATTGCAAAAAAACTTATTATCCAATAAGTTTTTTTATTCCTTTACTCACATTGCAAGACTGCATATCCCAATTTCCAAACAGGCATAACAGTGGTTCCGCTACTAACTGTAGGTTTGTCACCCTCTTAATATAGGGGAGAACGTCCTTCCACAGTTCTTGGATGCAATCCAGAAAAAATGCAGAGTTACTTTATCACAGTCACACCGCAGGCACCTGGTGAGTCTGGTTGGGGCATTAAGCCTTGTCGCACCCAGTGGATGAAACACCTTGTAGGCCCTATGGAGTATCTTAAATTCTGTTTCCCTCCAAATTTCGTTAGGAGTAGATTGCCTGACATTCAGATAGCCCTGTATTATTTTATCATTGAGGTCTGGAATATCAAAATCTTTTTGCCAACCCTGAGTAGTACTCTTGATGGATGGTTTGGCATAAAGTGCTTGTAGTCTAGGATATAGTGAAGATATGGATGGTGGCTCCAAGGAGTGCAGATTGTTAAATCTATCATGCACCAGTACTCCTGTTGGGTTGAGTAACTGTTCATTACAAAAATTCAAAAACTGTAAATAATAAAGTAGGTGCGAAGCCTGTGTAGGTAGAGCATAATGTCGTATTAGTGTTCTAAACTTTACTGGTCTAAGGAGATCCGGGGAGAAAAAGTCGCCCACTGTTTTCAAAACCCTTTCCGCCCATATCTGGTAACACTTATGGTCTATTTCTTGGTGGAATTGCAGGTTACCTCGGATCGGTAAATGTTTGGAAATTGAGCATGGCAACTCTATCTGATTTCTTTCCAGGTAAGTATTGTGTCCCTGACTAGTATATTAGGTTTCAGATCATGTGGCAGTTGCACTATTTTATTATGAAGTAAAGCGGTTAATTGTCTTGGGTGAACTAATGTCTGCTCCAAAAGCGTATTAGAATAAATCAAAGTGCCTTTTATCCAGTCTAGAACATGAGGAGTGTTGCAGACTAAATTGTAAAGTCTGATATTTGGGAAATTCACTCCTCCTTCCACCTGTGTTCCACCTAACCACAAAAATTGCATGAAGGATTTGTTTAAATTTTGTATATCCGGGTGCTTCAGTAGGATAGGTACAGTTTGCAGGGGGTATAAGAGGCGTGGAAACGATACCATTTTAATGAGGTGAAACCTTCCCATCAAGGACAATGGTAACTTCTCCCACATAATTCTCTATTTATTTTATA
This sequence comes from Pyxicephalus adspersus, assembly GCF_032062135.1. NCBI lineage: Eukaryota > Metazoa > Chordata > Amphibia > Anura > Pyxicephalidae > Pyxicephalus > Pyxicephalus adspersus. The sequence goes on from NC_092859.1 coordinate 62,076,364, forward strand.
AGTATAAGGATGTAGGGTATTTGCCAATACGTATGCCCAAGTACAAGGTGGTCTTCCACAACTTTAAAAGGAGCATTGACCGTCCACTGCCTCTCACGTATATTAGTTAAGGGGAGTCTCTCGCTTTTGGAGAAGTTGTTAGGCATGCCACCTCCCAAAACCTTATTAGTATTTGCATAATAGTAGGAATGTCCTTGGTTGGGTTCGAGGTGAACATTATTATATCGTCCGCAAATAGAGCTGCTCTTATTTCCTTGACTTGCATAGTAGAGGTTCAAATCGCTAAATTGAACAGGAGCTGTGAGAGAGGACAACCTTGTCTCATGCCTCTACCTAGTGGCATGATTTGTGACAGAAAGCCCAGTGTGTTTATCCTAGTACATAGCCGATATTAAATTGTAATATGGGCCTTGAATGACTATCTTGCTCAGCACTTGAAATAACCATGGAATGTGTACATTATCGAAAGCCTTCTCGGCGTCGATACTAATCAGCGCTAAATCTATATTAGGATGGCTTTTTGCGTATTCAAATACTGTGACCACTCGGCGTATGTTGGTCACTGCTGATCTGCCTTTCATGAATCCTACTTGCATGGGAGATTATTATGTCCGGTAGGAGCATTGCAAGTCTATCTGCCATTATTTTGGAGAGCAGTTTGGCATCCAAATGTATTAGGGGATATTGGTCGATATAAAGCCGGAAGGCAAGGGTCCTTCCCTGTTTTCGGGAGGACTTTTATATAGGATTCTCTCCCTGTGGGGATATATGCCCCCGTTTGCCACATCACCTTATATACATTCTCTAATTCTTCCATGATATCCTTTTTGAGCACCTTGTAGTATTCAGCCATCAGCCAATCCGGGCCTGGGGCTTTACCATTACCCCCTAACATTCTAATTCGGTCAGTTTTTTGATGCAAAAAGTGATCCTATTTTTTTTTTGCATATAAATTTTTGTTAATATCGTGGGACTGTAATTCTTAGGATTAACTCTCGGGTGTAATAATTATATTTATTTAATATATTATAATCATAAATTATAATACATAATTATAAATCATAATGATAAAAAATAATGAAATAATAGACCACAACAATGTAATTTATCAAAAAAAGATATTTTATCAAAAATTTCTGACTGAAATTTTTCAAACAAGGGTGAAATATTATTAAAAAATAATAATATAAATTAAATGCAGACTTTAGTAAAAAAAATTTTACGGGTGTGGTAGATTTTGAAGCAGGGTGCTGCACAAAGTCCAACATCACAGTCAGGACAGTAGAACCTGGTTTCTTTGCGTTTCTTCCTTCCTCTGTCATCAGCTTTTGAGCAGCAAAACACGCACATCCTTGTAGGTGCTGCCTTTTTCTGGGTTGCTGGGATGAATTCAGTGAAGTGACGACCAGTCAGGCATTCTGTGTTGACAACGGTGGAAGCACGACGTCCAGGTCTATTCATAGCCACTGATGGCGTTTGGTGGTTCTTGACTATGGATTCGAAAACGTGCATAATGAAGTCTCGATTCACAGGCCTCTGACAATTTTTTCTGTATAGAATGTAGGCTATTCCATAGGCACTGCTCAACAAGATGCCTGAAAATCTTTTTGTAGTACTTCCTTTGTTGTTTCCTTATCGCATGGTAGAATGTCATGGTCAGGTCTGTTGACACCTCCCATGGTGTTGTTGTAGTCAATCACCACCTGTGGCTTCATCACTTCTTTCCCACGTTTTGTGTGTACTAGAACAGTAGAGGCATCATTAACAGTACTCATCAGGCACTCATCTTGTCACGCCATCTCAGGGCCAACATCTTACCTTTCTGCCAGGCAACAATTTCTCCTGCCTTCAGCTTCCCTTTTGCAAACATTGATGGCCGGTTGCACCGGTTAGCCCCTAACGGTTCCATAGGCATCTGTCCTGTGTTGCAGAAGGAACTAATAAAACTCAGGAGATGTGTAGAAATTGTCAGTTGGGACACCATAGCCCTGATCTAGCAATGGCTCAATGAGGTAAGCCACTGAAGATGTTGCCAATCCATAATGGCTGTATCTGGGGTTGAACTGTGTCCCTTTTCCAGTGTACAGTACTGTATTCCAAATGTAATCAGATGAGGATTCGTACAGCATATACGTTTTCACACCAAATCGTGCCCTCTTTGACGCAATGTACTGCACCCAGCTAAGCCTCCCCTTGTAAGCCATTAGACTTTCATCAATAATCTCAGTAATCTGCTTTTAAATTTCCTGGCTGTGATGTCGGGGCGTCTATCCGTCGGCCAGGCATCACAGCGGGATCGTTGGTTTGCCGCTGGAGCGCAGGGCTTCTAAAGTTACGCCGAGTGTGACTCGGGGTTACCACTTGTTGCAAGTGGAATCACCCTGAGTCACACTCGGGATTACCGCTAGGGGGGTTACCTAAAGATATCGCCTTCTGTAATTCCAGTTCAGATATATCTGCATTTAGAGACTCCAACTGTTCTGCTGACAGTTTGGGTATCCGTACTGCTTTAAAGCACTTTGTTGTTTCTGCTGTAGCCTTTAACTCTTGTTCTTTATAAAGGTTTTTGTAATACAGTTCCTGCACTTTGTTAATATCTTTGGGATTTGTCTCTAATGTCCCCGAGCTTTTACGCATTGCTGGAATATACGTTTGGGTATTAGGGGGTCTAGTGAACCTAGCCAAAAGCCTCTCAGCCTTATTTGCAAATTTATGAAGCTTTAAGTCATAATACTTATTTTTGAACAGTTCCTGTTTCTCTGCCCAGGCCTCAAAACTGGCTTTAGCTGTCAACCAATCTTGCCAACGGCCTGGTGTGTGGTCTACTGTGTGTTTGCCGCAGATTTTTTCATGCTTCAATATATGCTTCTCTGGCTTTTGTTTTACGGGTTGCTAAATATGAGATAATATGACCTCTCATGTACGCCTTCCCAGCAGTTAATATCTCCAGCAGTTATGAAGTTGGGTGGATTGCGTAAAATCCGACAGTAGAGTGGTCGATTGGCTCTGGTTCTATGGTTCAATCCTCAGTTGTATGCATCAGTGTTGAAATCCCCCCCTACTCCCCCCCAATTTTGTTCACTATAGGTTTACGAAGGAGCCATTCGGCAACCTCTTGGAAAAATGTACTACCGTGTTTCCCCGAAAATAAGACCTACCCCGAATGTAAGACCTAGCAGTATTTTGTAAACCTGCCCTAATATAAGACCTACCCCAAAAATAAGACCTAGGAGAAAAAGAAAATAAAAGCATACATACCAGTAAATTAAAAAAGTACTCACCGAGACAACTCCAGATATCTGATCCTGCGTGTGTGTCCTTTATGCTGGCAGCAGCGTGTGTGTCTTTGATGCTGGCTGCAGCCTGTGTGTCTTTGATGCTGGCTGCAGCCTGTGTGTCTTTGATGCTGGCTGCAGCCTGTGTGTCTTTGAT
>NC_092859.1:62080203-62201011 GCF_032062135.1 Pyxicephalus adspersus
TGAGTGATCATGAGTGACTTTCAACAATAAATGTGTACTGTAGTCTTCTTCATGGAAAAATAAGACATCCCCTGAAAATAAGACCTAGTGTGTTTTTGGGAGCCAAAAAAAATATAAGACAGTGTCCTATTTTCGGGGAAACACGGTAGTAGGGGAGTTTGGTGCATAAATATTGAATACGTAGAGCTCTATACTGGGGAACTTTAAATTGATTTTCACAATTCTACCTGATGTGTCTGTTTCTGAATGAACCACCTCACAATTTACATTTCTATGTAGTAAAACCATAAGCCAAAGGACCTGAACCTGAGGAGCCGAACACCGTACCAACACACAGTACGTCAGATGATAAGTCTAAGAACCTTCCCGTTCAGGGAGGTTTAGCGACATTTTTGCTTATTTTAGTCCTTCGTTGATTTCGTTCGGTTGCATGGTGTCTTGGCATTACGGTCTGATCTGCGCAAGGAATCGGTAGACTTAACGGAATGGGGTGATTCCGGTGATCTAAGGGGTCTGGTGGTTTCCTGGATTAGGATCAATGGTGTCATCTCTCGTGCCTGGTCCACGGCGCAAAGCCATTCCCCATAAGGGATTCTACCTCTTTGCAATCGGTGAAAACATGGTTTGACCCTTGAAACCTGGGTATGTGCAATGTTGCAGGATAAGCCAGGCGGAATTTTATGTGTCGCTGATGTAAGGCGGAGCACACTTTTTGAAATAATTTTCTCTTGTGAGACACTTCTGCTGAGTAATTTGCAAAAACTAGTAATATGGCTCCTTTAGTGGTAGCTCTCGTTGGGACCTATATGATTGCAGAATAGCCAGCCTATCTGCATAGTCACTGTATCGAACGATAATGGGTCTAGGATTATTACTCTCCTTCATCTGTTTGGCCCATGCGGTAGGCCCTTTCCACTGGGCATGTATTGTTAAGTCCAAATTGTGCTGGTATAGTGGTGGAGCATGGTTCCATGAGTTGTCCCGGGGACCCCCACAGTACGCAGATTATTCCTTCTATTATGACTTTCAAGATCGTGGATTTTTTTCCCCCCATGCTTTCAATTTGTTTGCTCATGGCTGCTATGGTGCCCCTTGTCTGCAGGAGATCATCTTCCGCTGAGGAAATCCTTTCCTCAGCGTTGTGTAAATGCTGTGATTGCTCCCAGATGTCCTGTCTAAGGGATTGTATCCCTCTATTTATAGCGGAGTCTTTAGCCTCTAGAAGGGTAGGCTTTAGTATAACTGCAACTGCTTCTGCGATTACCGCAGGATCAGAGACGGGAGGACTCACTTGGTTAGCTGAGCTGGGCAGAGACTGCAGGCTTTGTAGTGGAGGAGGGCTGGCCATCTTGGAAGTCGCGGCGTGGCCCTTCTCATTCAATTGCGGAGGTGGCTGTACTCGGTCCGGCGGTGCCCTCTCCAGAAACCTCTCCATCCAGCAGTATCACCGGTGAGGTGGGGGCCACTCCTTGAGTTCAGCGGCGTGAAACAGGCTGTAAAACAGCTGGAGGAGATACGGGTGAACTAGAGCCTCTACACTGTGCTGCTATTCCATGAGGCGCCAGAACCAGAAATCTCGAAATTCTGTATCTTAATAAAAGGGTGCTTGTGTAAATGTGAGGCTAACTGTCCGAATTGGTAAAGTGGAACTGAAAAAATTATTAATTACAAGGAATGGAAATGGAAATGAAGAAATAAACAGTCAGATTGTGTGAAAGTCTAAATGCAAAAGACATCATAGCTTAATTCCAATGTAAAATAATATTAACATGAAAAATGTATACAGGGCAAAGAAAACTAGTGATTATAAAATGCAATTACTAAGAAAAACACTGACACAGCAAGCAATGTGATGCGAGAGACAGGAGAAAGGGGTAGATAGAAAACACACAATATAAACATTTGCATCAATACTTCTCTTCCATTGCACAATCACTTTTAACTGGATAAATAGGGTTTTTGCGATTTATTAGATAAAACCGTTTCTGGTTTTCACAGACTATTGTTTTTTCTGAAAAATAGTCTTTCCTCAAAGGGCAAAAAAAAAAAGATAAAAATGAAGCTTGCACGGAATCTAAAGGTGTGCCCAAAAAGGGAAGCAGAGGGCAAAGGACCGGTCTCCAGTATTGTATGTGGTCTTCTGGCAGCTGATCTTTCTCCATTACCATCTTCCCAGGCCTTGTTCAACAATATGTTTCTAAGCAAAGGTAGCAATCTTAGTGGGTGAACAGTACCAATATTTCTCTAGACCTCTTTCCTAACATTTTTCCCCCTGAGGAACCTTTAAAATTTTCAGGTCTCAGAGAACCTCTAATAAAAATAATTGCAAGGCTAGGGAACCCCTGCTAAATTTTTTGGGGAAAGCCTCTTACATTGGCAGCTAGAATGGTCACCCTTACAGTGCCAGATAGAATAGAAGCAGCATCATCAATAAATCAATAAACACCATTTCAAAAACAACCCAGCACCCTCTCCATGGAATCCTGGTTGAGAAAGGCTGCTCTTGCTCTAGACAGAGTTGCCCCTTCAATGAAAGGTGATTGGATTACAGGTAGGATGGTATTTAGGCAGCAAGAAAAGTGGAGAAAGCATGGATCCATAGTCTGAATTAAGCAGCAGCAGATATATCCTTGCACAGCAGCCTTCTATCCAGCAGAAAGCACAGTAATGACACCAACAAATCTCAAATTACTACATCTCTGCAATACATGCACATTGCCCTGTTTTATCTTTCAAATGTTGCAACTACAGCAGCCCTGTGAACTACAGTACTCTGACTATCCCCCACTGCAAATGCATACATTGATACATTTCTTGCTACATTAAATCAAAAGAGCCTGCCCTCACATTGTAGGGGACAAGCTCAGACAGTGAACAAGCTAATGAATGATCTTCCAGCAGTTCCCCTAGCACACATTTTAAACAAACAAACAAAGCATGGTGAAGATATTAACAAAACATATACAATACCTACAGAAGATAAAAGAAAAATAAATGCGCTGAAGTGATCTAGAACATTCGAGAGAGAATTGGTGATAAAAGTGGTTAATGCCTGAACATTACCTTTACCATTTTCTTTTGTATTCCATAGATGGCATATATTCTCTGTTAATTATAGGTCCACATGAACAGACAAGTCAAGGCACTCAACAATAGCAAAACATTTATCAATTGACCTTAAAAACACTAAAACGTATTTTTATCATCTATCTAAAAAGCTTAGGTAGAATGTTCTGAAGAGTTTGAACAGCATGTTTTGGGAAAGCTGTATAAATGTATGTGGGTGGACTGCTTCAGCATAACTTAACCCATGACAAGTTCATGAAACTAAGTGACACAGCAGGCTGAGCAAGTTTCCTTTAGAATGCAGTCATGCTGGTTACACATCAGTACAGTGCATATACAGATGGCTTACCACAAAACCTTCAGTCATCCTAGCACAGAATATCTTGCAACAAAATTCGCATTACAAAAATATGAGAAGTGTAAAAATGAGCCACAGCTAAAGTATTGATTTTTATATAAAAGTAATCAGATATTCATGAGAAATAAAGGTTTTTGAAAAATAAAGTTTGGTATACTATGGGGGGTGGGTTTTCCAAAAATAGAAACTTGGAGCTTGCTGAAAATAAGTGCTCCTAAGTGACAGAGCTGGCTTCCTAAAGGAAAAATCTTTAAGCACTAGCACATCTCACAAAAGGAGAAAGTCACATGAACGTTTTTATCTATATACTGCGGAATCAAGGAGGGCAGCAGTTAAGTACACCAGCTGCAGACATTGCCCTTAAACAGCTTAGCCAACCCCAACATGATGGTGCTCAAGGAGCAAAGACTGCCAAGTCCACTATAAGTCAGGACCTCATAAATAGACCTGACATTTTCCAACATGTGAAATACAGAGTGGTAATGCAATGAGCCACAGTACAATGACTTTATATAAACCCAACTAAAAGAAAAAAAAGGCCAATTTAGCCCTAACTACCACCATTTAAGATTAAATACCTATTCACTTTAATTTTGTGAAAGTGCTTGTAATTTTTTTGATCCTAGGGGGTTCTTCTTTCATTAACAACAGAAAAAAAATCTTTGCCATTTTCTAAAACGGTACTTCATTTTTGGAAGAGAGTGCTTCTACAACAACTTGACAGAATAATTCTTGATAATTACAAAGTTTGCGTGATAACAAAGACACACTCCGTTCACATGGGTGTCAAATAGGTTTATTCAGTGCACAAGACAAATAGCTGGTCTTATACCAATATAATAAAGGAAATTGGGCAACTGAACATGCAAGTCACTCAAGTACTGAAACTCCTGGATCAGTATGAAAGCCAAGAAACTAATATTTCCAAATATGGTCAGCAATGGCAGCCACTTTATGTTCCCAGTGCAGGTGTCGCTTAAAGCCAGGGCTGTGAAGGGCGAGGAGTCAGAGACAGTTTTGGGTACCTGGAGTTGGACTCGATAAAAATGTGCCGAATACAGCAAGTTCAAATGTCCTATTTCACAAACAATAGTCATATTTAGGTACTTCCCTGATGTAAGAATAAAGCCCAGTGCCTATTTTTTTTTTCTACTAGTGTGAAGTTCAGCTGAGCCATTATACAACCTGACATTCCCATTATTGTAATCTGGATTATGTACACTACAAAAAGTGTTTTCATTTTATTTCAGATATATTGTGTTTAACAAGTTCATTTGAGTGTAAACAAGTGTAATGATATAGGTGTAGGTGAGTGCTATGGCCTGATGTGTGTTCAGGTGTCCTGTCTACACTCCCCATATATGCTCCCATCCAGGGCGGAACTTTATCATCATTTTGCACACCACCTTATACTAGAACATTAATTAAGTATTAGTTAAGTTAGAAGAACTGGGAGGAACAGCTTTTTTGATTCAACTGTAAGTGTTTATGTTTGTTTTAAAACTGCATGGCTGCTTGTGTGTACTGTGATGGAAGGCGGTGTGCATGTTTCTGGATAAAACTGCAGGGCTATGTGTGAGTTTGTGTGTATGGTGCAGAAATGTATTAAAGTTTGTGTTTGTGTATAGTGCATATTGTGTGTATGTTTCAGAGTAAAATGTTGAGCTCTGTGTTGTGTGTATAGTATATGTTTGTGCATGTTTTTCTGTATAGGACAAAATATGTCTAAGTTTAATGCAGGGCTATAGCCTATTTGTGTGTATAGTGCCGTGTTGTATGTATGTTTGCAATAGTGCAGGACTATGTGTATGTTTGTATTTAAATAAAAAAATCTGCTAGTTAGTATAACATGTTTTATATTTATATTTTAGTGAAAGCGGCACCCCATTCACAATGGCAAAAAGTCTGTCAACAAACACAATTCAGTCTGCTGTTTATGAGCACTTTACATTATCAAGTAATGGTAAACATTACGTGTGCCAATGTATTCTTGAAGATGATAGTGAAAAACAATGTGATGCAAAAATTAGCAGTTTCAGTGGGTCTAACAAAAATGCATCTACAAGAGCATCAAATTTGAAAAGACACTTGCAGCATTTTTCACCCTTATGTTTTAGAAGTTGTGAATGAGAAAGAGATCAATGAAAATATTCTATCTACTTCTGGGATAAAAAAAAAAAAAAAAGTTCGGAAATCTATTCGAGACCAAACCCAATTAAGAAAATTCATTATATCTGACAAAGTTACCATAACAATGACACCAGAAAAATTCAAAAACCACATTATTGAAATGGTAGTAAAGATTAGTGTACCACGATCCTTTTTTTCACAGCCAGCCTTTTTAGGCCTAAATGGAGAAATTGATAAAAAAACTTGGTGTTTCTCTTGAAAGAGAAAGTATAAGGAAACTTGTAATTGAAGAGGCCAAATGTAAAAAGGAAGAACTACGAAAAGATCTGAAGGGACATTTTGTTTTTATAAAAAGAGATGCATGCATGCACACGTCACAGAGTCAATAATTTTGCTATTAATGTTAGATTTGTTGATGAAAATATTATACCAATAACGCAAACCTTGGGAGTAAAGAACACCCAGGCACATCACACCAGTGACCATCTTCAGAAGTTAGTGGAGGATGTTCCAGAAGATTTTGAAATTTAAAAGGAACAGATTCTATGTATCGTGACAGATATTGCTTCCAAATTTGTTTAGCGCAATTGGGAAAATGAATAAAGTATATGAAGAAAGTGACAGACAGATTGTAAAGGAAGATAGTTCTGCAAGTATTGGACAAAGTGAAAGTGAAGAGAATAGTGACATTTTGGATAATGCTGTTGAAGAAGCATCTAAGAGTACTACTATTCAACATATGCATTGTGCTGTTCATACTGTGCAACTTGCAATAAGAGATGGATTGAAAGATCGTCATACAGCTACTCTAATTGGCAAATTGAGGCAAGTAACTTGCAGCCAGGGCCCCTAAACAGATGCCATTTTAAAAAGATGTGCAGGAAAAGGAGCCATTTTAGATAAAAACACGAGCTGGGGAACCCCTTTTTGATGGTAAAGTGTTTGCTTGAACTAAAAGACTTTCTTGAAGAACTGGACAATGAAAATGTTTTATTAACTGAAAGCCAGTGAACACAAGTAAAAGCTACTTTCTAACGCCTTTACTGTCACCAAGAATTTGCAATCTGAAGACTTAACACCTGGTAAATTCTTCTTGAAATGAAGAGCTTGATATACAAGGGGGTGCTGAGAAGTTCCTGGCTTTGCCCTCTTCCAGATGAAATAGAAAAATGAGCGTGGGGGCATATGACAGCCTAATATCTTAGTATGTAACTGTCCAAATATAGTATTCTCCAGGGAAACTCAGCAAAGGACATTCACACTGAGATGTCATAAACACTGGGGGACCAGTGTCCTTCCTTTCCCTGGAGAAACAAAAATTTATGACGGCCCATAACTCCAACAATGTGAAACTTGCTTGTGCCTCTGCCATCACAGCTTCTCACTAAAACAATAAACAGTTTTAAGAATCGCAAAGACCTGATATTTATATTGTTATATATTTATTTGTTATAAAAAACACTGATGCTTTCTAATAGAGCGCCAGAATTAATTAGCCTATTTCTTCTTACTAGTTCTTTCAATTTAGAGATATTCTCAACAGGATTAGGAAATGGAGAGTATGGTGGTAAAAATAGGAGTTGGTGTTCCTTACTTTCAACCAAGCTCTTTACCTGGCTAGTTTTATGAAAGGGGACATTATCCATAATTAGGATGGCATGCTAAACACTCTTTTCACTAAACACATTCAAAACCTCATCAATACAATTGAGGAATGCTTCTTGATTAAATGCTTGTGCTTGTGACTTAAAGTGGAGGGTCCCATTTTTTTTTCTCACACAACAAACTGAATATTTCTGGAATGCAATCCAGCCACAACATGCACCACGCTTTGCCCAATAGGAAATCTTCCCCTTTTGGTTCTCATTGAGATGTTAAAACCTACTTCATCAAGAAAGTAGATGTTTTAACTATCTTCCTTAGCAGAGAGATCAAGGTTTTTGTTAGCATAGCTTTCCTAAAGAGAGTGAGAATCATTGCGCCTTGCAGGAATTAAAGAAGTTACTTTTAATGACCATTGGAATTTTTTAATGCATCTATCTATTGTTGAAATAGATACATTAATTCCAAACTTGGCAAATAATTGATACTTAATTTCCCTGAGGCTTATTCCGCAATCTTCGGACATTACCTTGCGTAACTCCTCCTTATGGGCTTCATCCAACTTTGAATTTCTCAGAGCTCCTCTTGGTAATTTTTCAACTCTACCGGAAGATTCATAGGTCTTTATAATTTTGGTTATGGTTGTACGATTACAACCCAAAACCATTGCTATCTGGGAGGCATCACATCCATTCAGATAACGGTCTACCACTCTTTGACGTTCTGCATTACCTAATTCTCTGGCCATAATTCTAAGTGCAATACTCAATATGAAGCTTATACCTTTGAAGATAAAAAGATGAATAATATTGTTATCTTAAAACTTAGTATAAATCCCTATATAAAGTAAAAAACATATTAATTGACAATACATCAATTTATTTTCATATATTTGTATTATTGTTTCCTGAGAAAAACTTTTATGGTAAAAATATTGTGTTATATTCCATTTTATAATACATTTATTGATTAATAATTGGGGGGGGGTCTCATTTTTTTTTGTAAAGTTTGAATGTAAAAGCATGAAGAAAAAAATGAGAAACCCTGTAAATACAGAGTCAGGGGGTACCGGAAACTGAGGAGTGGGAGAGTCGGAGTTGAAGGATTTATTTACCGACTTCACAGCCCTGCTTAAAGCAATCAAGCTTAGTTAAGAATTTGTCTCACCTGTGACCGACTAGGTACAGAACAGCAGCAAACTTATAAGGTCATCACTCTGCTCTTGCTTCCTATCTGTGTATTAGAATAAGCACTTTCACTATGTTGCTCCCTCACTGTCCGTTATCAGGATTTCTTTTGAGGGAGTGGCGAGAGCAACACCTCAAAAAAAATTCAATTGATGCGGTTGAGTTGTTAATAGCAACGCATTTATTAGTATACCTTACTTATAAAAGATACACCCAAGATAAAATTATATTAAATCAAATATGACTGTTTGGGTCTTTGTAGTCACAGATAATTTTGGTGCTTTATTAATTATACACCACATATGTTATTACTAATAAAAGCCCTGCTTGGCTACAATGATAAAGGCCTGTGGTCAATATATTGAAAAAATTAACAAGAATGAAAATCAATGTATTTCAAGAATACAGGAAGACACATTTAGGACTCTTGCTGTGCCAAGTACTGCAGCTGCATGGAAACTTTGATCTCTATCCAGGGATTGATTGCAATATGCTTTTTAAGATAATGCACAATTAAGGGCTCAAGATATAGCTGTCAAAATGGCAAGTGACAGGCTGCTCACAGCTCCAAATAAAATCAGCTCCAAGTCTACCATAGTGGAATGTCATGGACACAGCCCATATAAAGATAAAACAAAACAATGTGAAGTGTACTTTAGGAAGAAACAAACTTGAACTATGCTTTCTTGAAGTGCTGTATAGGAACACCAGAATGCCTCTGTGATTATCATGATAAAGACGGACAGAGTGCACAACTGTAATGAGAAGTTAGGTCCATAGAAATGTTTGGATCTCAAGCATTTATTCTCGTTTGGCAAGTGGTTGCCATTGCTGACCTCAATGTTTGGATCTCAAGCATTTAAATACATTTGTAATGCATCAAAATTCCAACACAAAATTGACATTTTCTGAATCCAGAGCTACAGATCTGACACAGGAGGGGGTGTGGTGGGCTTATGCAGAGGGACCACTGCTTCCACACAGATAGAGTCTTTATCTGCAGCATGCTGGCAAGAAATGTGCTTTTCTATTCAGGCAATGGCTGCTTAATAGGTAAATTATCTGCATACATTTTGTTTCATTGTACCTGGAATGTATTTATACAATGAAACCATTAAAAATACATTATGTTGCCATCAATAGGTCTGGAGTGAGCAGAAGAACAAGTTTACATAAGGTCCACAAAAAGAAAATAAACCAGCCACTGGGGGATTTGGGGAGGGTTAGGCCTCTTTTGGACTTGTAGTAAACCACAGCAGTTTACCACAACTCAATCTGTAGAATGTAACATGTAGCTTCTGGCCACCCATGCGCAACCAGCCACTTGCACTGACTGATTTAATGCAAGCTCAATTGCAATATTTTTACATTGAGCACCAAGCCCCTTCCACTGACTGAAATAGGAACACATTACAACCACAGTTTGCTGCAACTGAACAAGGTTGCCTTGTGGTTTTGGGCAACGACCAAGCATTTTTAATACCCCTGAGGTTGACACTAAAAACTGCTCTGGAGTGCATTTAAGTGAACCAAGGACTGCTATGTCTTAGAGGCCTTATCAAGACTGGAAAATTCTACTGCCAAAAAATTGGCTCTATAACATCTCAAAGCAAGGACTTTAAAACAAAAGAACCCAACACTTTGACACCTCAGGGTCAAATACTCAAATCCTGATAAACTGATCATGCTAAATTTTTTCCTTGATGTCATACTACTGTTCAGCTGCTTTCTTATGTACAGTACTTTTCAGTAATGCAAACTTTGTTTATTGACTACTGCTCTGTCTTGCAAAGTCCACAGCTTTGGCAGCAAAGGTGGTGGTGCCCACAACAGAGCAAGGTTAAGTGTAATAAAAAAAATTGTGATCAGGAGGTCAAGTGTATTTTATTGCAGAAGGGACAACGCCTGTTCCCAATTCAATAAACTACCTGCCAGCTCACAATTTGCTTTTACTAGTTTCGTTTAGCTTTAAGGTCATTTTTTTTTAAATTGAGACTGAGTAATAGAGTTGAAACCCCTGTTAGTGTGGGTTATTTGCCATCAGATATTCTTAAACATTTGTCATCAGAAAATGTTGTTAAGCCTCTCCTACTCTATCCAAAACTGAAAAGAAAATGGTTGGTTTTAGTTGAATGTAAACCCCTCCGGAGTTACACAGTCCCGTTATTTATGTCTGCATTGTAGTAAAATGTTTTTTGTTTTATTTTCTTTAGTGAGAGTACATCTTAGCTTCATTAGACTTTTAGAGATGGTCTTCCATTAGTGTTGATGATCAAAAAGGTTTCAGTTGCCAGTCATGGCTATTACATGAACATTAGGCAAGATTGGTGGCACTATATTTGTGGCAATAGAATGGATCTGGTGATGGCAATTGTATACAAATATATAAACTTTTAGGCCAAAGAATAAAAATTACTGTCAAAACTGGCTAAAACAAACAGACAACCTCTAACAGATAAAACTTTTTGCTTTATGGAATCCACATTTCTAGATACTGTTTTTTTAAAAGTGCCTCTGCCCTTCCTTACTCTGATTCTTGAGAAGTGCTGTCAGCGGACACTCTCGGAGGCGGGGCCTGAACATGGCACTGAGTGGACATGCTTAGCTTGAGCTATACACGCCTCTCCGTCCCTGTAAGCAGCTGCACCAGACTTTCTCCTTTTCTGCTGGCACATGATGGTCCGGAAACAGGGCAAAGGCGCTTCACTGAAGCCACCCGTGTCACACTCAATCCGGTCATTCAAATCCTCCGGCGGGAGAACAGGCTACATGCTTTACCTCCGCAGCATACAGAGGCATATAGATAGTCCAATACAGAGATTGAAAGAGGGACATCTTGATTCCCCTGCCTCTGCAGATCCTGATTTTACCTCTCCGGGGTCTTTGGCAGAACACGTTCATGCTCTCCCTTCTAAGGGGGCACTTTCATTTATGTTTGTGGACATTATTATTAGATTATTATATAGCGCCATCATATTACGCAGCGCTGTACAAAGTCTATAGTTGCCCCTCGAAGGGGCTCACAATTTAATGTCCCTACCATAGCCATATGTCATTTATACAGTTATAGCATGTTTTTGGGATGTGGGAGGAAACCGGAGTACCCGGAGGAAACCCACGCAGATGGGGAGAACCTGCAAACTCCAGGCAGATAGTGTCCTGGCTGAGATTCGAACCTGGGACCTAGCACTGCAAAGGCAAGAGTGCTACCGCTGAGCCACCGTGCTGCCAGTCATGAAGGAATATTTTAAATCTGAGGTGGCTTCCTTGCGTACAGATTTGTCCCACACTCTGACCGGGGTTGAGGAGGTTGAAAACAGACTGGACTCACAGGAGAAGGCGATCAGAGATCTCCAAAAGGCACAACAAAGGTCAGTTAAAATCCACCACACTATTTTTTACCAGTTAGAAGATGCTGAAAATAGGGGAAGGAGGAATACTTTGAGAATAAGTGGCCTTCCTGAAGCTATTGGCTCTGATCAGCTTGAATCCACTATATGGGGCATATTCAATCAGATATTGGGCTTTCCTCTTCTGCACCATACCGGTTCGATAGGATACACAGGGCTTCAAGGGCAAAGGTTGCTCCCCCTGATTCCTATCAGGATGTTATCTGTCGCTTACATTATTATACAGATAAAGCTGCAATTCAAGAGAAATATAAAAGTCTATCTACTTTTGAATTTGATGGGGCTTCTATTACTTTATACTCAGATCTTGCTAAAGCTACATTGGATAGGAGCAGGCAGTTGCGCGCCCTGCTGGTATCACTTAGAGATGCCGGCATTCAATATCGTTTGGGCTTTCCGGCTTGTCTGATTGCTAGGAAGGATGGGCGTTCCACTACACTTCGTTTCCCAGAAGACCTGGAATCTTTTTGTGCAAAATTAGACATTCCAAAACCTTCTCTTTCTGGATGGCAAGATATGGATCCCACCACACTTACTCTTCCTCAACAGGACTCCTGGAAAAGGCACCAACGCAGAAGATCCTATTAATCTATGGTGGCCTTCACATCATCTTTTCAAGAGGACTGATATCTTATATATGTGCCAGCACATTATTGCTTTTCCCCCATTGGGTTATGTCATATTCGGGTTGCTATAAGAGTGTTATTATCTTTCTCTTAGCTTTATATATGCCAATATTGGCATTTGCATTTATTGGTCATTACTCAGTCCAGCAGGGTAAAGCATTTGACACTGTACCCCACAGACTGTTATTTTGGGTCGATAGGTTTAGAAAAGTCAATCTTTGAAGGGATAGAAAACTGGCTTAAAGATCGCATCCAGAGAGTTGTAATTAATGATTCATACTGTGAATGGTCTAAGGTTATTAGGGGTGTACCCCAGGATTCAGTGTTGGGACCTTTACTGTTTAACATCTTCATAAATTATATAAATGAGTTTGGGATTAAAAGTACCATTTCTGTGTTTGCAGATGACACCAAACTATGTAATGGAATTAGGTCCATACAGGATGTCTATAATCTACAAGCAGACCTGGATCTACTGTTTGATTGGGCATCCAAGTGGCAAAACATATTTAATATAGATAAATGTAAAATTATGCACTTGGGAGCTAACAACATGCATGCTCCATACTGTCTAGGGGGAATACAGTTAGCAGAGTCAGAAATGGAAAAGGATCTGGGGGTTCTGGCAGATCATAGACTAAATACCAGCATGCAATGCCAAGCTGAAAAATCTAAAGCTAGCAAAGTACTTTCTTTTATTAAAAGAGGTTCCTAAAGGTAAATTGTGGAATCAATCTTGTACTTTGGCTAACATTTATTGTCCTAATAAAAACCAAATGCAGGTTCTCCTTGGTGCCTCCTTGGTGCATAAATTAAAGAGATTCCAGGAACGACTATTGGTTGTAGCGGGTGATTTTAATGTGGTGTTAGAGCCTATGATAGATACATCTTCTGGTAGATCTCATCTTCCATTTAGACAGCTTTGTAAGCTTAAAAGAATATTGCATGATATACAGTTGAAAGATGTGTGGCAGGTTCTGCTACCAGGAGATACAGACTATACGTTTTATTGGGCGGTACATGATTCCTATTCCCGAATTGATATGGTTCTTGTTGACCATTACCATCTTACTAGGGTCTGTGGAGCCAATATGGCTCGTTGTACCATGCTGCACTTTCCATGCATCTTGGGTCTCTGACCCCTCCCCCGTTTAGATGGAGCCTCAATGGCTCCCTTTTACAAGATAAGGAGATTGATGTATATATATATATGGAATTGCGCGCCTTTTTTAGGGAAAATACTGTGGATCAAACTGCCCTTGCTTATGTATGGGAAGCTCATAAGGCTACTATAAGAGGTAAACTTGTAGCACATGCGGTACGTAAGAAGCGAGAGAGAGGTCATAGACTTACGGAGTTATTAGCTCAAATTACCCAATAGGGGGCGGCACAGTATATCTTAAGAGAGTGTTATTACCTAGAGTGTCTTCTGAGCAATTATTTGCTTTGGAAAGGGTAATTACATAGTGAACTAGGTAAGGCTATTAGCTCCTCCCCTTCTGGTAAAACCCCTGGTCCTGATGGCTTTTCATTGAAATATTATAAGCAATATCAGGATATACTTCTCCCCCATCTTTGTAAATATGGTAATGACCTCAATGAAAGAGGCTCTCTGTGTGTGGATACCTTAAGGGCTCATATTTCTGTGTTACAGAAGCCTGGCAAGGATCCCATTGCTTGTTCAAGTTTTCATCCTACTTCTTTGCTCAATGTTAATGTAAAGCTATATGCAAAAGTTCTTGCCATGACATTGCAGGCCCTTGTACCCCTATGGGCTCAGCCAGATCAGACAGGATTTGTTTCAGGTAGGGAGGCTAGAGACAACTCTACGAGGGTCCTTTCTCGGATGTATCATGTTCGCAAGTACAGCCAGCCCACTCTTTTTTCTACGGATGCTGAAAAAGCATTTGATTGAGTGGACTGGCTGTACTTGTGAACTATGTCCCTAAATTCACACCCTACTGCCCAGGTGTGTGTTATTGGCACGTTATCAGATCCCTTTAGGCTTTATAATGGTACTAGACAGGTCCCCTTCCCTACTTTCAACCCCAATTTCCCAAGAACAATGCATGCGGTGCAGGTGAACAAATTCATAGGTGCAAGTGGGGGACACCTGTGGCTAACAACCCCTAAAATGTAATCAATGGACAGGCCAGAACAGGTGGAACTCTCCCCATAAAGAAAAACTACCCTGTAACACATTGCTGAAGGTTCCAAGCACCTGAACCCCAATTTCCCAGGAACGATGCAGTGCAGGTGAATAAAAATGGAGGTGCAAGTGGGGGACACCTGTGGCTAACACACCCTAAAATTTCATCAATAGGCCATTGCCAGAACAGGAGGAACTTTGCCCATAAATAAAACTACCCTGTTACACATTGTGGGAGGCTTCCAGCACCTGAAGGCCAATTTCCCAGGAACTATGTGGTGCAGGTGAACAAAACTAGGTGTGCAAGTGAGGGACACCTGTGGCTAACACCCTCTAAAATTTCATCAATAGGCCATCCCCAGAACAGGTGGAACTCTGCCCATAAAAAAACTACCCTGTTACACATTGATGGAGGCTTCCAGCACCTGACGCTAAATTTCCAAGGAATGGTGCGATCCAGGTGGACAAACTCATAGGTGCAAATGGGGGGGGGGATACCTGTAGATAACAACCCCTAAAATTTCATCAATGGGCCATCGCCAGAACAGGTGGAACTCTGCCCATAAAAAAACTACCCTTCTACATATTGCTGGAGGCAATCAGCACCTGAACCCGAATTTCCCATGAACGGTGCAATGCAAATGAACAAAATCAAAGGTATAGGTGGAGGATACCTGTAGATAACACCCCCTAAAATTTCATCAATAGGCCATCGCCAGAACAGGTGGAACTCCGCCCATAAAAAAACCACCGTTACATATTGCTAGAGGCTTCCAGCACTTGAACCCCAATTTCCCAGGAACGGTGCAGTGAAGGTGAACAAAACTAGAGGTGCAAGTGGGGGACACCAGTGACTAACACCCACTAAAATTTCATCAATAGGCCATCGCCAGAACAGGTGGAACTCCGCCCATAAAAAACTACCCTGTTACACATTGCTGAAGGCTTCCAGCACCTGAAGCCCAATTTCCCAGGAAGGGTGCAGCGCAGGTGAACAAAATCATAGGTGCGAGTGGGGGATACCTGTAGATAACACCCCCTAAAATTTCATCAAAAGTGCATGGCCAGAACAGGTGGAACTCCGCCCATAAAAAAACTACTATTACATATTGCTGGAGGCTTCCAGCACCTGAACCCCAATTTCCCATGAACTGTGCGGTGCAGTTTTACCTATTCTGGCAATGGCCTATTGATGAAATTGAAGGGGGTGTTAGCCAAAAGTATCACCCACTTGCAACTATCATTTTGTTCATCTGCCCTGCACCGTTCCTGGGAAATTGGGCTTCAGGTGCTGGAAGCCTCCAGGAATGTATAACAGGGTAGTTAGGGGGTGTTAGCCACAGGTAACCCCCACTTGCACATCTAGTTTTGTTCACCTGCACCACACCGTTCCAGAGAAATTGAGCTTCAGGTGCTGGAAGGCTCCCACAATGTATGAATTTGTTCACCTGTACCGCATTGTTCTTGGGAAATTGGGCTTCAAAGTATAGAAGGGGACAGTGTACTGTATTATGAGCATTTTCTGACAGGTAGGTATAATTTGGGGGGTCGCACCTCCTTGCTATGTAAGTTGCCCCCGGGGGTCCCTAATTTGTTTGTTTAATTTTGGACTTCTAGACACACCAACTCTGTAAACAGCAACCCTGACGTTCAATTTTCACTACTTTTTATAATTATGACCCCCATATTTTGTAATTTATTAAAGGTGTGGAGATGATGATGAATTTGGGGTACTGCTAGCTACGAGGGTTCCCTATGTACCCTGAAAATTTCAGGTCGGTAGGATTTACTGTTCAGGAGATATAGAGGTTTGTACAGGCAGAGATGTAAGGCTGCAGGAGATGACATGCTGCATTCATACACAGCAAAGTAAAAGTGAAACTTTCCTGACGATTAGGTCATTGTACACACCCACTGGTATTCGCCCCCCTGGCAGTTATTTTTCACGGGTAGTTTTTTTTGTTTGGACACGGGTTCTGTATTGTTCTTTCATCAGGTATCATTGGGAGATTCTGTATCTACTTTGGCGCAGCGTATACCTGTAGAGGCACGTAGACCGATACATATTTCGCAGTATCTGCAGCTGTACCATTTTGTGTGTTCTTTGCCCCGCCCTATACGTGCAAGAACTGATCTCACATCTCTGGAAAATATGTTTAGTGGTGGCAGTAGACTGACCCATGCGGTTTCATTGCTCTATCAGTTTTTGATTGCCTTAAATAGCCCAAGGTTTCCTGATTATTTAGTTTAATGGGAAACATAATTAGGTAGTACTGTGTTGGAAGACTAAAAGGAGATTATTCTTTAATTGGTGCTTAAGACAGCTGTAGGTGCCAAAATTCAAGAGAGCAATTTTTAGTTGCTTTCTAGAAGGTATTATGCACCTAAATATTTACATCACATGTTCTCCCAAGAATCTCCTTTGTGTTAGAGAGGATGTGGTAGGCCAGGCACGTTATCCTATATTTGGTGGCAATGTTCAATAATCGAAAGCTACTGGAAAAAAGTTCTATGAATGATTAAGATTATTGTAGGAGTTTCTATAGAATTTTCCCCTTGGTGTGTGCTCTTTCATTCTACAAACCTTGCCTTGGGTAGATATAAACGCTCGCTGGTTCCCTTCCTACTTAACGCCGCAAAAGCACAAATACCACGTTTTTGAAAGGATCCCAGGTAACATTCATTGAAGGGTTGTTTTCAAATAGTTGAGGAAATTTGTAAATTGGAGGAGGGTTACTATGATCTCCGTGATATGTCTCTTCAGTTCACCGCCATATGGACTCCTTGGGTTCTGTTTAAAGAAGAGACCCAAAACCTGGAAATAGTCTTTCCAGAGTAGAAGGGTTAGATGCCCTTTATTGGGCTATTTTCGAGTACGCATATAGGAAAGTCAGGTTTTCCAAACACATATATACTGGTAAAAAATGGTTATCGGTGTAGATTGTTTTTGGGGATACCGATTTTTAATTATAGATAATATTTCATATTAGATAATAATTGATATTTTGATCAAGATATTTTGTGACCTCTAAGTCATTTTACCCTAATTTTACTTTATATTGTATGGTTTTAGATTAGGTGAAACTACAATACAACGGGTTCAGTGGATTATTGTACAAAACTTAATAACGTGACATTATTTTCTTTTTTCAATTAAAATGACATATTTGATTGTTGTTTGCTGAAATGTCCTTTTTTTTACTTCTGCCCCCTCTCTCTTCTTCATTTTTCACTATTTTTTGCTGTCACGGATGGAGAGACAGGACCACTAGGGGGGCGCTCTGGTTTGCACGGAGGTGGTGTGAGCCCTGAGAAGGGCCAAGGCGCAAACACTAAGCAGTAACCAGGTTTTCTCCGGAGCCTCTGATGGTGAGGATGTTGCACCGCTGGTTACTGCCAGGTTAACACCAGGTGGTTACAGGTTACACCAAGGTGGGCAAAGCACGGTACCAAATCACTATGCAGAAGGATAGTCAAGGGAAGCCGGGGTCAAGACAGACAGCAAGCAAGAGAGGTCAGGTCACACGCAAGGGGTCAATAGCCAGGGACCGAGGAGACAGACAGCAATGACACAGAGGCGACTGCGGGCACAGGGAACACAGGTGACACTGGAAACAGCAGGAGGTACAGGTGATGCAGGGATATCTACAGGCAGACAAGAACAGCACAGGGAAGTTGGCTTGGAACCAACAAACTGGACAACAAAGGGTTAACACAGGAGCTGGCCACAGGAAACACTGGATTAGGCAGCAGGTGTACAGGAACTAATCCACAGAACTGGAGAGCTCGGCACTAGTAAGACTAGTTGAACGAACACAAAATGGAGTCTGAGAGCTAGCTAAATAGCCAGGGCTGGTTAGGCGGCTATTTTCTGATTGGCCAGCGACATGGACAGAGCTGATAAAGCTTGGAAACAGAGGCACGTCCAGCATCAAAACTGCCCGCATGCACAGGAGAGAGATGTGAGGAACAAGTAAGTGTGACATTTGTATGCATGATTGCTGACATTGATGGATAGCAATAAGCCTTAAGCACTCATAAATATGAAAGATTTTATGATATATTTGTATATTAAGATATGGATACTTAATGTTCTTCCCTTTAATTATCACATTTTTTATTGGGACACTGTTTTGATTATTGAGATATTTGGTTGTTTGTTTTTTCACTAATTTTATATTATTTATATATATCATAGTTCTCCCCAGAGGATTTTAGCCGGTTGCTCCGCCCGGCTGATTTGAATAATTTCTGGGGAGAACACTGAATATATATATATATATATATATATATATATATATATATATATATGGGAGGGGGGAGGAGGAGAGAGAGGAGGGTACTTGTATTGATATCTATGTGAAAAATGTTGCTTGTATATGTGATTTTGTAAACTAAAAATTCCTAATAAAAAAAAAAAAAAATCTTCACCCTCATTGTAAAAGTTCCCAAAGAGAACAAGCTCATTCAGGGCAAAGTGTCATGGTATCCTGATTTGCCCATCCTTCCTGCTGCTGATGCTTACATTCCCCCTCCTGCCCCAATGCCTGGATTACCTAGCACAGCTCTGTGTAACCTTGGTCTGTGTTCCTCTTCCCTCTCCATCACCTACATGTCAATGCTTGGGCTTGGTGGCTTACTGCTGGGAAATCAGAGTCCTGTGTTGGGAAGAGGTGAAGATATTATGGCATTGGCCGCAAATAGGACAGGGGTGGAGCATTTGAAATCCATCAATAAGGAGGTGGACAGCATAAATGTTACTTTACTCTGAACAGGTAAATCTGGAGCTGGATCTAAGATCTTTCTGATCCAAGCTTTACTGCCTATTGAGTCACTTGCCTGGAACAAACATGTAGGAAGGAAGAGGAGAGTTTTCATAGACCTATTTAATGGCACATTAAGTAGTGAAACCAAGATAAAGATGATAGCTGTACAGCATGAATCTACAAAACTAGGTCAACAATGGTGGCTACCCTATAACCTGCCTCACATATCCTTCCGCATATGACATTAATCATTACAGAACAGTCACCATTTGTGACAACCAAAAGAGCACTCATCTGAAATTCAATGAACTGAAACCAGATCAGGCTCTGGCTCAGTATCTGTTCACACGACACCCCATCTATATCATGAAGTGTTTCTGCTCTGCAGGAACAAACATGTTCTACTACTGTAATCTATTGAAATAAATCCTTAAATCTGGTTGGTTGCTGCATTAAAGAAATATAATACGGCTTTATTTTAACTTACTTTGCATTTGGTTAATGATCACATACTCCTTATTTATAGAAAACAAAAAGTAAAATACTAAAGAAACTTTGACTTTAGCAAACAACATGTTAATTTGCCATGCCATCCTAGCAGCACACATTAGATGGCAAATACAGATAGCAGGAGATCAAA
Source organism: Pyxicephalus adspersus (assembly GCF_032062135.1). Lineage (NCBI taxonomy): Eukaryota > Metazoa > Chordata > Amphibia > Anura > Pyxicephalidae > Pyxicephalus > Pyxicephalus adspersus. The sequence goes on from NC_092859.1 coordinate 62,100,138, forward strand.
AGGTTTATACTTTTATTGGAATTCCAGGCTCTTGAGTACATTGTGCAACACACAACACTTGGTGCAAGAACATTTGCTGAACAAAGCACAGTGGAGACTACCCTGCCTGGGTAACATAGAAGGCAGTGGACAGAGTTACTGACAAACAGCTGGCAGGCACAAGTGGCATCAACTGGGAGGAAAAGCCTGCACTGTCACATGCAAATCTGCATATAACCCTTACACCACAGAACAGAGAACACATTCTAGACAAAAATGGCTGCAAATGAAAGTTTACATAGTACATTCATGTTCTTTTCTGAAATAAGTCCTATTAGTAACTCATTGTTTTATTGCATTAATAGCAATCAACTTAGGTGCCAAAGGTAATGGATAGGCATGGATTTGCAAGACCACATCTGGGGGTCATAAGGTAAAAGCATGGCATTTTATTGCAACATTACACTTAAGGGGTGCCCTAGATCATGGCTAAGCATGGCAAGATCAAGTTTAAGGGTCATCAACTTAGGAGTACTGCATTATGGCTAAGCATGGCTTTGCAATTGCAATGTCACACTTAGCGGGAATCAAGTCACATACCCTAGATTTTGGCATTATTTCCATAATAGATAACATATAAGGGTCATCAGGTCAGGAGCACCATGTCATGCCTAGGCATGACATTAGAAGATGACCTAGGAGGGTCATGAAGTTAGAATCCCCATGTGATGGCAGTAGGAGCAACTCATTCATAGGATTTAGCAGACACAGCCCTGATGATCACCAGTTGATGGGTAGTGCTTGTGCACCAATAGACATGGTGGGTATTGTTGCCAGGATCGTTGCTCACAGAAACGGTTCTAGGGGCACCTGTATGCAAACATAGCCATGGCACAGTATCTGATCTCTATCTTACGCAGAAAGTAGAGCCCAGCCGGAAGAATCACAAGAATCTACTTTGACAAGAAATGGCAGGAAATCAGATCCTCCATCACACACCACACAGAAGTTCAGATAGAAGGAAAACTTTACCATGTGTGCCGGGCATCTCTCCGGAGTGCACACTGTGATGAACACATAATCTGCTGCTAGCACACTGGAGTGCCCCTGCACCACACAACCCCATAGCACGGTACCGCCACTTACATGAACCCGCTCCACATCAGTCGCTGCCATGGCGGCGTCCTCAATGAATTAGTCCCCAGCAGTATCTCTCTGTCTGTATTCTTGTGAATTGATGCAATCCCAGATTAGAGATCTCAATGGGATCCAATATGGCCACTGGACTTCCTGGGAACTCCCATCTGCATTAGTGAGTCCCTATCACCTCCCACACAGGACGGTTATAGGCACAGCTTCAGCTCTACCCTACACGGCTCAGTGCCTACAATCTGCCAGCAACTTCTATATATGTAAACACACCCACCGATCACATCCCTCACAGCGCCCTACTTCGTAGGAATCGAGCCGATCCACTCACTCCCTCCCTCCCTGTGCGCAAAGCACGCTGGGGGCTGTAGTCCAATGCCTCGACCAGAAAGGTGATGCTGTCATTGCATTCTGGCTGGGGGGATTGGTGTGGAATGTGAATGCGCTCGGATCTGCACGTATGATGACTTGAAAGTGTTCAGGATTGCACACAGAATGATAAACAGGCAGAAAACGGTGGTATTGGCTCCACAGCACCGAGCGGACATTGCTTATTAACATCGACCTATATACATAGGTTTGTTGTTGGTATATAGACAGCGCTGGTTCTCTGCTTCCCTCTACTGAGGGTATGACAAAAAAATCAGAATTCTAAACCTAAAGCAACAGTGAGAGTCTGTTGGAGCGGCTTTTCTCAACAATCTCACTCCAGAAGAACCTTAGAGTAGTTTTCAGGTCTCCAGAATCATTAAATGCTATTGTGAAAATAATGTATAAGAGGTTAAATAAAAGGGAGAGTCTCTCAGGCAGGTACACAGCAATAAATACCTGACAGTGGATCTAACCCCTGCTTTATCCAAAAATAGAACAAAAAAATATATACATACACTGGGGATACACTTAAGATGTAACATTTCTTGAGAAGTTGGGCATTTGGAATAAGGATTTATTTACCTTTACAAATAATTTTGATCCCTTGAAATCACCAGAGTAATATTTGTAGGACTTCAAAATGTAATTAAAGTTCCAGTTTTAAGATTTGCATTTATCGCCTTTATTCAACTGTTCATTCTGTCCTGGCACTGCAGGGACTGAATAAATACCCGGCCATGAGTTACGTCATCCTGGCCTAGCCACTCAAGATTGAAAAAGGAAGAAAAGACAGAAGATCACCATGTATCTATATAAGCGCATAGAGACAGTTCAACCAATCTTGCTATACATTTGACTGAGACTCATGTGAGTGCACCTGTGATCTTTGTACAGCGCTGTGCTATATGTAAGAGCTATATTTGGATGAACCGCATGGAGACATTTCAACCAAACTTGCTATGTTCCACCATCACCAGGAAACGTAACCACATATTTTAACCAAACTTGCCATACATAGGACTCAGACTCAGGTGAGTGCACCGGTCATCTTTGTACAGTGCTGTGCTATATGTCAGAGCTATATTTGGATGTTTGTATGTATCTATCTATATATATAAAATCGTATGTATGTGTGTATGTTCCACCATCACTCGAAAACACATGGAGACATTCAACCAAATTTGCCATACATATGACTGAGACTAATGTGAGTGCACCAGTCATCTTTGTACAGTGCTGTGCTATATGTCAGAGCTATATTTGTATGTTTGTATGTATCTATCTATATATATATATAAAATCGTATGTATGTGTGTATGTTCCACCATCACTCGAAAACACATGGAGACATTCAACTAAATTTGCCATACATATGACTGAGACTAATGCGAGTGCACCAGTCATCTTTGTACAGTGCTGTGCTATATGTCAGAGCTATATTTGGATGTGTGTATGTCATCACTAGGAAATGCATAGAGACATTTAAACCAAACTTGCTAGACATATGACAGCGCTGTGGTATATGTCAGAGGTATGTAAATGAATAATAATAGTGTGTGACTGTGGGGGGACATTAGAGTCAGCTCCTCTGTACAGAGACTGATGGGTCCAGCTCAGTGTTTTATTCTACAGCACTATGGTATATGTCAGAGCTATATAAATCTATATATATAAAATTGTATGTATGTGTGTATGTTTCACCATCACTCGAAAACATGGAGACATTTCAACCAAACTTGCTAGACATATGACTGAGACTTGTGTGAGTGCACCTCTGATCTTTGTGCAGCACTGTGCTGTCAGAGCTATCCTTGGTGATCACTAGGGAAAGCATGGAGACATTTCAACTAAACTTGCTATGTTCCACCATCACTCGAAAACGCATAGAGACATTTAAACCAAACTTGCTAGACATAGACCAAGGTGGTGGTATTTATACAAAGTGAAGAATTATAGAAAGGTAATTAAAAGTAAAGAGTGGGCAGATAGAGTGGACTTGCCCCGGTCCTCTTTCTATGCCTTCTTACAAATTCGGCATTATGTCATGTCTTTACAGCCCTCGGCTATCTTCCAGGCCCTAACCACATTTGAGAGGTTATGTATGGAAGGCCCCTACACCAAGGGAGCGATTTCCTCCATCTATCGCCTTCTACATACTGCTTCACAGGGAGACTCCTCTAAATTTAATTATATGCTCAAATGGGAAGCAATTCTTGGACGATCTCTCACAGTTGAGGAGTGGCATGACATCTGGGAGGCAGCGCATAGGAGCTCTATTTGCACCTTGTATAAAGAGAATCTATACAAAATTGTGCTGCGGTGGTATCATACTCCGGCGATGCTTCACAGTCTGTTTCCTACGGTTGATCCTAGGTGTTGGAGATGTGGTGCACACCGTGGTACGATAGAACACGTATTTTGGTTCTGTCCCCTCATACAACCATATTGGTCGCGGGTCAATGACTTGCTTACTGCTTTGACCCAACAACATATACCATTGGACCCTCTTTCCCACCTTTTGGGGCGCCCCTCCTCGGCCTTGCCAAAGGTGTCTCGTAAGCTGGTCTCACATATCTTGGTCGCAGCACGGACACTGATAGCGTCTAGATGGAAAACATCATTGCCCCCCTCTATGGAGAGTCTCTATAAGCGGATCCAAGAGATTCGTCTTATGGAATATCTTACGGCGCTTATTAGAGACACCTTGGTCAAGTTTGAGACGGTATGGGAGGCATGGGATAGTTTTTATGCTAATTTGTCCTTTTGAGATCAATGGTCTCTTCTATTGAATGGGAATTACAATTGGACTTAGCCATGTACGGCCCACTCTATGGTTTGAGAAGTTTAACAGACTTGTATTGTTATACACCTGTCTTGATGTACTGTTCTGGTTAAATCCTGGAATATGTTTTACTGCATTATCGTAGTGTTATTACTCCCTATGTTTCTCCCCCCCCTTTTTTTTCTTTCTTTTTTTTTTTCTGTATCCTGTTGAAAAATTTCAATAAAAATACAATTTCAAAAAAAAAAAAAGTAAAGAGTGATCTTTCAGGAATCCAGATTCATTGATGACCCTGAACAATGGATGGCCCTGATATCCAGGCTATCTTCTCTCATGCCCCAATTTATTAGCCATTGTTTCTAATTTATACGTTGGTCATTGTTGTTATTGTTTCCTATTTATACTTTGGTTATTGTTATACAAAAGAAACTTAACGATATTTACAGGACAATCAATCTTCACAATGCAGTCAACTTTCCAGATATTTCAAAAATGGTGAACCATGGTCAGTTGGTCACAAGCCTTGGCCCAGGGAAACAAAAGGTGTAGATAAAAATAGTCCTTTGTTGGTATGAGGTAAAAGCCTTGTATGTATTATACTTTATGATTCCTTCCTATATATCAAAAAGTCCACATCATTTCCCTCCTTAAGTTAATTCCCTGAACTTATATTACCTTCAAGGATTTTGTACTCATACAGGAGACTTGGGGAGCCTGCCAGCCACGCCACTTACTCGTTGGCAACACCGGCTTAGATTCAAATTAGTGTTGCATAAACAAAGAGAAATAAAAAGGTATTCAGCATTGGGAACAAAGATGACTTCCCAAACTTGATGTAGGTCTTAGGTGCCAGGGAAGACTGTATGCCTGGAACTTGCACTCTTCATCACGACTTTCATAGTATTCACAGGAGTACTCTTTCAACCTTCTGCCTTGGAAGAGTGGAGTATCGTCATCATAGGCGAGATGTTGGTCAATGGCTTGACCAGGCTTATCTCAGGACCTCCTGGAAATTTTTAGAAGAGTAATGGGTTCCTTATAGCAACTTTTATCCAGACTTTGGTTGAACAACAGATAGTCTTCAGGTGGGGGTATAACAGGGTCAGGTACTCCTTAGCCATCTGGGAATAATGGAAAATTTACAAACATTTATTGATTTTCTCCAGGATAGATGAGGTCAGCATTAAATAAAGTTGAAAAGCATGGTAAAACCACAAAATCTTAAGTAATTTTATGGTAAGAATGTACATAGACACGATTTTAGCATTAAACAATTTTATATTGTATATCAAAAAAGTTCAAACATAAGAAACCTTCCTAACCTGGGCAGTCAGAGCCACTCCCTGTACCTACACTTCAACAGAATGCTAATCCTTTGGATATAGTGGGACTTAGGCTCTTTCAGGAACCTTATCCATTCCAAGGGGGATGACTGCCCACATCTATCATACCTGAATTGATTACAATAAGATTCAATACATCTCAGAGGTGATTTATCCCAATTAAGACCCAAGACAAAGAAGGTGTCCCCTTGGACGTTAGTAGTTGGAGAATCCCTTTGGAGGGTTGCCACTACGTTATTCATCTCTCTTACTGTTCATAAGGAGGTATGTAGTAGAGGTACATGCTCTTTTTGTTTTTACGCTTAGTTTCTTAATTTTAAAATACATGATTATCATAACCAAAAATAGCAATACTGTGGAAAAAAGCAATATGATTACTGGATGAAGCATAAGATTTTAAAAAGCAGTTGTTTTAGGACTGTATCCAAATAACCTCTCCCACCAAGATACCTTGGCATCCTCCTGAAGAGCATGTGATACCTGCAACAGTTTACTTCGATCATGAGCCAGGCGTATGGTTGCTTGGTTTTCAAGGACCCTTAGTGTATTCAATATTTCATTTTCTTTATCAAAATTCAATAATCAAGTTTTTAACTCAGCTCTAAACCCAGATTTATTTTCTGCAACCTTACACGGGTATTAGGTTTGATGTCCAGTCTTTTTTCTGGGGTGATAGGGGTGCGTCCTTGTTTGTCTGCTACATCCACACCCAGGATAGGAGCAGACACACAATAAACTCCACAAGGTAAAGTACCTGTCTGAGTACAATTGAGGGCATACACAGAGAACATTGTATCATTACTCACTTGATACCAGCACCAATAACCTTGTCCCATATACTTTAGGTAGTTATTAGGAAAATTACGAGCATCCATCAAACATGATCCTGTTTTATCGCAACATTGTTCCTTTACAATTCTTTCTTGTTTTGCCTGACAAAGTATAACATTTTCCCTTCTCCAGCACCCATCAGTGTCAATCATTCTAGGCTGCCCTGACTCATAAACCATCAGCTCAAGATCCAACCTAGGATGAAGGACAACGTTATCTGACAAGATGGTACCTAAATTAATATAGTAGTATAAGCACAGTATTTGGTCCCTGAGATGGATACCAAAGAAGAGACTGTGCAAGTCAGACTAGAACAACCATGAAATTATGTCAACCACTAATTCAAGTGACTCATAGCAAATTTATGTACCACCTTCCTAGCTTGTTTTCTGAGATTGAGTGGAAATTTTCCTTCATAAAGGGACGTGATCATCAACCTGAGATCTTGTGACAACAAGATTGTATTTGGGTGCAGGACAGAGCAAGTTGAATTTTTTCCTGCTGTTTTACCAGCCCAGCAATCAACCCTTTAACTTTCATTTGCATGTTATCAGACAAAGAAACAGTAGCATCAATATGTGCATGTTGTAGATTTTCCAATATATGATTTATGTCTAATTGTGTCTTCACTCCCTCCCCTAAATGTTGAGCCAGGCTCCCTAATTTGTTTCTTAACACTTCCAAATCCATAGTATTTAATGTATGTTCCCATTGCAATCCCACCTGTCCCCAAAGCTGTATCCAAGATATCTCTTTTTATCTTTCTGCGAGTATACCCCGACTCTAGCCATCCCTTGAGCATATAGATCTGATTCTTTATTCATGCCGCACATCTATCATCCCAACTATCTACCCTAAAATCTTTCATCGCTATCCTCCAAGTGTACAAAACAAACTGAGTTTCCGTTAATACAGTCCATTGGGACGATAATTGTGGGACTACCAAGTCTGCAGCTTTAACTATGGGTGTACTACCACCAGGTTTCATTTTTGCAGGCTCCCAATACATTTTCTCCATTGGGTATTCTAACCACTGTTACACACTCCTTACCTCGTTCTTCCCATGTGCGTCATTGTCTTGGATCTGTTACTGGGTCACTCAAACCCAGATAATCATTTTTCCAATTCAAACGTATTGATTGTGTAAATGTCCAACAACCTTCATTAGTACTTTTACAAAATGGCCATACAAAAGGTCCATCTGAGTTTAGATCAAGGTCCAAATCATACCCATGGGGGTCTTGACATTCAGTTGTCACATACACACCTTTCGTATCCTCATTCATTGGCTGTCCATTCATCCATTCATTTATTCGAGGTAAATCTATACCATTACATAGAACATCCCACTTCCAAGGGTTTGGACCAAGAAAATATAAGGATTGACTTACATACTTATATGCCATTTCAAAGAAATATTGTCCCTCAATGTCAGAGGTGCAAGTGTCTCTCATAATGCGTATAATAAAACTATGTATGGACACCCCATGCATGCTTTCATCATTTTGTTTTTTGCATCTGGTTTTTACCAGGATGCATAATTTTCTCCTTTGGGATCCTAAGGATCCAGTTAACCTTGTTTGCATCTTACCAATGATGGATCCATAACATTCACAGAATCCACACTAATAGGTGAGTCAGTCATTGTAAAGTTACTCATAGGCAGCTTTTTGTTAAACCCATCACCAATACCCATTTTGGGAAAGATTCCGGGAATAAGACAAATGTCTACCTCTGGATTTTGGTCCACATCACACTCTTGGATAGTCTCATCTGTCATATAAATTACAAAGAAGACAATTTCAGGTTTCCCTTTTAATAATTCTCTTAAGTGATCCTGCCGTGCAGGACTAAATCTTCTGTACATATTGTTACAAAATTGCTCTAATGCGGTGTATTCTGTTTGTAGTTCTATAGGAGGTTCAACATTTGTAACATGTTCAAGTAGTTCATCATCCAGATTTACACCTGACAATGCATGAACGTGAACAATACCGTGAAAGTATAAAGGGTACTGAGGGAGTAGTTTCCCCTGACAACACTATATTCTGTGAATTTGGGAAGGACTCCAGCCATCTGGTTTTATTCCCCATATACCATACCTCTCTGGTGGGCTCCATGGTGTGAAGTTCATGCCATCCTGTAGGAGCATTCTCCTGATTCCTAAATGAACTGAAGCTAATTCCTCAGAATTCTTGTTTTCCCCAGAAATTGAATTGAACATATCGCTAAAGTGCACAATTCAGTGTTCCTGACTGATTGCTGGAGACCACATGGCATCCAAACGGTATCTTCCCGGCGAAAGCACTGTTTTGGAGGAATTTGAAAGCAGCGATAGCGATTTGGAGTCCCTTGTGGAATCGAGCGATAGTGATTCACCAGGAAATTTGTCATCAGACAGAGAAAGTGAACTGAGCGACGATTCTGGACATGAGGTCAGTGCTGTGCGCACATGGTGTCCTATTGACCTTGATGCGGACCAGGCAGCACCGCCTGGATTTCCATTCACCGGCGCACCTGAAAATTGAGGCTGAATGCGACGACCCCCTGGCATACCTGAAGTTTTTTTTGACCGATGAAGTTATTGAAATTTTTTACCAATTTTTTTTATGCAAACATGTATGCTGCTTTGTGTTTGCTAACTTTAAAAAAAAATTATGCCAACAGGTGTGCTGCTCTGTGCTAACGTTTTGAAATTTTTTGATAATTTTTGTTTTTTTATTCAAACATGTATGCTGTTCTGTGTTTTGCTAACTTTTTTAATTTTTTTATGCCAACATGTGTGCTGCTCTGTGTTTGCTAACTTTTTAAAATTGTTTTTGCCAACATGTATGCTGCTCTGTGTTTGCTAACTTTTTAAAATTTTTTGCTATTTTTTTTTGTGCAAACATTTTTATGCTCTGTGTTTGCTAACATATTACTTGCAACCTTCACACTATAAAAGAATATATCCTAAAATACCTTTTTTATTTTGTTTTATGCAGGTACACTGGACAACAACAAGGTGCTCCACACCTGAGGTTTGCAAGAAGCAGAAAGTGGGAACCTGTGACCAAGGATGACATTTGGCTGTTTTTGGGCTTGGTAATCCTGCAGGGAGATGTGGGCAAACCAATGCAGAAGTGGTACTGGTCCAAGAACAAAATGATTGCCACTCTATTCTTTGGCACAGTCATGCCAAAATACTGCTTTTCCCTCATCATGATTTACCTGCACTTCGCAGGTGAGACTACCCATCCTGCACCAAAACTGAAGAAAATTTGTGAAGTGTCTCAGATGATTCTACAAAATGTCTAGCAAGCCTATGTGCCAGAAAGAGATGTCAGCACTGACGAAAGTCTAATGGCCTACAAGGGGAGGCTCAGCTGGGTGCAGTACATTGCGTCAAAGAGTTGGCGTGAAAACGTATATGCTGTGCGAATCCTCATCTGGCTACATTTGGAATACAGTACTGTACACTGGAAAAGGGACACAGTTCAACCCCAGATACAGCCAATTATGGATTGGCAACATCTTCAGTGCTATCCCTCATTGAGCCGTTGCTAGATCAGGGATATTTTGTTACAACTGACAATTTCTACACCTCTCCTGAGCTTTATGAGTTCCTTCTGCAACACAGAACAGATGCCTATGGAACCGTTAGGGCTAACCAGCGCAACCTGCCATGACTGTTTGCAAAAGGGAAGCTGAATACAGGAGAAATTGTTGCCTGGCAGAAAGGCAAGATGATGGCCCTGAGATGGCGTGACAAGAAAGATGTGTGCCTGATGAGTACTGTCCATGATGCCTCCACTGTTCTGGTACACACAACGTGGGAAAGAAGTGATGAAGCCACAGGTGGTGATTGACTACAACAACACCATGGGAGGTGTCGACAGAGCTGACCAAGCCATGACATTCTACCCAGTGATGAAGAAACAGCAAAGGAAGTACTACAAAAAGATTTTCAGGCATCTAGTTGAGCAGTGCCTATGGAATGCCTACATTCTGTAAAAAAAAAAATAGTCAGAGGCCTGTGAATCATTCAGACTTCATTTTGCAAGTTTACGAATCCATAGTCAAGAACCACCCAACACCATCAGTGGCTATGAATAGACCTGGACGTCGTCAACCCACAACGCCTGACCGGTCGTCACTTCATTGAATACATCTCACCAACCCAGAAAAAGGCAGCACCTACAAGGATGTGCTTGGTTTGCTGCTCAAAGACTGATGACAGAGGGAGAAAATTTTCCACACCCGGGATGTCTACTAAAATGTAAATATTTTGTTTTTCTAAAATCTGCATTTAATTTATATTATTATTTATCAATAATATTGCACCCTTGTGTGGGAAAACTTCAGTGAGAAATTTTTGATAAAATATTTTTTTTTGATAAATTACATTGTTGTGGTCTATTATTTCATTATTTTTTTATAATTATGGTTTATAATTATGTATTATAATATAATTTAGGATTATAATATAATAAATAAATATAATTATTATACCCGGGAGGTAATCCAAAGAATTACAGGCCCACAATATTAAACAAAAATTTCTATGCAAAAAAAAAAGGATCACTTTTTGTATAAAAAAACTGACAGAATTAGAACGCTAGGGGGTTAAAGTGTTTTTCATTGTCTAGTATGCTGGAGAGGCAGCTTCTCTTCTACCCTGATTACTATACTACCCACTGTGAGCGTTTCACAGTAAAACCTAGAGCAAGCTGTTAAATCTGGCCTATTTATTGTCTGGAAAACATCGGGTGTTGTCTAGTCCTTTCCTTCCCAGCTTTACTGGATCGCATACAGAATACAGTTACATACAGAACCACTTTAGCCACAATCTTTAGGAAGCACAAACACCTAGTGATAACACCACAGGGACTAATGTAGGTTGTGCAAAACACAAATATTTTTTGTTTAAAAATTGCATTTATATGTTTATGATGGAAAAGGACAAACCAGGGAAAGCAAAATATAGGCAGATGAAAGTTCTGGTTTAAGAATGAAGAGACCTTGATGACCATAATTGCTAATTATACATGCAAACTTCATGTAAAAGCAATAGATGCTGTAAAGTCAAGAATGACCTTAAAAAACCCATGATGTGCCTTGTTGCCAAAGTACATAACAATCCTATATCTAGGACATATATAGGGGCAGCGTTTGTTATCCTATGTCTTGTGGTCACAAAGGTCTGTATTAAATCCACTAGATTGTGAACCCCTTTGAGGGGCAGTTAGTGATATGACAATAGACTTTGTAAAGTGCTGCATAATATGTCAGTGCTATTAAAATACAAGTTATTAATAATCCAGGTTTTGACAAACACAGGTCAATGAATTTACCCTAGCTTCCACTATGATACTATTTACTATACAGCCTAGCTGTTTATTTGTTCAGTCCCACCTACATTAAATAGTGTTGTGTTAACAAAGTGAGTATTTAGTTCACTGGTATCAGTGATTGGTTTACTGATTTCAAATCACAGGCTGAACTGACTGAAGGCACCTCTGATAGAACACATCAAAAGTCTACTGTATGAATGGAGTTGACCAACAATGTATGTAGGCGATGGGAACACTTTAAAATACTATAAAGGCCCTGTGTCATTGAGGGGTAATCAGTTCAGCATAAAGAGGTCTGCTTTTTAAGTTAATTGCTTACACTGCCCTTAGAACGTATGTAAATCTCATAAAATGTCACTTACAATGACTTCATTATGGAGATAAGAGACAGAATTGTATGAGTAGTGGCAGGGCCACGTCATTTACATGCATAACAACCAGAAGACATCTTTGCCAGAACAACCCAAACTGCTGTGTAAAATGTATTTTACAATTAGTCAGTCTTACTCTAAACCCTAACTTACAGAAAAAGTCCAACTCGCCAATCTTTTGGTTGTCACGGACCACTAATTTCACGGACTCCGGACTGTGCTTGAGCAGGGAGCTGTGTGTCACTCAAAGGGGAAGACATTTTCCCCAGAGTGACGTCATGATTCCAGAACCCGCCGACTGAGACCTGAGTCCAGAGACACAACCCGCCCACCGCCCCATACCTTCTAAACGTATGGGAGCCGTGGTCCGCAGCTGTGCCCGATGCCACATGGGGGTGCACGGGGCAGAGCCTTGGACCACCAAAATTTGGTGGTCCGCGGACCACTGGTTGGCGATCATTGGTCTAACTCACTACTTTCCATCTAGATTACTTTTTTTTTTTTTTGTTAGATTGAGTGGGCTTTACATATTTAGTATTAATTTCAGATATCTGTTCTCAGTCTTTGTTCTCTATTGTAAGTCTATGTTCTCTGTTTACAAATGGCTTTTGTTTTGTCATTTGTTTTGGGGACCAGGGGCTGGCAGAAAAGCAAATCTTTTGTTTGCTCTGAAAGGTCCACTTTACTTTTCAGAGCCATCAATTTCATTCTTTTAAGTCTTATAACTTTGAAATGGAGGGGTCTTTAGCACTAAGCATAATCAGAAGAATCAAGGTATCAATTTTTATCTATGCAATAGTGAATTTTCCCAACACAGGACACCCTACTGTTCTGCAAAAAATCAGTATAGCTCACATTTGGCCCCGACGTAAGCCCCCACCCCTATACCAAAAAAGGGGGGAACTCACTTACCATGCTTTCGGCTCTATTCACAAAGCCAATACATCAGGATAATATCCTTACCTTAAAAAAAAGCAACATTTAAAAAAAAAGGCTTTTGCTGTTATGGCCATTAGCCATAGCACAAGGGGGATTAGCTGTTTGGTTATATGCAGGTAGAATCTAATGTTAAAAAGTTTGTTTTTGCCAAATATATGTCCATTTTTGCAGCCAAAGTGTATGCTTTAGAATGCATGCAGGGAAATAAATGCACAGTAATGTTTTTTTTACTATATATAAAATATTCTTGTTTTAGTGTATACATTTTATCAGTTTACTGAGCAGACTTCATAAAACTGTCAAGGGCTTACAGATTTGCTAAATTAATTTAAACTGGATTTTCCCTCTTTAAAAAATGTCAATAAATATCTGAGCACATTAACCAAAAAAACTGTAAAAATATGTTAATCCAATCAATAATAATAAAAAGTGTATAGTTTTAGATCATTCTGTTCCACCTCCCCAATTTACTTAGTTTCCATTTATGAGAAATCACCTTTGTTTACATTGCACTTGTCAGCAGATTTAGCAATGTGACAGTTATTATGTGATTCAGTCAGATAAAGAGAGAGACAGAGTGGAACAGGGAATGCATGTGTTTATGGCTCTTGGTACATGGTAAGCCCTGTCATTACAACAGGAATTGAAAAAGAGGTGGCAGTCAGCCTGGGTAAATACACAAAGAATCATTTGAAAAGAATGTTTCACGCACATAAGAACAGGGGATGAGAACCATAGTAACAAATATGAACAGTGATATTCAATCCTGGAAACATCAGGCATTGGTTAGTATGGAACCTTAGAGAAAAACAGAGGTAAAGAGGTCTTGGGATGACAGTTAGGAGTTTTCCCAGTGTTCAAATAAACATGCAAAATCTGATTGCTCTTGCAGCCCTTAAAAGTCCCTAAAAATAACCTGAATTCTCTCACCATTGACATCAATGGTGTTCGAATTCAGCATTCGATCACCCGAACAATATCTCCCTATCCGATCGAATAGCTGTCAAATCAAATAATGAGATATTCGACCAACACTACTACTCTGTGCAGGCTATAAAAGTACTCATAACTCAGGAACTGTTGGGGGAAAACTGACAACAGATCTGAAATCTGCTCGAAAATCTGATTCAGAAAAGTTTCCTGTGGTTTCTGATGAATATCAAATCTAATTTTTTGTTGACCTGTGTTATTTAAATAATCAATTTAGCCTTATATTAATAAAATGAGAAGTGGCATAATTTTTTAAATAAGTAATTGGAAAAGAACTCAATATTAGGTAAAATGCACTAAACAGGAGGGCAGGCAATCTACTACCACTACCAGAGATTGATCAAATTTGTGTACTTTGGTGTTCTGGGATTTTGTGCACCCAGAACACTGAACAGGATATTTAAAGTTATATATAGGCACTTCCTAGAGTCCACAGTGTAGTGCTAGATCCTGTTCAGTTCCATTGAAGTACTGACAAGTTTACTATAAAGCAGAACAGTGGTCAGGAAAGGAAAATTTAAATATTTAAAACAAGTGGTTAACTAACATTTATAACTGCTGGCACTGTGGAATATTCCATAGTTTGCAGTAAAAAATTCTCAGTTTCTTTTGCTTTTGGTAACTCAGCTCCTCTGTGCCATTTTTATAATTCCTGTATAGTAAGGGTCGGGGATTTTCTCCTTTTTTGTGAAATTTAAGGAGAAATTGTTACACATTGGCTTCACCAACACCCCATTCTACTTTAAGGTCTCCAGCAAGTTTATTTTTTTCTCCACAAAAAAACAGTGTAGGATATGTGGGCACAAGACCTTAGGCACTTCAAGCAAGTGTGGTTTTCACTGTCATCACATGATCCCCCCATCTCTACCACTTTTTGTCACTTGAGTTGTTAAAACTCACTCCCCAAATTGTATTGATGTAAAAACTGAATAAACAAATATAGTAACGAGTAGATATGTGCCTTCTTTATGTCTGTGCAAGCTTCTAAAGGTGAAATAAATTCTCAGGTCTTTGGCCAAGCTGGAATAACATTCTCCTTCACTCATTCCTGGAACCTGGTATCATACACTTAGCAAAATTAAAAACAAGGTTGCGAACAAGAAAGTAAATTTGTTTTATTGCAGAAGAGACATAATATTTTCCTTCTGCATTAAAGAGCTGGCTGCTACTATTTTTTTCAAGTTTACTCTTACTCTACTTTAATTTCAAGTTTACTTTAATTTCAGATGTTGTCAAAGTTGCTGTCACTTAGTACACAGGAAAATGTGCAGGCATTGCCATTTCTAAAGAAACCCTTTACCAATTACTGGTAGATCAAAAAGTACTATTACTCATTTAGGCTTAGTCTACACGGATGTTTTCCCCAGCGTTTAACCTGAGGCTTTAAAGCCCATGTTTGAAACTCTCTTGCAATCCAATTTACACCAGTAAATTTCCTTGAGGCACGTTTTTGAGTGTAAAGATAATGCTTCTTGCAACATTTTCAAAGTTAAAACGCAGTGTAAACATGGGAAATCGCAGGTAAACGGGTCTATTAATTTCAATTGGGACCTTTTCCTGCTTTTTTTAAGTGTTTGAAACATAAACGTGGGGAAAAATGCAGCATAGACATTTTCCAGCGGTTTAAAGGCAGGCTTTAAATCGCTAGTAAAAGTGCATAAAAACGCAAATAGGGGCAGTAAGAGCGTTTAGATGCTTTTTTCAAACCGTCCGTGCAGACCCAGCCTTGGACCATAGATTTATTTTAATATGTAATGTTCTATTCATTATAAAATTTTCCACTAAAACTATTATCTAAATTGTCCAGGAGCAAAGCAATGTGGAAAGCTACTTTACCCAAACTCATCCAACACATCATTGAAGTTTAATAAAACAATTACATTTCTGGAGTAGAGAAAGAGCCCTTTCATCCCAATCTGCAGCTGCAAATGTCATAAGGTTACCCACCTGCAGACTTTCACAGCACTAGGGTCACACTGTGAGGGATGAGGAACTCTTCCCTAACAATGGTCTTTGCCGGGGGCAGACAGGAGTCTGGTTTTGCTGAAGGGAAATGTGTACAATATGCCTACTTCCTTGGTTTCAATAATTTTTAATAAAATTTAAAAGGAAATAAGTACAATAGGAATTCTAACAACAATTATGTAACAGAAATTAAACATGAGTACAGAAAAGGCTAGAAAAAAGTATAAAAAGTACTCGTGCAGGAGCCATATACCATCTGATCATAACTTTGTACGCTGATTCTACCATCAAAGTATTTAGAGAACAAGAGGCCACCCTGGACCAAGCTCTATACCACTCCTCAGCTGGCCTGATTCTTTAAAGATCCAACTCCCACTTGGACACATAAGTATGAAATTGGAGTGTAACCAATTTGGTCATTTCGGTATATAATATTGAAATTAACTTTGGGGGCTGAGGCGTTCTCAAGCAGATATGTTCCATGAGAGAAAGTCGGAGAGGAATTTCCCTAATAAGGGTGCTTTATCGCAATTACGCAGTTGTAGGTACTGGAAAAATTCTCTCCCTGGAGCGTCATGAGTACTTTGAATAGATTCCCAGCTTTGAACCTTGAAATTTTCCAACAAAGAAAAAACATTTGTATAGTTATGGATAGTGTTGGTGTTCGAATTCGGATTTTTTTCGACCCGAATATACCTGTTCGAATTCAGATAGACCTGACCCGAGAAACACGGGATTCGACTGCAAAAATTCGGGAAAAAATAATTTAATTGTTTAATTTAAGTGTGTGTTTTTATTTTAACTATTTTTTTTATTTTTTACAGATTATCCGACAATGACATTATGAATCATAATGTCATTTTGGGATCTCCGGACCTTGGGAACTTTGGGGTTACAGCTAATTGGAGGCACGTGCCTTCAATTATCTGTAACCTCAGGCGATACCAGGGCAGTAGAGGTTCGATGGGGATATGTACCCCCATTCATCACCTCTACTGCTCTGTGATTGGCTGGGGAGAGGAAAATATATATATACATATACACACTAATAAAGAGCACCTGTCACATGAATATAAAAAAGGACCTGTCACATGAATATTAAAGAGCACCTGTCACATCAATAATAAAGAGGACCTGTCACATCAATATTAAAGAGCACCTGTCACATGAATATTAAACCTGTCACATGAATATTAAAGAGCACCTGTCACATCAATAATAAAGAGGACCTGTCACATCAATATTAAAGAGCACCTGTCACATGAATATTAACGAGGACCTGTCACATCAATAATAAAGAGCACCTGTCACATGAACAATAAAGAGGACCTCTCACATGCATAATAAAGAGCACCTGTCACATCAATATTAAAAAAAAGGGTGACATAAGGCCACTAGATAACCTCATATTATCCCAAATAAAAAATATATGTTGCAAATGTGGGCTCATACTAGAGGATCTAGGTTTATTAGGGAGCCAAGGTAGGGCACCTAATTCCATAGGGTGACAAAAAATCCTGTTCCAATTGCACCCACAAAGGTGCCCTGTACCCTGCATTAATAGAAGTGATAGGGGCAATTTGGGTCGCCTGGTAACATTTTATAAAATTAGGGACCCCATCCCTCTTTGTAGTAACAAAGGCTTCTTTCTTTTTCACCCTCAACTCGCAGCCGTATCTCGTGTTGGAACTGCTATATTACTACTAGCTCTTGTAGGAGCTGCCCAACTATGGGGAATCACAATCCAGCTTGGGGAGTCGCTGGAGTAACTCTACAGGGCCACCCGGACTAAGGGGAAAGGAAGTCGCCAACGGTTGATACCGTTACATTTGGTGGCAGCAGTGGGACGGTCCTTCTACCCCGGGAGGCGTGCAGGTTGGAAGGACAGCCGATATGAGCAGCTAAAAAGGACGACCCTCAAGGATCTACTGGAAAGCCGTGGAGGGAGAGCCAGCAGCTGACCTAGGAGGGCGCTGATTGCGGAGTTACAGCAGCTGGATCAGAATTTTGCCATGGCTGAACCCCCTACCAGGAGATGAAACGGCTCGCAAAGTGAGGGACCGGTTGGCGATCTATGGGCCAAACCCCTCTGAGGAACGGATTGCAAAGATTTTTGCCCAGGTAGCAGCGGAAGCTCGAGAACAGAGGGAATACGAGCTGCAACAAATTATTGCCCAGCGACCTCCAGAGCCAGCCCCGATAACCCTTACTCTGGCCAGCACAGAAAGACGAAAGGTACTGTTTGCTGCATTTAAACAGTTCTCCTAGACAGAGGGGGAGATCAACAGCTATTTGGCGGACTTCGAGAGGCAGTGTGCGCTTCACCAGGTACCACCAGAGGAATGGGTTACCATTCTATCTGGCCAGCTATCCGGGAGAGCAGCAGAAGCTTTCCGGGCCATCCCAGAGAAAGAGGTAACACAATACCACCTTGTCAAAGACACTTTACTTAAACGGTACGCCCTAACCCCCGAGGCATACTGGTGGAAATTCCGAGATACCAGAAAACGGGAAGGCGACACCCACATGGAATGGGCTAACAGGTTGCACCGCTCCGCTACCCAGTGGATTAATGGATGCCAGGCTGTATCTGCTAAAGGAGGTGTTACAACTTTTTCTCTTGGAGCATTTTTTCAATAATCTACACTTAAGCAACTGGGTAAGAGACCGACGCACTCACACCCTCACCAAGGCGGCCTGCCTAGCCGATAAGTATACTGATTCCTGACGACTGGACCCAGCATTACCCCGACCAGTGTATCCAGACCTTCTCCCTGACCGGAGTTCAGGGCCCCTGTGTTGCTGGTCCTTCCAGGAATTGGTCAGTGTATTCCAAGGTGAAATGTCACCGATGCCACGAACCAGGACACCTAGTGGCCAATTGCCCTTTCACCCCCCGACCTTCCTGGAAAACGCACCCACTGGGTCGACCCCTGCTGCATCCCGTAGCCCGGCTGTCCACTGCCTTGACACGGACACTCACCCTGAGGAATATCTGAGGGTATTGTACGATGTCAATCCTATCCAGGCTGATTCTTGGGATAATAGACAGCAGCACTGACAAGAGGTCAACCTCGATGGACAGGTCGCCCAAGGATTACGGGACACTGAGGCTACCATTACACTGGTACAGGGGCACCCGATTCCAACCCATAAGCGTACAGGCCAAACCGTAGCTGTTCGAGTGGCTGGGGAAGCCGTATTTCGCCTGCCTACCGCCCGCGTCCACCTAGACTGGGGAGCAGAATCCCCTGTAATAAAAGTCAGCATAATGGATAACTTACCTGAAGAGGTCCTGCTGGGCAACGATTTGGGCCCTCTTACTTCTGCCTACGTCCCCACCTCTACCACAGCTGCACACCCCGTGACGACCAGGGCCCAAGCAAGAACCGAACGGACCAGTTCCCCAGTTCGGGAGGACCAAGTGAGAGCTTCCCTGACTGTGACTAATACCCAGACCTCCATAGGTTGGGATA
Organism: Pyxicephalus adspersus; assembly: GCF_032062135.1. Lineage (NCBI taxonomy): Eukaryota > Metazoa > Chordata > Amphibia > Anura > Pyxicephalidae > Pyxicephalus > Pyxicephalus adspersus. The sequence continues at coordinate 62,119,668 of NC_092859.1, forward strand.
CACCTGAAGAGTTTGGAAAGGAGACTAGGGCGGATCCATCCCTTCAGAAATAAAGGGAAAGGGCAGGAATCGGGGCTCGGGGTTGGACAACAAAGTTTTTGTGTGGGGCGCTAATAAGTTATACCGGGTCACTGAACAGGCAGGACCAAACCCCTACCACGCCAGTTAGTAGTCCCCAGCAAGTATCGAAGGTAAATCCTTAGAATCAGGCACGACATTCCCTTGGCTGGACACTTAGGAGTAACCCCTACATTACACCGGTAACCCAGACCTTCTTTTGGCCTGAGGTGCACGCAGATGTACAGACTTACTGCCGAACCTGCGACGTACCCCTGCCCATTATTGAAGACCCCCTCAGCAGGGTAGCCATTGACCTCGTGGGACCCCTCGCCAACCCTAGTCCATCCGGTAAGCAGTACATACTTACCCTGATGGACTATGCTACCCGCTATCCCGAGGCAGTTGCTCTGTCAAATATGCAGGCAGACACTGTAGCTACCGCCCTGGTACAGATTTTCTCCCGAGTCGGGTTTCCCAAGGAAATCCTCTCGGACAGAGGCGCACTACTCACTGCAGAACTGACACAGCAGCTGTGGATGGTCTGCCGTATTAAATCGCTACTTAGTTCACCATATCATCCCCACACTAACAGTCTCTGTGAGCGCTTCAATGGAACCTTGAAGCAAATGCTCAAGACTTTAACCAGCGAATACAGAGACTGGGAGCAATTCTTACCACACCTCCTATTTGCCTATAGGGAGGTACCACAGGTTTTCCCACTTCAAGCTTCTTTATGGGAGAAAGGGACGAGGACCACTTGATCTCATCAGGGAGCATTGGGAGGGGGAAACGGAGAATGAAGGGACCCCAATGCCTGACAATGTAATTTCTTTAAAGGACAAAAGGTCCTAGTATTGAAGCTCGGGAAGCAGGATAAACTGCAGGCTTCCTGGCAGAGACCCTATAAGGTGATAGAGAAGCTGTGCGATACCACTTATGTCATCGCCAGTTGTAAGGATGAGAGGTTAAAATAAGCCTTTCATAATAATATGTTGAAAGAATACTTAGAGAGACCGGAGAATGTGTCCGCTGTATGTAGCCCTGCCACGGAGGACCCTGTCAACCTACCCCTACCAGACCTCTTAGAGAAGGGGTCACCCGCCGATCTCCTTAGCCAGGTTCAATTAGGGGACAAACTCACTCCCACTGAGAGGGAACAGTTGCACACCCTATTGCAGGCTAAGAGCCTTACTTTTTCCCAAGAGCCTGGGTACACCACTCTCATGACTCACAGAGTAGAAACTCCTGGACAAACCCCACTCCGACAGGCCCCTTTCCGCATCCCGGAAGCAGTCGGAGAGGGGATGCGGAAGGAAATTCAGGAGATGCTGAGGTTGGGGGTAATCGAACCTTCAGACAGCCTCTGGGCATCCCCGGTCTCTGTAAGGGTTACTGGCAAATTCCCCTAGCCAAAGAGGCGATCCACAAGTCGGCCTTTGTCACCCCGTTTGGCTTGTACCAGTTTAGTGTCATGCCGTTCGGGTTGAAGAATGCCCCAGCCACGTTCCAGCACTTGGTGGATAGACTCCTTGATGGCTTCCAGGATTTCGCTTGTGCGAACCTGGATGACATAGCGATCTACAGTGAGTCCAGGGAGGAACATTTAGCTCACAAAGGAACGGTGCTGGATCAGATTTGGGCCGCTGGCCCGACTCTGAAACCAGACAAATGCCATTTTGGGATGGCGGAGGTCCAGTACCTGGGACACCAGGTAGGGTGTGGGAAACAGCGACCTGAGCCCACTAAGATTGAGGCTGTCGCTAACTGGCTCACACCTCGCACCAAGACCCAAGTATGGGCCTTCCTGGGCACAAACCGGGTCTTTTAAAAAAATGGCGAATAGAATTAAAAACAGGATGCGGCAAATTGATATTAAGGGTCGGTAATTTGTCTTCATTGACCGACAGACCAAAAACTAGAGCAAATTGGGTCAGTATAGAAAATAGGTTGGGTAAGGTGACTATTGGCTGAGATATAGGCCCTGATTTATTAAAGTTCTCCAAGGCCGAAGAGAATACACTTTCATCAGTAAAGCTGGGAAATCTAGCAAACCTAGAATGGATTTCCTAAAAGTCATTAGTTATTTGTTAGCAAATGTTTTCAATCCTGGACCAGATCTATTCCAGGTTTGCTGGATCAGCCAGTTTCACTGATGAAAGTGTATTCTCTCCAGCCTTGGAGAACTTTAATAAATCAGGACCATAGTGAGCTGTATATCATCTGCGAAAAGGTTATTTTGTACACTTGGGTATTATTCTCCAGACCATGATTATTATTGTCACTTCTAATCATAACTGCCAATGGTTCCAAAGCTAAAATGAATAGCAATGGGGAAAGAGGACATTCTTGACAGGTGCCTCTTTGGATAGCAAATGAGGGTGAATAATAGGACAAAGGACAATCAGACTCTAACCGACGGAGTAGAATACAATGCCCTGTATCTAGAGATGAGGGAATTTCTCAAAAATTCGATTCGGCCGGTTCGCCGAATTTTCCGAAAAGATTTGCTTCAATACGGATTTATTCGCGGTGAATCGTGTTAAAAAACGTCTATTTTCGGCCTGCAGAGAGCCTTGATAGTGGTATAGAACACTGTGCTTTGCACACATACAGTAACACACATAGGGAGTCTGCTGTGGTAGTGAAATAACACTGTGAGTCAGTATGACATGCAGATAACAGGAGTCGCTATTAGAATCACTGCACACTTCACTTATTTGGGCAGTCACGGGGCCAAAACTGACCAAATAACTCAAGTATGAACTCAGCCTTACAGGTCCATGTTAGCGTCCAGAAGAAGCGCACTCCTTTTACACCCTTGTCAGCTGATTCCACAAAGATGCCTACAGAAACTGTTCTATTAACCCCTTATACAAGTAGAGCCCCCCCCCCGACACAGTGAAGAGGGTGTCAGCACTAAGTTTGTGTTGACGTCACTGATTATTTTGCCCTTCCTCTGATCCATCAGAACAATAACCCACAAAAAAATGATCCTGTCTGTGGAGCATCTGCCTTCACCCGGTCAGCATTTGCTCAATAATCCATCAGTATTGCTAATGCCAAAAAAAACAGGAGTGGATCTAAAACACAGATGACACGTGAATGGAATATTTGCATTTCTTCTGTGTATTGTACCCACTCCTGCTTTTGGCTGCCAAATCATAAGCCAATTCTGATGGGACCATACAGGCCTTACAGCTACTACTCAGACAGGATCCGTTGTGCATCACTTTTTTCCTTCCTTCTGACAGATAACAAGAAGGGTTAAATAAATAGTGATGTCATCCAGGCCAAAAAGGCAAAATAGTGGCCCATTCATGGAGTGGGGAGGGTGGGAGAACAGCTTGAGAAGTCCACAGAGTTGCACAATGACATAGTGGTGAGGTGGAAGCAGCATGAGGAAACCACAGAGTGGCCCCATGACAGAGTCTGGAGGTGGCGGCAGCATCAGTAGGCCACAGAGTGGCATAATGACAGAGTGTGGAGGTGGCGGCAGCATCAGTAGGCCACAGAGTGGCACGAGGACATAGTGTGGAGGTGGCGGCAGCATCAGGAGGCCACAGAGTGGCACAATGACAGAGTCTGGAGGTAACGGGAGCATCAGATCTTCAATGACGGCTGGCAGGGTGCACTCCAAGTATGCCACCACCTGCTGGTTCAGGTTCTGCTCTATGTCTAGCTGCTAGTTAGTAGTTTCTTCACTATGCGGGTGTAGAAAGCTGCTCATCAGCGACTCTAGACTCAGGCTGCTGCTGATGGAGCAGGTACTGCTCCTGCCACCCCACCCCTCCCCAGCAGCCATGGCAGTGGAACCTGAGTGCAGAGGGCCCCCCCCGTCAGACCTGCGAGAGGATGGACGATGGCGCAGATAGGCAGCGGCCAACTGACTACATAGGATGTCTCTGTAGTAGTTCTGTTTGTCCTCCCTCTTAGCGGGTGTAAAAAAGGCCCCCATTTTGTACCGGTAGCGAGGGTCCAACAAGGTGGAAAGCCAGAAGTCATCCCTTTGCCGAATGGTGACAATTTGGCTGTCACTGCGCAAGCAAGTGAGCATGCAGCAGGCCATTTCTCAGAGGGACTCCCTGCTTCCATCTCCACTGCATACTGCCACTGTGTGTCTGGGTCCTCTGCCTCGTCTTCCTCATCTCCCTCTTGCTCCTCTGGCTGCTCCTGCTCCTCCTCTTCTGTCACCTGAGTAGAAAAACCACCTATTTCGCTATACATTGCCTTTGATCCAATGTCCTCCTCCTCTTCCTCCAGTTAAGCCCCCACAGGGCTCATGTGGCCGTGAGATCTAGGCGCCACGTCTCCAGTCCCCTGACCAGCCAGATTTACCAGCATCTGTTCCAGGACATGAAGTAGTGGAATGACGTTGTTCATCCCGTAGTCCTGGCGCCTGACAAATAACGTGGCCTTCTCAAAGGGCCTGAGCAAACGGCAGGTGTCACGCATGAGCTGCCACTGGCTGATATCAAAATTACACATGGGAGTACTCCTATCTGCTTGGATCAAGAATTCGTTGATGGCCTTTCTCTGTTCATATAGTCGGTCCAACATATGGAGGGTGGAATTTCAACGGGTGGAAACGTCACATATCAGCCTATGTTGGGGGATGCCGGGCTGCCGCTGCAGCTCAAGGAGGGTGTGCTTTGCGGTGTGCATGCAAAGTTTCCTGGCCATTTTTATAATGTCTTGCAGATGGCTGGAAGACTTCAGGAACCGCTTTACAACCAGATTGAACACGTGTGCCATGCAGGGTGCATGGCTCAGACTTCCTTGACGCAGCGCAGACACAATGTTCTTCCTGTTGTCAGTCACCATTGTTCAGATTTTTAGTTGTCATGGAGAAAGCCATGATTCGATCTCTTGATGAATCACACGGAGCAGTTCCTCACCTGTGTGACTCCGTTCCCCCAGGCAAACCAGGTGCAGAACAGCATGACACCGCCATGCCCTGCACATGTGGTATGCTGGAGAGGCACAGTGAATTGTCCCTGCAGTGGAGGCTGAGGACATGGTGGAGGATGAGGAGGCAGAGGTGGACGTTGTCGCAGGACCAGCGGCGCGAGAACGTGGAGGTGGAAGCGGTGTCACCTGGCCAAGTTGCTGGTGTGGCTGTGCAGGAATCACATTCACCCAGTGGGCCGTAAAGGACATGTATTTTCCCTGACCGTAGTTACAGCTCCACAGTCGGTGCTGCCGTGCACTTTGGCAGACACTGACAGGCTCAAGGACTGGCCCACCTTCTGTTCTACATATTTGTGCAGGGCTGGTACTGCCGTCTTTGCAAAGAAATGACGGCTTGGGACTCTCCACTAGTGTTGTTGATCGAATTTGGGTCGTCCTTATGTTTGACCCGAATATGGCTGTTCGAATTCGGGTCGACCCGACCCCAATTTTGCTGCATGTTTCTGTGGTTAGCATTAGCAGCAGCCAACCTTCCATCCCCCAGATGCTGGAGCGCAAGAGGAAATATGGCCCAAATGACCCCAAAACAAAGCTGATCAATGCAGCAATTGCACAGCTGATTGCATTAGAGCTCCTCCCTTACTGGCTGGTGGACTCCAGTGCGTTCCGTCATGCATTCCTCTGCGCAAACCCACAGTACGTTATGCCTAAGCGACAGTACTTTTCACAAAAATGTGTTCCTGCTTTGCATGAATACGTTCAGAGCAATGTGTCTATGGCCCTGCAGCACTCTTTCTGGCAAGGTGCACCTGACAACCGCCAGTTGGTCGAGCAAGCATGGAGAGGGAAGATATATTTCCTTTACAGCTCACTGGGTAACTTTGGTGGCAGCAGGAGAAGATGCAGCTGCAGCAAGGCCTGCATACCTACCTCCACCCAGTGCGCATTGCCATGTAATTTCCTCCTCAACCACCACTTCCACCTTTGCCGTGGAGAACTAGCACCAGCACCTCCCAAGTGCCTTGCGGGAGCAGGAGGAGAAATGGCTAACTCCCAACAGACTTCAGCCAGGCAAGGTCGTGTGTGACAATGGGGCCAATCTGCTGGCAGCCATGCGTTGTGGGAAACTCACACACGTACCTTGCCTGGCTCACGTCATGAACCTCATAGTACAGCGCTTCCTTCGGAATTACCCAGGCCTCCTGTCGCTGTTACTGAAGGCCAGAAAGTTGTCAGCGCATTTCCGCCGGTCGTACACATCCAGTGCCAGATTGGTGGAGCTACAGCGAAATCTCAACCTGCCAGTGCACCGGTTAATTTGTAATATGGCCACACGTTGGAACTCCACATTTTACATGCTGCAGCGGCTGTCTGAACAACAGAAAGCGGTGGCGGATTACGTGTCAGAGTCTGTTCCTTTCAGACTCATACCCACACTACCTTTTTTCAGCCCTGCGGAGTGGCTGCAAATTGAAGACTTGTGCACTGTATTCTCACCTTTTGAAGAGGCCCCCAGGATGATCAGCAGAGATCAGGCCTGTGTCAGTGACACCATCCCCATCATATGCCTGCTGGAACAGATGATGGTGGATCTTGGACACGACTGCAAATATCATCTCAGACATGCGTGCCTACTATGCATAGTGCACCACCAATCCAGGAAGAGGAGGAGGTGGAAGAGGATGAGGAGGACATTGCATGCATGGGAGAAGGGGAGGAAGGGGCAGAGGAGGATATTGAGGGTACATGGTATCCATCCACCGAAACACAAGGGGCATGTTCCGTTGATGGCAAGACCAGGAGGAGGAGGAGGAGGAGCATGACGACCCTGTGCTGCTGTTCGACCCACAGGAGTGTGGGTCCAGAATTACCTCAGCTGTGGGTAGTTTGAGCCACATGACATCCTTCATGCAGGAGTGCCTAGCCAAAGATCCATGCATAAAACACATAAAAACAAAGACTGACGACTATTTTCTGTAAAAAAAAATACAGATATTTTATTATGATAGCACTTCATATCTTTCCTAAAACCCATAAAAAATTTAGTATTTCTTGCCCAAAAATTTAGATATTTCTTTCTGATCCGATGTTTATGTTAGACAAATACATATATTTAACTGTGATAGCACTTGCTAGATATCCACAAATGATAAAAAATTTATGTATTTCCCTGCGTACTCCACCAAGTTCATTACCTTTTATGTGGTTTCACTACATGGTAAGTATGGAAAGTGTGATGTTCGTTAATCCATTAATGTCGCAATTAGATACAGCTTTTACATTGTCCATAGAGTTTATGGCCTCAACCTCCAATGTGGTCCACGCTCCGTACCAGGGACCAACGCCTCCTACTGCCTGTTACTGCTGCCACCTTCCCAGTACCCAACCGTAGATGCAAGATACTAATGTAGTCCAAGATCCGTCTCAGAGCCCACCCCCTCGCCCTCCTGCTGTAAATGATGCTCCTGCCTGCCCAGTACCTGACTTTAGAGCAGTTTGAGCTTGCCATAGTCATTCATCGTCGGAAGCTGCCTGTCACCACAGCTATGCCTCAACAACCGCGACCGCCACCACGACCACCAGCTCCAAAGCACCTTTCGGCCCAGTTGGATGTTCGCCCCTGTGGGCATTTTTTAATGTCCATAGTGATTATGATGACAACACTGGTCATCTGCAAAGTGTGTGCTCAACACTTGAAACGAGGCAAAAACCAAAACAAACTTGGAACAAGTTGCATGAGCACCCATTTAAAAAGCCACCACCCGGTAACCTAGCGGGAACACCTGGTGAAAGCACAGAGCTCTGTGCGACCACCTCCGCCCAAGAAGCAAGCTCAAACTGCTCGATCTTCCTCCACTGCCTTTCCTCCTTCTGCCACCAAAGTTACCTGTGCAGCTGCAGCAATTTGAGTGGCGCATGTAGCCAAACATTACCTTTTTTACCTTGTAGCTAATATGCTTCACAAAGTGTAAATATGTATAGTAAGTGTATTTTTTTATTGGGGGGGGGGTTGACACCAAAAATGCAAGTGCGGTGTGTGTGTTGTATGCAGCACTTTCCTTCAGTGGTAACGCTTGTAATATGCAGCACAGTATACAAACTATATACGGCAGTATACACTGCATCTGTGTGTCTGTCTTTCAGTACAAGTGTTATACTGTGCATGCATTCAGGGAGGGTACCCTGACTCTGGCTGCGTGTATGTAACACACTATCTATCTATCTATCTATCTATCTGTGAAACACTCAAACTTAGTACAGTAGTTTTCAGGACTGCACCAATACAGTACAAGGAAGGAGCGGCCTTTTGGAGCCAGTTTGATAAACCAACCTGGACCACCTGTTTATTCGGCTCACCGAGGTGCTGAGCCACAAATGTCTGGTGACATGAAACACGTCCATGTCTGTTGGATTCAAAGCTGGTGACGTTCTAGAGTACCACATTCCTAATGTGCGCTGTGACATCATAGAAGGGAACTTAGACAGGGCCACACAGGCAGATTTCCACCCACTGTATGTGATTGACATGCACTTCCACTTACGGTTCAACCTGCTCTCCAGGGATAAAAAAGCCACCCACTCAAATCAGCTGGCTCATCGGAAGTATAGGAAGAGCAGGAAGAAGCTCTGAGACGGAGCGGGGACCGCATTGGTAACTGGCATCCAGAGTTGGGAACTGTGCAGGCGGCATCAGTTACAGCATGAGGAGGAGGCGTTGGGCCCTGAGAAGGAGCAAGGACGGCATTAGAGGTTGAGGCCATCTCCCATAAGGACAGTGTTAGATCTGAATACAATAAGGATAAGGACGAAGCTGTAGCTATCGGAGACATGAATTGATCAACGAGACTCCAATCCGTACCAACTATGTAGCGAAACCACATGAAAGGGAACGGGATTGGCGGAATCAATGGGGCAAGAAGACCCTGTTGAGCTTGAGTCTAGTCTGGCATCTAGAGCTGGGTACTGGGCAGTGGGCAGGTGGCAGCAGTAAGATGTAACTGATGCCGCCTGCACAGTTCCCAACTCTGGATGCCAGTTACCAAAGCGGTGCCCGCTCTGTCTCAGTGCCCACCGCCTCCTCCTACTGCTGCTCTGCCTGTACTCTGAAGCCTGTGTATGGCTTGTAACGGAGTGGTGAAACCTGGTAGCTAACTTTTGGACCAGAGGAGCCCCCTCATGTCCCTCCCTGGCTGTACTCGGAGACCGTGTAAAATCCAGTATATTCCCTTGGCCGCCCCATAAAATGGCCGTGCCAGCAACAGAAAAAAGACTTCCTTATTTTATTTTTACTTGTACAGTGTTGTGCAGAGATGGGAGAGTCTTGACATGTCTTTTTAAATGTATTTATAGGCTGTAGAAGCTCTCCACCAACCCGAATAACAACCCAAATTTTTCCCCCATTGACTTTAATAGAGTTCGAATTCGGCATTCGACCACCCGAATAATTATGCATTATTCGGCCGAATAGCGGTCGAATCGAATATTGACCTATTCGACCAACACCACTCTCCACCTCAGCTCTGCACAAGCCATCAGTTCTCTGAAAGGTGCAGAGTCAACCACTTGGAAAGGGAGGGACTGCAGCACCAACAACTTGGACAGGAGCACATTCAGCTTCTGCGCCATTGGATGAGTGCACGCATACTATTGTCTCTTGGCAATCGCTTCGGTGATCAATTGCTGACGGAATGACTGACGAGGAGTAGGAGGAGTATCTGGACCAGCAGAAGATGGAAATGACATACAGCTCCCTTCGGCTGAGGTGGTGGAGCCTTGACTGCCTGAAAGCCGGTGCGTGACACTGGGTGATGCAGAGGTTGCTGGGGCAGGCTGGACCACCACATCAGAGCCAAGGTTCTCCCAGGCCACGCTGCTTATGTTAACGTAGGGCCGTGGTGCCAACATAGGCACCCTGGCCACACTTCACCTTCTGCCCACAAATGTTACATATTAACCTCCTCCGGTGGCTTAACAAGAAACTGCCACACCGCCAAGTAGGTAATTTTCCCCACAACACTCCGCACTGACTGACTGTTACCGCTGCTGCCTCCGTGAACCCCTGCACCACTACTTCCCGGGCAGGTAGGCTGCTGCGAAGCAGGTGGTCTACCCCGGGCATGTTTGGCTCCCGACCTCCCACTGCTGCCACCCTGCTGACTACCAGCCATGCTACCACCTTGCTGGCTCAGCCTCTGCCTCGCGGGCAAGCTGCCACCCTCTTCCCCTGATGATGATGAAGCCCCTTTTACCCGGCTCCCAAGTGCGATCGGCTTCATCATCATCGAGTAGTGTATGCAAGTCACTGATGTCCTCCTCAACAGTCTCTGGGTCAGGAGCCTGACCACTCACAACGCCACCTCCCACGCCACTCTCCTCATCACTACTTCTCTGCCTAGTGGAGATAGCGCCGGATGTCTCCTCCAGATCTTGGCTGGGCAGTAGCTGCTGACTGTCCTCTACTAGCTCGTCCTCGCTGTATAGTGGAGCTGAGCCCACAGCATACAATACTTCTGTGGCTGAGGTGAGGGCACAGGGTCTGCTCCCAGGCCATGCCAACTAAGGGTTGTGTGTGACGAACCCAACGACTGTTGGCTGGGGGTGTCTGATGTCACTTGGGATGAAGTGGATGACCAAGTTAACCAAATCAAGAATAGCTGGGTTGCTGGTCAAGACACGACCGTTAGATGACACCGGGAGCTCAGGCCTCTTGCTGCAATTCCTGCTGACACTCTGACACTCTGCTGCGACCTCTGCCTGCGCCAGAAACATTTAGGCCTCTGCCACTCCTCTGTGTATGGCCTGACACTTCTCTGTCTGAGATACTTTTACTTGAACCAAATAAATTTAAATCAAATTAAAACACACCTAAAAGCGACGAATATATTTTTATTTTTGTACAGAAATAGGCCACTAAACGCTTTTAGCACCAATAACTGCAACATATATGTATCACGTCAAATATACACGTGCATGTATAATTTTCTGGATATATAAATTGATGGAATGACAGAGCTGTATAATGGCTATTTGGATCCCCAAATAATCTTTCCCTGCACTTGTAAATCGCTTTTCTAGCAGTGTCCCTAGCGCCTTCTGATATCTTTCCCTGCACTAAGATGCTGTGAAAATGATTCCTCCCTATCCTTTCCCTGCACTTGTAAATCACTTTTCTGGCACTGTCCCTAGCGCCTTCTGACATCTCTCCCTGCACTAAGATGCTGTGAAATGATTCTTCCCTATCCCTTTCCCTGCACTTATAAATCGTTTTTTTTAACACAATCAGGTTTCTCCTAGCACCTGCACACGTCTCTCCCTGCATTCAGAATGCTGTAAAATGTCCCAATCCAAGATTACTGAGGCTATTTAAAGGGGTGTGACAGCACAGGGCTGGCTGGCTGCTGATTGGCTGCATGCATGGCATTATGGGTCATCCCGCCTTCCAAGAGTTCCTTGCCCCATGTCCTCACACGTGTAGCCGCCATTGTAGAAAAAATTGCGATTCGTTTCAACGAATCGCGAGGAAATTTGGATTCGTTGCGAATCGAATGTTTTCTGAAATTTGGTTCGAATTCCACTTTGTCAGCTTCGATTCGCTCATCTCTACCTGTATCCAAGCCAAGAATTGCGTTCCAGAACCCCATTTGGTAAGCACATAATATAAATAATCCCAAGAAGTAGAATGGAACCCCTATGTATGTCCAAGGACAACAACATACTAGGAGTTTGCATTCTCTGAGCCAAATAGACCAAGCTGATTATCTTACCCCTACCATCTGGAGCCTGTCTTCCCAAAACAAACCCAACCTGGTCATTATGTATCAAAGAATGCAAATATTTGTTCAATCGATTTGCTAGAATTTTTGCCAAAATTTTAATGTCCACATTCAGCAAGGATATAGGTCTGTAGTTATGGGCATCTAAGCAGTCTTTATTTGGTTTTGGCAACATTATTACATGAGCTAATAATAATAAAACTTTCTTAAACTTTTTATAAAAAGAAGCCGAGAACCCATCAGGGCCTGGTGTTTTGTCATTTAATTGCCATGATTTAATTGCCATGATTATCTCTATCACAGTAACATCAGCATCTAATGCTGCAGTCATCCCTTCAGTTAATGTGGGAAGTCTGATACTATCAAATATTTGATCAGCTACAGGTCTTTGAAAACCAGATGGGGACACGTACAACTCAGAGAGAGTCTCCTGAAATCTCCTCACTATACTGACCGGGTTGGCTGATATAGTACCATTTGGCAAACGTAACTGGATTGTAGATTTTTTAGAATGAGCCATTTTAACCATGTTAACCATCATAGAGCCTGGTTTGTTGGCCCTTGCGTAAAATGTTTGCCTGGCCCATCGCTGTTGTTTCTCTACCTCACAATCCAGTAAAATATTGTATTCAGATCTAAGTTGCTGCACTGTTTTATAAAGCCCCTTATCTTGAGTTGAACTCCATCTCGCCTCCAATTGCTCCAATTGTATCGTAAGGTCATTAATTCCCTTCATCTTAGCTTTCTTATAGCGAGAACTCAATTGGATAATTTGACCCCGTACAGTAGCCTTATGAGCATCCCATAACAAGACCGGAGATTCTACAGAACCCAAATTTTCTTTAGAAAAAAAGGGTTGTGGAATCCTCTACTTGACGCACCATTTCAGGAGATGAAAGCCAAACTCATCAACATTCCTGTAACCAGGTTAAACTAGAAGTACAGGTTAAGAAAAAAGGTTTATCTGATTTAAGACCAACTGCAACTAATTTTGTAAATTCCTTGTGTATAGAGTCTTTGTACATTTTATATTTCCAAACTTGGTCAAAGAGATAATGTATAGTTGTAGAGATAGGTCACCAAGCACTGCACTGTGGAAAGTAGTGTTGGCAATTTTTTTTCTTTTTTTTTTGCTATTATGATGTATTTTGTGTTGGGCATATACTCTAAAGGTAGCACATGTAACTGGAAAATGATTTTCCCACAATTAAAGTTTGTGTTAACACACCATACAGGTATAATTTAAGGGAACTATGTTGATCTTTTTAGAAGTAAAATTATTTTTTTGTACTATAAACTAGAAAACAAGTCCCAATTACTATTGTCAGCAGAGACAGCCTCTCCTTTTACACTACTTTCATATGAACTTGTTTGCTCAGTGAGTGGAGATGACATTTCTGTGGAGTGCTTTGTGCTGACCACACATGGATCATCCATGCACATCCAATTTAATAACTGCAACACTAATAAATGTCTGTGGCTAGTTTACTCAAGGTCTTCTCGTTCCTTCATTTTGTTTTTGTTTTATTTGACAGTGGGTGGGTATGCAGCCCAGCTCATCAAAAATGTTGGGTAACCTGCCTTACTCGAGTCCCTGGAGGTTTACAGCTTCAAAATTACAAAAAAACTATGAACTGGTTTGTAAATATATATGAGTACCTTGTTCAAAGACTAAAAAATATAGGAGATTACAGTGTGGTAATATCAAATTTGTTTACAAAGTAATTCCGGATTTTTTTAACTAGTGCCACCTGTACTCCGTGTGTTAGACACTACTGACCCCTTAACTCCATACTTAACACACTCCTGACACTCGCACACCATTCGTTACATACTAATGACTCTTGTTTTTATACTATTGACCTTTACAATCAAATCAGCTAAAAGAAAATTATAGCTCTCTGTCTATATTTTGTAAGCAGAAAAGAGTAGGTAATAGCTTGTGGAACAATAAAAAAACATATTTTTACAGGAATGTGGTATATGTGTGCCATGTATACAAAAAGTAAACTTAGATTTTTTTTTAACAATACCCCTTTAGGTCTGTATGATTGTTGGGCCACATCCACTAGTTACCGTAGCACACTATGTGTCCAATTGCTCTCCATTGAGTGCCCCAGGCCTTTTACAAGTCTACCCATGCCCTGCTCATTCTATGAAGAACTAAAGGAATTCATCTCACTTCTCTCAAGCATTTTTTAGATAGAAGTAAAGGGAAAATGTTCATAGTAATGTTTCATTGGCATTAATATTGCCAAAACGGTACTATGGACAACAGGACGTCATCAATACAAAATCTGTAGTGAAGTTTTTGCTTTGTTAAGCATTATCCAACAGTCAATATTGTAATTAATGTTTAATTAATGTTAAAGTTCATCAATGCTGTCATGTACATTTGTAAAGTCCTCAGCAGTTGTAAAAATGTCAAATTACCAACAATATGACCTAAATATCTGCTTAAAGTCCACCAAAAAGTTATGTTTTTGGGCGGTAGCATGCATCCTTCAGGGCTATATCCAGAACTAGATTACCAGCAAGGCAACCTGGTCCATGAGCAGGTGGCAATAAATGCAGGAGTAACATAAAAGGCTGGAGAGACAACCAGCCATGGCAGAAGAAAAAAAGGTAAAGTGACCTGGAGCAGATATAAATTGAGTACATTAGAGAAATTGGAAACAATGGCCTCCAACCCTTCCCATTTACCTTGTCTAGGCAAGCCTCTGCTTCTGAATCAGTTACACACTCCTGTGACCTTTTTTCAGTTTAACCATTCCTGTTGTACTGTAAGTCACAACCTTTCAATGCCCATTCTGACTTCACTTTTGAACGGATTATCAAAATAACAAGAAACACTCACACATGCAAAAAAAAGATAAATGATATTAAACTCAAATTCAAAGGTGGAAAAACAAGCAAATAAAACCAGTAATTTCTAACATTTTAATACAAATCCTGCCTGCATTTTTAGAATTATCTGGATTCTTATCATCCTCATAACCACAATTCATACACAAAGGACAAATTTTCAGCCACAATGAGTGGCGCTATCACTCATGCCACATCAGAATTGAGGATTGTGTATTAATGCAATTGCCGATGTAACAGGGAATAAAAGAAAGTGGAGAAATGTATTTTGTCATCTGTCAGATAGAAGCACCAAATCTGTCAAATAAGCACCTTATCCTGTCACCTGCCATTATTTTAAATAGATGATGCAGAGCATAACAAACACTAACAATTCAATTTGGTAAATACTACTATTGCCTTAGTCAGCTAATAGAAGGAGTCATTAGAACAAAATACTTTGGCCCTGATTTATCAAGTGAGCGAGCATAAAAACGCGCCAATATCAGAGGTGTATTGCCGCAAGCCAGGGCCGAGTGCTAGTACACTCGCCTTCATTTGCCAGCCGGATTCCTGCTTTGTTAAATGAGCAATGGGGTTGAGAATACACCAATTAAGGTTAATAATTTTCAGCTGTGTGATTCAGGAGGATCTGTTAAACCGTCAATGGTGAGGTCATACCAAATAATTTGCGCACACCTGGTCACATACTACTGCGTTCTCCTGCCGGCTTACAGCAATGAAAAAATGAGCAACAGGGGGCAGTTAATTAGGGCACACCTGGTCCCTGTTCTGTGCGCATCTACAGTCCATTACAGGTCAATTTGAATCTTTACTGCTTGATCTTTTTTTGGTAAGTGCTACATTTTTATGTTACATTATACTAATTCACAAAATGGCTTCATTTATTCTTTGATTTGTTGCACTTGTTGTTTTGATACTTTTTTTCTTTGGTTGCAACACTGCAAACTAACTTATATCAAGTTGTGAATGTACAAAAAAATTGAGATCGACCATTTGGGATCTGCTTTATATTTCATTATAGTTTGGCTTTAGACAAATCCAAAATTTGAATAAAGGATTGTTGGCAAAGATGTTATAATACATGTATCAAGGAACATTTAGTGATTTGTCAAAATAAATTTAAATGTATCAAAATACATATTCATTTTTTTTATTTTACCTGGACTGGTTTGTGGGGGGGGGGGGGGTAGTAATCAAGTTTCAGAATTGTTAGCTTCATCTGTTGCTGCAATGTTTTTGTGCCTGGTTTCTAATTACTGTTTCTGTTGTTTAGCAATTCTTCAGCAATGTTTTACCATTGTATCCACAATTAATTGGTACAAATGTGTGCATGGTTTCCACTACAAAGTGCTACTTGACCCTCCTCGTTGCCTTTGTCCCATTTTAAAAGTCACATTGCCATATACTGGTATTTGAATGTACCATGTACATATTCCTTTTATGGCTAGTTGTCATGGTTTTTATTTATTTGCTTTTTTTAATTTTTTTTATGTAAATAGTTCTTTATTGAGGGATAAAAGAGTCATGGTAAATAAAAGACAAAACAGAAATATTTGCTCTTTTTTAAATCGTCTGACATTTGCTAAATATTGCTGTTTATTTGTAGTAGTGTTATAGGTTTGTTCGCATTGTGTTGTGCTGCCTGATCTTAGCCCACACTTCCAGTTGCTGGCCAAACAGGTTGTCAATTAGCTGTCCAGCTCAGTTGCATACTCATTCCAACACACTTGATGGTGATATAAAGGAGGAGGTCCAGGTTGCCAAGCACATCAAACCACATTGATAAGCTCACAAGCAGGGTCAAGCACTCCTAAATACTGTATTGTATGCATTATTTAAGTGTTTACATCATTAAAATAGTATTAGTATAGAAACTTCCAGGGACAAATTTACTTAGTGCAAAATTATGTTATTGCTTTGAGAACTTTTCAGGGTGTTTATGCAGGTTTTAATGCCAATTTAGATGCCATGCCCAGGCTGGTGAGGTGACCGGACTTATACACACCATTAGATGGATGCTGGATGCTGAGTTCCAGGTGAGACCTGATTCCTGTCTTATTCTCCAACAAAGTGTAACATCACAATGTTTGAGTTCTCCTGTGTGAAGACATTTGTTTGGATAGGATAGCCTAGTGTCCAGTTTCTGTTTGACCAATGTCCACAGGTTAGTACCTTACTAATATTCTACACTTCACCTATATAAGTTTAGTTTGTTGTGGCCCAAGTACGCTCAAAATGCATTTTTCATATCTCAGCCAAGAAGAATGTGAAAGTTTGGAAATGTGGCTCAAAATTAGTATGAAGTCCTAACTCAATACTCTACTAGTATTGCTGTAATGACCTTAAAAAGCTACAAATTAGTTACCAAAACCTGATTGTATCTTTGTTCACTAAATGAGCACAAATCTAGTTCTTGCTAGGGACCAAATATGGCACACGCTACTTCTCTGACACTTGCTTCTAACAGATAAATGTGCTTGCTAATTGGCCAACTACATTTCTGTAGTTTAAACTGACATACTAAGGGGTTCAGCTGTGTATTGTTTGCAAAATGTATTGTTGAATTATGTTACAATCACATTTATTTTGAAGAGGACATCTCTAACAAACACAACTGCGTTACTTTTAAGGTCACAGGATGTTAGAAGAGATGACCATAGGAATGCAGAAATAGTGGCAACTCTTCCAAGCTTCAAAACAGGTTGGTGTAGGATAAGAGCATTTTATATATTTTGCTGTGCAAACAACTATTGTGTAAAAACTCTTTTTTGTGTGTATATATAAAAACGTTTTAAAAACATACATACAGATTTTTTAACAGAACAATTTTTTTTTTTAGTTTTAAAACCTGTAGCGCCTGGACACACCCTGAGGCGGGGCCATCCCCAGCTGACGCTCCATGGCAGACATCCTCCTGTGAAGCAAATATAGACTCCACTTCTTGGTGGGTCAAGAAAAAACAAAATATATTAACCAGAAGAGTTTGTGAAAAACATTTAAGAAAAGTAATGTCTTTGTAAAAAACCTACAAAATAAACTAGAAACTTACCAGGAGGATATCTGCGATGTCGCTGGGGTGGGGATGGGGCCTCCTCAGGGCTGGCTGCCTCCATCGAGCTGGAACTGGCTGTGTATGTGGAAGGAGACAAAAAAAATTAGAGAGGTAAGTACTGAGCGAATGTAATAGTATAATATGCAGCTAGTTCCTACATTGCACAGTGCTAAAGAATGCAAGTTATGTTATCTCCTCAAGATATGACTGTTTACACCGAGCAAAACAAGAAAGAAAGCGGATTCCTGGGACCAAGCCAATTCTGACAATGGAACTAAAGTGATGCAGTTTGGTGTCAATGATGGTTGTGGCTTTTCACAAGGGACAAACTTGGTTAAGTGACGTTTAACCTTTGGCTTCTGGTAACTTCCCTAGTGGTAATCCCGAGTGTGACTTTTACCTGCAAATAGCGGTAATCCCAAGTCACTTACCTTGCTCCGTTGTCATCCCCCATCGTCCTGCTGGTCCCCACAGGTCCTGGGGGCACGTCCTTCTTCTTCAATCTTCAGCCGCGCAATGCAGAGATGATCTCTGGGGTTTCCCGGTGACGTCGGTGCGGGCGGGTGCATCAGGGGGAAATTCAAAACATTATGTATTGGATTCAATACAAAATAGCTGTATTGAGTCCAATACAACCAAATTTTCATATAATATATATAAAAATTTTAATATATAATATTAGTGTTGGTGTTCAAATTCAGGTTGTCTCTATATATATATATGGCTGTTCGAATTCAGAAAGACCCGACCCGAAAAAATCATGTGTAAAAAAAAATTTGTGTCAAAGTAGTTTATTGAATGTGTGTGATTTGAATAACTAACTTTTATTTTTTTACAGGTTATCACACAATGACAGGACAGGACTGCACAGCCGTGGGAATCCCCCTGTCAGTGTGGGATCCCTGGGCACAAGTTTCCCCATTCATCACTTCTAGTGCTCTGTGATTGGCAAGGGAAAGGCCAGCCAATCACAGAGCACTAGAGGTGAATGAATGGGGGAACTTGTCTCCATTTAGCCTCTAGTGCCCCGGGGATCTTCTCAATGAATGCAGCCGCATTGAGAACAGTGTGCAATCCGCAGCACTGGAGGTTAATTAACCTCTAGTGGCGGGGATCTTTCAATGAATGCTGCCACGGCCAGCATTCATTGAGAACAGTGTGTGATCAGCGGCACTAAAGGTTAATTAACCTTTCAATGAATGCGGCCGCGGTGGGCAGGGTCGCATTCATTGAGAACAGTGTGCGATCCGCGGCACTGGAGGTTAAATGGGGACAAGTCTCCCCATTCAAAACCACTAGTGCTCTCTGATTGGCAGAGGAAAGCAATCAGGGAGCACTATACCGTTTCCTGGATAGAGTTTCTCCATACAGGAACACAGTACTCCCTGTGTTCTTGGATAGAGAAACTCTATCCAAGTATCCAAGAACACATACAACTAGTAAAGGGCTGCAAGAGCAATCAGAGGAGCAAGGCTGTCAGCTCTGCTCCCCTGATTTCTCTTGCTGTTCTTCGCAGTCCCTAAAAATAACCCGAATTCTCCCACTATTGACTTTATTGGTGTTCGAATTCGGCATTGGATCACCCGAACAATAACTCCCTATTCGATAGCTGTTGAATTGAATAGTGAGATATTCGACCAACACCATTTTTTTGTGTTTTTTCATTTAAAGTTTATGATTAAATTTAATAAATGTAATAAATATTGGACATATTTCTGTGAGTTATGCCTAAGAATTATAGACTACAATGTAAAATAAATTTCCATGCAAAAAAAATGTAACGCTTTTTGCATGGAAATTTAGACGGAATTAGAATGCTAGGGAGATTAAAAGCGGCCTCGACATTAAGCTAGTGATACACTCATAATGATACTTATAGGTGCTAGGCCTAACAAACTATATCCTACTTTAAATTCATATTCCTAAAGGAATGTTCACATTATTGAAAATATAGAAATACTTACATTCAGATGAAGACATTCTGTCCTCTGGAGGAGGTGGTGACAAGAATCTTCCAAGAACTAAGAATCTTCATGATTCCACCCCACTAAGTTAAATTATAGCTAGATCATTGGAAAAAGAATAATTGGTCTCCTAGAAGTAAACTCTCTTCATCCTGTTTCAGACTGAGTGAAGCATAGGTGACAGACATACATACAATCAAGGGCAAAAATATTAGCACCGTTACATTATGTCTGAAAATGCAGCACATGCTTATTTATTTTGTTGCCACTAGAAAAACAACAAAAAAGGGGAGAAATACTAAACACACTATCTATGTGAGACTGTCGAATGATGTACATTCCCAAAAATATGAATTGTGGTCTCATCTATCCAGAGGACATTCTCCAAGAAGGCTTCCACTGTCCCCTGAACAAAGAGTGTTTTACAGCCTTGCGTGATAGCTAGGAGGCTAATTAGTGCTCTTCAAATGATCTAGCTGGGATTCAGTTTATTGGGGGGGATCCTGAAGAATTTTCGTAACCGTATATACACACACATACACACACACATATAAATATGTACACGTACATAGTTGTCACCAGCCACCTTTTAGTGGGTGGAGTGCCCGGCTGCCATACCTCCTCAACCCAGCTCTCATCCGCAGCTACAATCCATTGAAAGGACAATAGAGAGGCCGCTCCATTCTCAACTGTCATCCATGCAGAGGATTCTAGCTGCTGATAAGAGCTGGGCAGTGAGAACAGCACAGCTAGAAAGGCATGGGGACACAGGCTGTTCCTCCCTCCCCCATTCTCTAGCTGTGCTGTGGCTTCTATATAAAAAAAAAAAAAAGTGGAAAATATATCCACCCAGCGGGCATGTGTAATGAGATCATCAGCACAGTCTGATAGCTGTGTGTGGGAATGCTCATAGCCAATATTAGGACCTTCATAGCCAATAATCCCAAAATATCTCCAAAATCTCATCCCACCAGATTTCAAGCATTTTAAGATATGGGGATGACAATTTAAAACACCTGTGAAAATCCAACATTGGGAATGCATTTTTAAAAGCAAGTGTGCCTAGGAGTCCTTGATTACTGTGTAATCTGCTTTTAAATGCCACCAGGGGTCCTGGCCACGCTGCTGCTTGCATCACCAGGAAGATGCGAAGCACAATGCAGGACTTTTGAATTATGCATCGCATCCTCCGAGTGATGAAAGCAGCAATAGTTTATTCTGGGGGACCCCCAGAATTTACTATTGCTGCTCGCATCACCAGTTTAATGCGATGCACAATGCAGGGCTTTTGCTGTGTGCATCGCATCTCCCTGGTGATGCGAGCAACAGCAGCGTTGGACGCCACTCGCATCACCCTTCCGGGTATCATTTTTTGCATCAAAAAACTGACAAAATTAAAATGCCAGGGGAGTTAAATAGTATTAGTATAACAAACTTCCGGGGACAAATACACTTTGTGCCAAACATTTTTCTTGCTTTTCCAGCCTTTCAGGGTGTATATACAGGTTTGAAGGCCATTTTAGACCTTGGCCCACTATATATTTACTTACTCACCTCAGCTTGGTAGAAGCACATAAAGGTGGATTTCTCCTTTAACCAGAGGCAAGATCATCCATGAATGTTGATGTGAGCCAAGCCCATGACATCAGAATTGAGAGGAACAAATAGGCAATCTTTTCAATTAGAAGCATGTTAAAAAAAAACTCTTCGCCCATTTCTTCCTATAATTTCTCTTTTCTATGTATATGTACATACATACATGCATGAATGCACATGAAGACAAACAATATACACCTAAAAAAAAAAATTACACTGAATGAGGATCCTTTTCTGCAAAAGTGGCTGGTGCATTTTTCAACTGATAGAACACAGTTCACGCGCACATAGCGGGTCCATAATGGCGCTAAACCATGCGCAGCAGACTCCTGGGGTTTGGCTCACAATCATGCGCATCAAACAAATAAGTTTTAAGAAGCCAATTGTGCTGTTTTTAGCCTGCTTAAATTGAAGGTCTGTTGGATCACCCAAGGTTAAAAGATCCTGGGAAATTGTAAAGATGATCAGATAAAAACAAAACAAAAAAATATACAAATAACAAACTACAACATTTTTCAAACAACTTTAGTCAAAGAAGACCACACAGACACCACTAAATTGACAAAAAAATAAAAAAAATAAAACACCAAACAAGTGTAAACCCACACTTCCGATACTGACCACAAATATAAAGGAGCAATTTTCGGGGGGAGTGGCTTGCGCATGGCCGGGTAGGGACGCGTCTCTTGGAGCTCCGCACCGAGTGCAACTGTTAAGTGGCTGAATCTTCCTAATATGCCGGTGAAAACACCTAAAAACAATGCATCCAAGAAGGGGCACAACTCTTCTACTAGCCAAGGGGACCGGGTGTCAGCGTGTGGAGACATTGCGGACTTCTCTCAGCCTTCCCAGCACCCTGTGGAACCTAATATGGCGGACAAGATGGCGGGCAGAACACGCAGTTCTACTATCTCACCGCACTCCCGCCAGTCCACAGAAGACTCTGATGTACCTTCTTTGTCACTTTCCATAGTTGAGCCAGAATCCCCTACTGCCTTGAAAGAAATCAGAGCATTTTTATGCTCTCTGCCCACCATAGCAGGAGCTAGCTGAGCTCAGGCAGAATCTTGAAGCTACACAGACAGCCATATCTGCTCTTCAGGCCGATTATACTGCCATCTTCCTTAGGCTAACTACAGTGGAGAAACACATTCTAGATCATACCCGCAAGCTGCAGGCTACAGTTCTTTCAATTGATGATCTGGAAAACCGAAACAGGCGGAACAATACTAGAAATAGGGGCTTACCAGAAGCTACCACCGCTCCTGACCTTATGGCAACGGTCCAGAGTATTTTTAATTTACTTTTGGCTCGCCACGTGTCTACAGAAATACTTCCCGACAAGGTGCATAGGGCCTTAGGCCCCAGATCACCGGATCCCCAATGTCCGAGAGATGTGCTATGTCGGGTCCACTACTTTCAAGTGCCGGAGGAGATCATGGCGGCAGCTCCCTGCAAACAAGTATTGGATTTTTGCTGGATCTGTCACGCCGCACACTAGCCCTGCGCAGAGCTCTCAAACCACTACTGGAGAAGCTTAAATCATGAGATATTCCTTATAGATGGGGCTTCCCATTTCAGCTGCCTATTCATGCTCAAAGGAAAACCCTCATATTCAAAGATGTCAGTGAGCTGCCCATGATTATATCCGAGCTTGGCCTACCACAAATTGCTCTACCCCAATGGCAACGTGCAGTCGATGGTCAGTGAATCTCCACAAGCAAATAAATGCCCCCCCCCCATTTTCAGATCTCAGCTCACGTACATATGTGTTTTTGATGGATCCTACTTCAAGTGCCTAATGCTTTTTCTTTATCTTTTTGAGAGGACCTTGTTACATTATGAATGGGTCTCAACATCCATCCCTACTCACCCACATGGAACTTGGTGGACTGAAGGAACTGGCTGTTTCAAGAACAGAACTGTTCAAGAACAAGAACTGTTCTGTGATTATATGTGTCATGTTTTTCTGTTTTATTGCAATATTCTGTTTCTCTTCTGTATGTTATATTTGTTTGTAAAACCTTTGTTAAAAACCAATAAAGATTATACATAAACCCACACATTCATATAAAGCCAAAATAGTTCAAAAATGACCCAAGAAATAATCCCTACAAAAAATACTTACCAAACCAACATGCAATTTGAACCTAACTGGATTAGCAAATATTTATGCAGAACAAACATTTAAAATGTGGTAATAAAGATATAATATTGCAATTAAACAACATGGCTAAACACAATAACATAGCATTACCATTGACTTCCTAATTGCAAAATAGACATTCAAGGTTTAAAAAACAAAAGCAGCTATTGTCTTAAATGGTAAGCAAAATATGAAATGTAGCAACATAAATTAGGATAACACAGCAATGATACAAATTCACCTGTAGTTGAGACATGCACAGTCTTTGCAATTTGGCTGTTTGTTTTTTGACAGTTGGACATTCCATAAACATTTATTGATATGATCCTCTACATTTGTACACCAGTGAACAGCTATCTAATAAATAAAACAAAGAAGGCTTTTATGTTCAAGTCATTTATTAACCCCCCTAGCCGTAATCCCGAGTGTGACTCGCGGTGGGAAAACAATGCAAAAGGCGGTAACCCCGAGTCACACTCGGGGTAACTTTGGGGGTCCCCCTTACTTTAGCCCTCTGCTCCAGCGGTGATCGCATGATCCCGCTGTGATGCCGGGGCGCTTCTCCGTCGGGGGGCGTAGCCGGGCGGGAAATTTAAAAGCAGATTACCGAGTAATCTGCTTTTAAATACCGCCTGGGTCCCCCCCACCTCGCTGCATGCATCTGCAGTTAGATGCGATGCACCATCCAGGATTTCTGCATGGTGCATTGCATCTAACTGCAGATGTGATTACCAATAGTAAATCTGCTAAAGCTGCTTGCATCACCCGAAAGGCTGATCTCCGGGAGATGCAAGCAGCTGCAGTAGATTCAGAGGGTGCTGCCATCGGGAAATCTCCGCTGGCAGCACCCCCTGAATCTACTGTAGCTGCTCGCATCACCTGGAGATCAGCCTCCGGGTGATGCGAGCAGCTTTTGCAGAGTGAGCAGGGCGGGACATCCCCACCACATCACCCGGCAAGATCTGTGACATCTTCTGGGTGATGCAATGGGAGTGGTGGATTCTGGGGGCAGGGGAAAATTACTATGTAATCTGCTTTTAATTTTTTTTACAGTGAAAAACACAGAAAAACACAAAATAAAAGTATCAAAAACACATTTTAGTGCACCAAGCATCATTGCCCAGTGCCCTGATTTACATTTTGCCCACTATTAGCCCTGGCCTTGATCTGACATTTTGATGGCTTATAAATCACTTCCTGAATGTATCATTTCATCACTTTGCCTTTGACCTTGATTGTTCCTGACTGATTGCTAGAGACCGCATGGCATCCAAACGGCATCTCGCTGGCACAAACGCTGTTTTGGAGGAATTTGAAAGCAGCAATAGCGATTTGGAGTCCCTTGTGGAATCAGGCGATAGTGATTCACCAGGAAATTTGTCATCGGACAGCGAAAGTGAACTGAGCGACGATTCTGAACCTGTGCGTACATGGTGTCCTATTGACCTTGATGCGGACCAGGCAGCACCGCCAAGATTTCCATTTAACAGCGCACCTGGGATGAAAATTGAGGCTGAATGCAACGACCCCCTGGCATACCTGAAGTTATTTTTGACCGATGAAGTTATTGAAAAAATTGTTGCGGAGACAAACAGGTTGTGTTTGCTAACTTTTTGAAATTTTTTGCTAATTTTTTTATGCCAACATGTATGCTGCTCTGTGTTTGCTAACTTTTTGAAATTTTTTGCTAATGTTTTTTGCCAACATGTATGCTGCTCTGTGTTTGCTAACTTTTTGCTAATTTTTTTATGCCAACATGTGTGCTGCTCTGTGTTTGCTAACATATTACTTGCCACCTTCACACTATAAAAGAACAAATCCTAAAATACCGTATTTTTGTTTTATGCAGGTACTCTGGACAACAACAAGGTGCTCCACACCTAAGGTTTGCAAAAAGCAGGAAGTGGGAACCTGTGACCAAGGATGACATTTGGCTGTTTTTGGGCTTGATGATCCTGCAGGGAGTTGTTGGCAAACCCATGCAGAAGTGGTACTGGTCCAAGAACAAAATAATTGCCAATCCATTCTTTGGCACAGTCATGGCAGAATACTGATTTTTCCTCATCATAAAGTACCTGGACTTCGCAAACAATGAAGAATTTGATGAGACTACCCATCCTGCACCAAAACTCAAGAAAATTTGAGAAGTATCTCAGATTATTCTACAAATTTTCCAGCAAACCTATGTGCCAGAAAGAGATGTCAGCATTGACGAAAGTCTAATGGCTTACAAGGGGAGGCTCAGCTGGGTGCAGTACTTTGAGTCAAAGAGGGCACGATTTGGCGTGAAGACCTATATGCTGTGCGAATCCTCAACTGGCTACATCTGAAATACAGTACTGTACACTGGAAAAGGGACACAGTTCAACCCCAGATATAGCCATTATGGATTGGCAACATCTTCAGTGCTATCCCTCATTGAGCCATTGCTAGGTCAGGGCTTTTGTGTCATAACTGACAATTTCTACGCCTCTCCTAAGCTTTACGAGTTCCTTCTGCAACACAGAACCGATGCTTATGGAATCGTTAGGGCTAACCGGCGCAACCTGCCATCACTGTTTGCAAAAGGGAACCTGAAGACAGGAGAAATTGTTGCCTGGCAGAAAGGCAAGATGATGGCCCTAAGATGGCGTGACAAGAAAGATGTGTGCCTGATGAGTACTGTCCATGATGCTTCCACCATTCTGGTACACACAAAACGTGGGAAAGAAGTGATGAAGCCACAGGTGGTGATTGACTACAACAACACCATGGGAGGTGTCGACAGAGCTGACCAAGCCATGACATTCTACCCAGCGATGAGGAAACAGCAAAGGAAGTACTACAAGAAGATTTTCAGGCATCTTGTTGAGCAGTGCTTGAATAGACCTGGACGTCGTGCTTCCACCATTGTCAACCCAGAACGCCTGACCGGTCGTCACTTCACTGAATACATCCCACCAACTCAGAAAAAGGCAGCACCTACAAGGATGTGCGTACTTTGCTGCTCAAAGACCGATGACAGATGAAGAGAGAAACGCAGGGAAACCAGGTTCCACTGTCCTGACTGTGATTTGTGCAGCACCCTGCTTCAAAATCTACCCCACCTGGGATGTCTACTAAAAATGTAAATATTTTTTTTTTTCTAAAATCTGCATTTAATTTATCTTATTATTTATCAATATTATTGCACCCTTGTTTGGAAAATTTCAGTTAGACATTTTTGATAAAAAACATTTTTTTTTTGATAAAATACACTGTTGTGGTCTATTATTTCATTATTTTTTATAATATTGATTTATATTTATGTATTATATTATAATTTATGATTATAATATAATAAATATAATTATTATACCCAGGAGTTAATCCTAAGAATTACAGGCCCACAATATAAACAAAAATTTCTATGCAAAAAAAAAAAATTTTTGCATCAAAAAACTGACAGAACTGACAGAAACTGACAGGCTAGGGGGGTTAAATGTGTGTGTTTAATGTAACTTTAAACATTTTTGATGATTATTTTTTATAATATATATATATATATATATATATATATATATATATATAAATAAATAAATAAATAAATGGAAGCAAAGAAGAACTTGGTTGGATGATCTAGTCTACTGGCAAAAGCAGAGACTCTTCAGCCCAAACTTGCAAGTATTTAACGCGTTTAGGTAGGTGCCTATTTAGAGAGCTGAAAACAGTTATCATTATTGAATCAGCTAAAAATATGCTTATTCCTTAGCTAATATATATGTTTTAAACATTTGAACGCCACAAACATTTTGATTTAGGGCTAAGTGTAAGAGGTGTACCATTTGAAAGAATGATATTTTAGGGGAACAATGACTTTTAACGCAAGCTTGCCAGTGTAGAGCTGCCAGGGATGCAGCTCAATAATTTCAGTTGGTAACTGCCGGGAGAATACGTCAGCATATTCTTAAGGGCTGAAATTTGGTTGATAAATAAGTTTTTGGTGCCTGATTCCGGATCGCGTTTAGGTGTGCGCGAGCAAGCTTCTGATTTTGCTTGATAAATCAGGCTCCCTGAGTAGACTTGAACACAAGGGACCAGCCTATACAGTCTTGTAGCTGTATATGCAGTCATGGGAGAAAAAATTACACCCTCTTTTGCTTCTAAGGTTTTGTATATTAGGACATACGACATATATATTGAGTCAATATGTATTAAACTAAGACAAAAAGCAGAAGCAGTGTGTCAAAAAAAGTACACCCTTACAATTTCTATTGGAATTAGCAGCCAGATCATTCCAGTCAAACATACCTAATTGATCATCAACATGTATGTTATAAAAGCAGATTATATTTTGGAAATTTGGTGGTCTGGAACATCCTGGTGTGTGTGTTAGCACAAGGAAGAAAGACAAAGCAGTTGCTGCTGCCCATCAATCTAGAAAAAGTGTTTTTTTTTACATTTTATGTACATTATTTACATTACGCATACAGGAACAAACAGAAGAGTCCGCATTGGAAAAACAAAAAGTGAGGGAAAATACAAAAAAAAAAACACAAACAGCAAAACAAAACAAACATATAAACAATCGTCCAAAGGCCATAAGACACACATTTGGAAAATATTATACATATAGCACAATCAGAGATGTAACAATCTGGTATCAAGATCAGGTCTAGAGTGGTGATCCAACCAGGAATTCCATACCTTGTAAAAACTAGGTAGGGTGCCCCTTACAGCAGTCATCTTCTCCATAATCATGGTATATGTGATTCTGGAAATAACTTCAGCAAAACTCAAGGTAGGTTTCTACCATGCTGATGCTATAACTAGTCTAGTTGCAAGAAATGCATGGGGGATCAGCCGTTTTGCATGTTTATAAACTGAGGGAACAGGTTTGTGTAATAATGCTTTCCAGGGATTCTTGCGTATGGTAATTTGCAGTATGGTGCGTAAATAATTGTACACGCGTATCCACAAACGCTTAACAACACAACATTCCCACTTAATGGGTCAGAAAGAACATGTTGCTGTACAACCCCTAAAACACCTAGGGGAACTCCCCAAAACAAATTTAGTTATAGCAAGGAAATTGTATCAACGGAGCATCATTTTGTAAGCATTTTCCTGTTTAAGAACATTCCTGGAGCATGAGGAAACAGCCTGCCAGATCGCATCCCACTCATCAGCGGGAAGGGTGTCTGTGGCCTAGCCTTAACCAAAGCTGTATAAAGATAGGATATCAAACCCACTGATTGTGGATTCCTTAAACAGCAAGATTCAAAGGCCATCAATGAAAGGGGATTCCCTTGTAATCTTGCATTAGGGATAAGATGAAATGTCTTATCTACCAATAACAAAAAGTTCCCAGTCGGGAAGAGACCAGTGTTCTTTCAAATACCCAAAAGTATTGACCCCAAATAAAAGTAAGTAATTTATATACATACAGTATGTGTTGAAAGAAGATAGCTTTCCCACTTTCTGTTGGTTGTAATTCAACATTTAATAGCCGCCCTTTTTTGATTAATGTTATGGGATTAAGGTCATGAAATTCATATATTGTTTATTTGATACAGTATGTATTTTCATACTTATGTTACTGACTGAATATACTCTCTCTTCAATCATTTAATATTTATGCTTGTTGCATACCCCTGAGGAAGCCCTTGTGGCGAAATGTTTTGGGTAACAAGACATCAACCAAGCTTGCCAATATTTAATGACAAGCAACTTTTTTAGACTAGAACTTGTATGTTCAGTTTAGCAATGCCTATCCCATGACAATATAATAAGAGGGGAGTATTCTAATCACTATATAAATATACTGATGCATTGACAAATGACAAATATCTTTCTTGGAAACTCAAATATAAACACTTTAAAATAGCCTGAAAGCCCCTTTCCTTTTTATTTTTTACCTCTCATAAGTTATATACATGTCAGACAGGTCTATTTTATTATTATCAAAATCTGGGGCAAATAAAGGACACTGTATCACTCCAAATAGTGGAGTGTGTGAAGAAATCAGATCAGCCGGTAATTTCACCCAATCCCAAATGCCTAGTACAAAAGGACAATGCCCCTGATTCATCAAGCAGAATCGGATTATCGGTCGCGCATTCGTATTAGCGATCCGGAATCGTACGCGGTCGCGCTATTCAGCAACGGAAAAAGCTCGCGCACGGAGCCGCGCTTATCCGACAGCTTTTTACTGAAGGCTGGAATCCGGCTGGTAGTGAGGCGGGTGTAAGCGCATACTCGAGTCCGGACCGCGGTAATCCGCGATCGCTGGCCGCGCGTACGTTCGCGCTTCCAGCGATCGTGGATTTCAATGATGAATCAGGGGCAATGTGGCATTGTCAATTAGCAGTCTCTGAGAGGCCGGAAGCCATAATAGATTAAAAGTCAGTGTTGAGGGTCATTTAGCTTAGTATAACTGTGCCCTGATCCGTAGCTCCTTAGTACGGTGGAGTGCCACCAATGGAGCCAACTGAGCTACCGTAAATTGAAGATTAGGGACTGACAAGCCGCCACAAAGTTGCAATACCAAATGTGCAATACCTTTTCCAAAACTCTTGGTCTGCATGGATGCCAAATAAAATTCAGGATTTTCCATTGTTCCAGATGAAGAGCATGTGCCAGAACAGGAACTGGAAGCATGCGAAAAATATAAAACAATTTAGGTAAACAGATCATTTTGTTTTAATAATTTTTATTGAGTTTTACAAGATAAATAGCAATGTACAAACAAACAGAACACATACACAAAACAATTACAATTTAACAAAATATATAGCCATTGGTCTAGAAATGTGAAAAATAATCATATTCCAACCGTAACACCGTAAATCATACCACTTTAGGGGTAGAAGCCCTCATGGGCCAAACAGAAAATTACACAAACCGAACATTTAAGCATCTAACAGTCAAAAGTGGTATCAGAATTGGTAATGAATGGGCCTAGGGTCCAAATTAGTATATAAACCAATGGTTAGTATCAACAAAATACAGGTAAACATATCAAAGACAAAGTACAAAAAAAAAAAACCAGAACAACAAAGTAGCCTTTTGGGTGCGTGAGGGTGGAAGAGAAAAAGGGAAAGAAAAAAAAAAGGAGGGGGGGGGGGATGACTAAAAATTAGGTTATCAATAACTGAGAGGTAACCCCCAATACTGAAGCAGGAAGCCCTATGGAAAATTATTTCTTGAACGTATATATGCTTGTATTTGGGGAGATTCTTTAAACCAGTCCCAGGTAGCCCATGTATTCCTAAATTGCTCGCACTTCCATATGGCAGATTTTCTCAAGCTCGGAGACCCAGTCCTTAACGGAGGGGGCTATAGATTGTTTCCATAATCAATGGTGAAGCACACCCTGCTTAATATTTTTGAGCCATCCTGGAACCATGGATAAAAGCGTCACCTTGGTGTTAATAGGGATGGGGGACTCAGTGCAATCATTGTACAATCAGATAATTGTTTCCCAAAACCGGAATATGGTTGGGCATTCCCACCATATATGAAGCAAAGTCCCTCTTTGTGTGTGACAACGCCAACATCTATCAGACTGCTGAGGGGAGATTCGATGTAAATCCACTGGGCAACAATACCACCTAGATAAAATCTTGTAGTTAGTCTCCTGGGCTTTACATGTCAGAGCAAGCTTATGTGTAGGGAGAAAGGATTTCTCCCAGTCCTCTGCAGTTATCAATTCGCCTACGTCTCTCTCCCAGCAGCGTGCATACATCGGGAGGGTAGAAACAGAGTTCTGGCCGTATAACATAGAAGTTATGTCAGTGGGGTGCGGAGTTAAACTAAGTAGCACCTCAAATTCTGTCAAACACCTATAAAACAATGGTGTATCAGAGAATGAGGACACAAAGGAGGTCAGTTGTCTATACAAAAGTCAAGATAACATCTTGCTTCTATCCAATATAGTAAGAGATGACATAGGGGGTACTCGACCATTAAGGAGTATACTATTAAGGTGGCGGTCATCGAAGGCGGACCAAGATAAAAATCGTGATGCACCCATCGCCGGTGGGAATGCTGGATTATCGAACAATGGTGTCATGGGGCCTGGTCCAGTTGACAGCATGCCTGATCTGATGGAGACATCCCAGGTATGTAATAAATCAGTTGTGAGTTTAGGCATGAGAAGATTTGGATATAAAAGAGACCAGTCCACCCAGGGTAAGGACCGGAGATTGATTGGGGAAAGAGTCTCCTCTAACAATACCCATCCCTTTATTTGTTTGCCATGGAACCAGTCTATCATTCGTACCAAAACCGATGCCCAGTAATAGGAAATAATATCTGGGACCCCCACACCGCCCTTGTTCCTGGGTTTGGCTAGGGTACAAAATACTAACCGAGGGCGCTTTGCTTTCCACAGAAATTCTCGAAATAATCAGTGTAATTTACACAAATAATCTACAGATAAAAAGATGGGAATCATTTGTAACACGTATAGCAGCTTAGGAAGAATATCTATTTTAAGAGTGTTAATACATGCAAACCAATTCAGGGGAAGGGAATCATATCTCTGGAGATCTGATTGCAGTTCACTACAAAGTGGGGAGTAATTAAATGCAATTAATTTAGTAGGGTCACATGTAATAATTTTATCCAGGTACTTGACCATCTCATTGACAAAAGGCCACGGCTAAATGCTTCATACCAGCCCGTAAAGCAATGGGGAGAGGGGACAACCTTGGTATGCACTGTTCAAGATTGGGAAGGATTCAGAAAGAGCACCGTTGACCCGCACGCAAGCATTTGGTGAGGAGTATAATGCTGAACGTAACGCCAGGTACATGAACTGCCAGCTGACTCTGTCGAAAGCCTTTTCGGTGTCTATTGATAAAAGGTACATAGGTGTTCCTTTAGATTTGGCGTACTGGGTCAGTAAAATAGTTTTAATGGTGTTATCCCTAGCTTCCCTCCTGTATATGAACCCAGTTTGGTCCTTTTGTATTACCGTGGGCATGTACGGGGAAAGTCTATTGGCTATCAATTTAGAGAATATTTTTACAATAACATTTAACAGGGATATGGGCCTGTAGTTGGAGCATATAGTGTGGTCTTTGCCTGGTTTGGGGAGAACTGTAATGTGTGCCTCTAGGCTCTGTGATGGGAATGGTGTATCTGTAGAAACGGAAGACAACACTGTAGATAAAAAAGGTACAAGATTAAGGGCATGCAATTTGTAGAATCAGGGGGTAAAACCCTCTGCTACATTTATCCCCATATTAGTAAATTAATTTGTGGAAGCGATCACGGTGACGTTGGTGTGCAAGATCGTATAAGTCCAAAAGGTGTGTTCTAGCCACAGTCAATTCCAGGAATACATCAGGGGCCATATTTTACTTATGAAGACGTCCTATGGAGTGGTCTTTGTCAGAGGTGAGTTTTGAGATTAGCCCTGTGCTGTATTAGAACCCCCCTGAGAACCTACCATTGAATAGGAAGTGAAGTGGGGTCCAAGGAGTGGTCCTTAATAAAATTGTCAATAGTGTCTAGGACCACTTTCGCACACATAAAGTGTTTGAATAGGGAGTCATTACACTTCCATGTTTATTCTCTAGGGCCAGCTTGAGGGGTCAGCAAAACAGAGAAGTGATCAAACCAGGGGCAGGGGTGTATGGATTGCAGAGGGGTGCCAGTCAAGTGCCGGGTGACTTACTAAAATGTAGTCTATGCAAGAATACATGCAGTGTGGATTTGAGTAAAAGGTATAGTTTTTGGTCATTGGGTGAAGAGTGTGCCAGATATCCAATAACCTAGGATCATGAAGCTTGGAACAGAAGGAATTCAGTTTGGAGTAGGAAATTGGAGTTTTCCCAGAGGAGGTGTCGATGCGAGGATCAAGTACAAATTTCAGATCTCGTCCCACTATGATAGTGCCTTCTGCAAATCCACCCACTATGATAGTGACTCCTTTGGTATATGTATAATATTGCGCCGGTTGTGATTTTCAGCATCGTCATGGAGCAAGAAGCAAAGCATTAAATTGAGGCTTCATGTCATTCTAAAATTGTACTGTAGGATGCCATCTGGGTAGAGAGGTCTGTGCAGGTATTTTGCAAAGTGAGCGTGGTAGTTGTGACCTGTTGCAGGGAGCGCTGCATAGCCTGGAATTCGGATTTGCAGCTAGCCTCCAGCCTGCCAGGAGTCATGGAAGGGACCATGACAGAATCCCTCACGTCACCCTGGTGGGCGTGTGCTGTGCGAGACCCGCTCAGACCATGCCCACACTAACCGTGGTTAGTGGTTGGCCCCCACACGAATTCACTTCATCAAATCTGCCCCTCTTTGCAAAACGTTTGAACACCCCTGCCCTAAGATGTGCCCTCCAGTCCCAATTGTCCTCACCTGTTATTGGAGAGGAGCTGGATGCGAAGGAATCCTCCATGGTGCCAGGAATGTAAGGGCTTCCAATCAGGGAGCTTGGGGTACTGGACATGCGGTTTTGTACTGTATCGAGTGTCTGTGTTCCAGGATCCCTGCTTGGTCGGGGTTGCAACTTTGTTGTAGGGCGTAATCCCGCTTTCACGGTCGCGGTTGGTAATTGAGACCATGGCTTCAAGGCCTGGTCCCTCGTGGTGCGGGCGCCGGAGGGGAAAAAGCCGGCTACCCCGCCTGTAGTACTCCTGTTGCTTGCAGCACGTCCCTTCTGGGTCCCCCTGCTTTTAGGGCCCATCTGGTGGAGGCACTAAGAGTGCTGACACAAGTAGGATTCCCCCGGGCAGATAAGAGCTGAGGCAGTGTACTTTTTAGGCTGCCATCAGCCGGCCACACCCCCAAGTGGAAGTGGTAAGTTGATCATTTTGATAGCATGTATTTTACCTATCCAGGAAATAGGGAACACCTGCCACTTAAGCAATAGCTTAGATAATTCCTTAAATAAAGGAGGATAATTAACCCCAAATTTTAAACCCCAAATAAGAGATAAGGTCCACCTATTCAAAGGCAAAGTTTGGTTTCAGTGACATAACAATTAGTTCCTGTAGTGATACATTAAGGGCTTTTGATTTGGCATCGTTTACTGTAAACCCTAAGAATTGTGCAAACACTGCCAATGTGGAGCATAAATTTGGGAGATGATACAGACAAAAGCACATCATCTGCAAATAATTTTATGTTCTATATTATGAGTCTGAACTAGCTTAAATAGCTGTGGCCAGGGGTACCATAGGTAAAAGAAATAAAATAGATAAGGGACACCCCTGTCTAGTGCTCCTGAGAATGGGAATAGGAGATGCGAATCCCATGTATTTTACAGTAACATAAGGGGATGCATAGAGTGCTGATACCCAACAAAATCGGGACCAAACACCCCTATTTTTATCAGTACAAAAAACGGGTAAGGCCATGACACAGAGTCAAATGCTTTCCTGATATCTAGTGACAAAAACATAAACCGTGTTGGGTGAGAATAGCAAAATGTAAAAGTTGTACCAGTCTGCGTACATTGTCTTCAGTCTTCAGCAGGGACAAAGCCCACCTAGTCTATATGAATCAGAGAGCCTAAAAAACAAGCGAGTATTTTGGCCAAAATTTTGACATCTGGGTTTTGTAATGAAATTGGTCTATAATTCGCCCAGAAGCGAGGGTCAGAAGCAGGTTTGGGTAGCATAACTATAGGGGACTTAAGAGCTTCCGGAGAAGAGCTGGAGATTTTGTCTTACAGAATTTTGTTGAAAAAGACATCAGGCCCAGGGCGCTTGGTTGTATTCAAAGATTTAATTGCTGAGCGGATTTCCAGCTCTGTTATATCTGCCTGCAGAGGATCTAAATAGGCTGCAGGGATCCATGGTAGAATATTAGACTCAAAAAATTCCTCAGCTAAAGGTTCCTCAAATGAGGGGGGAGATTAAAATAAATGAGATAGTCTGGGTTGGAATTCCTGAAGGATCTCCACCGGGTTGCTAGTTAGATAATTTGTGGGCGTATGTAAGAAATGGGGGTAGATTTTGGTTCCAAACATCGAAGACGTTTAGCTAACATTGGGCCCGGTTTTTTGCTACATTGATAATTTTTGTCCAGACCACCTCAGCTGGTGTTCCGCCGCTAAGACAGACACAAATTGAGTGCAGATTGATTTTTTTTAAAAGGAGCGGCTCTCGTGGCAACACTAGGATCTAGCTTGTGTAATTGCACTGCCCTGTGGTAATCTGCCTCTAATTTGACCTGAAGTTGGGAGTGTTCTTTTTTTACGAGCTGAAGGTATTGTTCAATGCAAAAAACTCAGTAGCCTCAAGTACTGGCGGGTTATGAGCCCTAAGGAGCTACAGGAGCAGAGAATGTGGTGCCCAGAACATGCTCAATAGGAGAATAACTATCATGCAGAGCTGAATAAAAAGGTGTACTCTCTGGCAGGAGGGTAAAGTTCTCCCCACAGGTCCACAAGGCCCATATTCCTAAAGACCTCAAGAATAGCTGAGCGATCATGCAAACCTTGAACTTGACTACCTAGAAGATCTATCCAGTTTAAGATTGGGAGCAAAATTAGAATCACCACGACAGATCTAAGTGCCTTTAACATATTAAAAAAACATACCTGTGGAGAACTGGGTGCATAATATGACAGTAATGTAATCACAGAATCTTGTAGGGTGCCTTGCCAAATCAAATATCTGCCATCGGAGTCTGCAATTTGGGTGTTACAAACAAACGGGATACATTTGAGGACAGCTATCAATACACCCCATGTTATGTGGGAGCCGAGGCAAGAAAGAGTTGCGGATATTAAGTATGCAGGAATTTGGGGTATGATGTAGAAGAAAAGTGTGTTTTCTGTATACAAGCAACATCAATTACTGAAGTAGGCAGGTAATTGAATACCTTATTCCTTTTCATAAGGGATTTAAGGCCTTGAGCATTCAAAGACAATTGAGCATTTAAGATAAATTGTCAATGGACCTTCAGAACATAAAAAACATACACAAAGGACAAAATCACATGAAAAAAACAAAATAATGAACTCCCTGACTTTGGGATACCTTAGATAAACAAGGATTTACATCCAAAAAGAAAAAGAGAATGAGGCGCCAACCTTGCACTAACAGTGAGGAGGCGACATTCTTGTGGGGGAACATGTGTCACTGTTAAACTGACTTAAAGTCCACCTGGAAAAAGACACCATGTGGGCACAATAAAGTAGGACCAGCTTTGGGTCCTGTCTATGGCTGTGATTCAAAAAACATTAAAAAGGGTCTTGTGTATACAGGAGACAAAGAAATAAAACTAAAAATGAAAAAGAGAAAGCCTTATATAAAAGTAGGAACCAAACTGTAAGGACAGCCTGGGTATGGCCAAAAGCAAAAGGGCAAGGTGGGTCAGCCCAGGGATTTAGGTTAAAAAAAGAGCCCATTTTTGCCAGTAGTTGGGAGCGATGAGGAGCCGTAGAAAAGATGGTTGATTCCTGATCGTTGGCATCCGCAGAAGGACCATGAGGAGATCTTTGGAATGAAGTAACCGAAGACTGAGGAGGAAGAGGTAATAATAATTCAAAGGGGTATCACTATCTGTATCTGATGCCATTTTCTTTCAAAATAGGAAAAGGATGGAGAGCACGCCTCTTCATCAAAGTGGATGGTGCCAGCTCTGTGAAAATATTTTATTCCAAGCTTTGGAAGGATAAGTTTATGAAATTGCAGGCTTTTTGCAGAATTATATCCTTGGTGCCGAAAAAGTGTAGCTTATCCACTACATCCCTTGCGGGACCTTGTTGATGTTTGGATCCCAAGGTTCTATATTCTCTCAAGAGGAACTTCTGGGACTAATTCCTGAGTCCTAAGTCCTGATTCCTAAGTCTAAATTGGTCTCAGGTATGCCTTCGAATCCGAACATTACATCTGCAAGCCCTGTCCTCCTGATCTTCCAACTGCTCTTTAAGGAGAGAAATCTTCTTTTAGGCTTCTTCCAAGTCATGGTCCAAACACTCAAAGGACTGTAGTAGCGTCGTTTATTCTGGTTTCCAAAGAGGCCATGCACTGCCCTATTTTCCTGAGGTCGCAATGCAGTTCCTTAGTAATGGAAGCAGAGGCTGTGGTGAGTTCTTCCCGAATCATAGCTCTTATATGCTGAAGAAGCATGTAATCACTTCCCACTGACCAGAATCCAGGCTGTCATCTTTGAAGAAGAGGCCGTGCCCTGTGAGGAGCCCAAAGCAGCTGAATGACACTTGCTTTTCTGAGGTGGTCCCATCGATGTAACGCCAGGAGGGTTCCCAGTGCTGAAGGTAAGTAGCTGTGCAGCTTAGGGAAGATGCTTTTCATAATGTAGGTAACCCGATGATGTGAGGAGCTGGCTGAGACCGCGGCCATCTTGCTACACTGCACGCATGCGACCCTCCTGGAAAGAGTTTTAATGCCATTCTCAAACAATTTGAAGTCCATCATTCTACAGTAAAAAAAATATATTCACAAGTGGAAAACATTTCAGTTGCCAAACCTCCCATAAGTCAGTGTCCCAGACAATTCACCCCAAGGTCAGGCTGTGTAATGCTCAGAAAATTTGCCTCAGAAAAAGGAGCTACATTTCAGTCTCTACAAACCACAGTTAGTATGTTAATTCTAAACAGCAAATCTACAACATAATGGCTCAAAAAGAAAAGAATTAGGTTTTGTAATGACTCAATGAGTCAAAAGTCCAGGTCTCAAAATGCAAGGGTAGGACCTTAAGAGAGCTGTGCATATTAAACAAATTGGTATTTAGTGTATTTTTCCTTAGCCACCCTTACATTGGTGGTTAGTGTTTGTTCCCATAACCAGCAAAGGGCAGACCCCCACAACACTGCTGGCTTATGTTTCAGTTTTTACTTGATGTGTTTCTCCTCACAGCATTCCTTGACTTATATCCTCCTGAACTTCCAGCTCCCCCTGCAGTGTTCTCCTACCAGAATTTACAATTCAGCTGCCAGTGCAACAAATTACCACATACCCGACATCCTAATCGAATATAAAAATGGTATATGATGAGCAGTACAAGTATGAATCCAAACAAGTTACTCAGAGTATTTTCTTAATGTTGTGCAGTTCTACAATGTTGTAGCATTGTGTAACATGTCCTTGAAATCAAGGACACAGCAGACTTTCCTTTAATTATTCAGTTAAGCTGCGTACACACTTGCAATTTTTGACGTTGGAAAGGATCTTTCACGATCCTTTCGAACGACAAGGGACTGCACGATGCATGAACGGTGCTGTACATACATTCATGCTCTATGGAGAGGGGAGGGGGAGAGCGACGGAGCGGCACCCTGCTGCGCGCTATCCCCCTTCCCTTTCATTAGACTGTATACACGGCAGATTTTCGCCCGATATTTGTCCGATGCCGATTATCGGGCGATAAAAATCTGCCGTGTGTACGTAGCTTTAGGCTGCTTAGCTATATCTCAGTAATGCTGTAATTATTGCTGATCCTCCCAGTAATTAACTAGAAGAAAAAAGCCCACAATTAGATAATAAGGTGCTGTTGACACTTCACAGTAAATTCAGGTATGTAAACAGGACTTCCATGTGAACCAAGTACTTATGTTTACCTTAATAGAAGCTCCCAAAACTCTTTATAAAAATGCTAGTTACCTGGCTTTCATCGGTATATTAGGTTTATTACTGAGTAGGTTTAACATCCATATTTGGAAAGTTCCTAGTGAGTTTGATAAAGAACCACATGGAAAGTTCCTGCTAGAAAATATTATTATAAGTGAAGCATGGATTCAAGAAAGACAAATTTACTCTCTTTTTATGAGGAAGTAGGTAAACAGGTAGACAGTGGATTAGCAGTTAATATTGTGGACTTTGCTAAAGCATTTGACACAGTACCCCACATATGGTTATTATGCAAGTTAGGGTCAAAAAGTGTAGCCCATGGTTTAGTGTTGGGACCTTTACTGTTTAACATCTTTATAAATGATAAGGAGTTTGGGATTAAAAGTACCATTTCTGTGTTTGCAGATGACACCAAACTATGTAATGGAATTAGATCTATACAGGATGTCTATAATCTACAATCAGACCTGGATGTACTGTTGGATTGGGCAACCAAGTGGCAAATTACATTTATTATTGTAATGTAATGTTATGCACTTGGGGGCTAACAATATGCATGCTTCATACTGTCTAGGGGGAATACATTTGGGGGAGTCAGAAATAGAAAAGGATCTGGGGGTTCTGGTAGATCATAGACTTAATAATAGCACGCAATGCCAAGCTGCAATATCCAAAGCTATCAAAGTACTTTCTTACTTGAGTAATAAAAGAGGAATAGACTGCAGATATCCAGACATTATCCTGTCCTGGTACAAAGCAGTGGTCAGACCCAATATGGAGTATGCAGTCCAGTTTTGGGCACCAGTTCACAAAAATGATATTGTGGAATTGGAGAGAGTGCAGAGAAGGGCAACTAAACTAATAAAAGGAATGGAGGAGCTCTATGAGGAGAGATTAGCTGAGCTGAATCTATTCTCCTTTGAGAAGAGACGAATAAGGGGGATGTGATCATCCTTAATAAATATACTGTATAAATGGTCCATATAGAGAACTCTCTTCCCAACTATTCTCAATAAGATCGTTACAAAGAGGGCATTCTTTGCATCTGGAGGAAAAAGTTTAAGCTCCGGATAAGGAAGGGATTCTTCACTGTAAAGTCTGTGAAGATGTGCAAAATGTTCTCTCAGGAAGACTATTTTGTGCACTTTGAGCCCAAGCTGTTATGATGCCACCCAAGGGGTGCTGCTGGATGTCATTCATTTCAGAAGAGGACTGGTGCTGAACTGTGGAGGAACGCAGTGTAAAGAAGGTGAGAATTTCAGCAAAAGGTATTTTTTATGCACAGAGCAAATCATATTTTTAATTTCTAAATTCTGGAGATGGGCCAGCAGTCAGAATTTTTTATTATTAAAAAACAAATGCCAATATAAAAGCCTGTCTTGGTCTAAATAATACCAGATGCAAGCTAATTAACTATTTTAGGACTGTGCATGCACACATCTTGGTTGGGGGAATGCTATGTGTACTTACACAAGTGTTAAACCTGCAAACATACAGGGTACAGATACCCTGATGCAGGACATGAAATGACTCCGATACGACGAAGCCCCCTAAAGCAAACGATGAAATGACGATTCATTCCCTTTACTTTTTAGTGTTTTACTACATAGAAGGTTACATATAATCTGGAGGAGCTGGAGAAATAATATTTCTGAGTTGGTGCCAGCAGGATTATATCTCCCTGACACAATATCTGCTTTGCACTAGAAGTATTATTTAAAGTTCACCTATCCTGAAAGAATTACCTGTGCTGCTAATGTGGACCTCTCCATCTGAAAATGTTAGTTAACTGCCTATCATGCTGACACATTGAAGGGTCTTAAAAATACACAGCATTTTCTGTAACACCGACAAAAAACAGTTAAAGAAATGATACATTCTAATGCTTCTTCGGAACTCACTTGCAGCATAATTACATAGGCAATTACAAAATATTAAAGCTAGGCAGAGCCAGGCTAGTAGTTTTTTCAGGAGGTGCATGCCACCCCCTCAGTTACTGTTAAACTACAAGTTCTGGTTG
Source organism: Pyxicephalus adspersus (assembly GCF_032062135.1). Classification (NCBI taxonomy): domain Eukaryota; kingdom Metazoa; phylum Chordata; class Amphibia; order Anura; family Pyxicephalidae; genus Pyxicephalus; species Pyxicephalus adspersus. Next base: position 62,160,570 of record NC_092859.1, read on the forward strand.
CCAATAATAATGAAAATTAAAAAAAAGATTGTGATATTTGCAGATTAGTTTGTTTTATTACAGAAACAGAAGGCACATGGCTTGTACCTTGTGCAATGAGCAACCTATCAACTTTCATTGTTTTATTTTTTCAATTTGGATTAATTTTGAAGCAGACCTTTCTCTGAGAAATTTGCTACAGGTATTAAAAAAAAAAACATGCTGGTGTTCTGATCCTCTGTCTTTAATACTTTCTAATCCAGAATGAGGGCACATCAGAATTGGTTAGCTAATTGTCCCACAGTTATCTGAATGCTGGTTTCAGGTGTGACAGATACAACTAGGTAATTAGGATTGGTTACAATGAGTCCAGCACTTAACATAACTAAATATACATACAGATATAAGAGTGCAGTCAGCCATGTAAACACAATTTCATTATTGTCAGGTAACAAAAGTTTTGTTCTTCATGCCAAAGAATTTTACAAGCCAGTACCTGCAAGGCTCAGAAAGGTGAACACTGCTAACACTCCTGAGCCATATTTCACCCTCTGATAGAGTGCAAAAAATGGTGACGCCTGTCACATGTCTGGTTGCTATGAACACATGTTGTTTAGCATTACAGGGAACCACTTTGCAATTTCAGGTTGAGGTTTTACAGGCTTTGAAAGCCAGGTTGTCCGTAATCTCTCAATAAAGAAACCTGTTCTTTATACAGCGCCTCACCTGCATTCCTAGCTACCTCCTTTAACGTTTTGATGTATAAACTATACAGTGACACCTTGAATATAAACTTGTGTGGGTGTATCCATCCCAAGAACATACATCCAATGACCAGAAATTTGTGTAGAGGCTCCAGTTGAAGGATGAATTCCACACCAGAGTTGCCCTCCCTTCCAGCCCTCCTCCCCCTTTATTGACTGATCAGCCCGGGCTGGGCGTAGCACACTTGATCATACACTTTCACCCCGGAAGCTCCAGGTACTGATCACATTACACCTTTACAGGAAACATGAAAGGAGGCACAGTTCATTAGCTGTGTCCCTATCTGCAGAGAGGACCCAGCGCTCACCAGCTGCCCCCCGGAATCTAAAATAGGAGAATGGCTGTAACACAAGAAGTAGTATTGAACTTTCTTCTGGAGCAGGGAGGGAAAGTACCAACTTCTGATCTGCTCAATAAATTCAAACCTGTGGTCGATTCTCCTGACCCTCAAGAAAAGGCAAAAATCAGAGATCTCTTTAAGAAGTTTGTCAACAGTGTAGCAGTGGTGAGAGAGGAGGATGGTTGTAAGATGGTGGTACTGAAGAAGAAATATACCCATTTACTGGCAGGGGTTGTACAATCAACAGATAGCAAGGAGGAAGAGACAACCCAAAGCAAGAAAGACTGGCAAGAAGAACCACAGCCCCAACCTGTGGGTGACAACAACACAGAGGAGTCATCAATCAGGACTGACAGTGAAAGGTCAGAACCACAATGTCATTGCTTTGCTGACCTGAAAGACTTTGGTGCTGGAGAATGTATGCAGGAATCTACTGATCAGGATGAACTGAGTCACCTACAAAAAATAGTTTCTGTTACACAGCATGAAAATGAAGATAAGAGGGAGTCTGTTATTGATATTGTGTCTCGCATGGATCATTCAGGACCTGTGCCTGTACCAAAGTCATGGTCTGATGGACAGTCCAAGGAAATGCAGAAGCCACATATGCTGCCCTTGAGGTATGCTCAAATTTCTTTTGAGGCTCTACAGATATACCAGAGTGAAAACTCACCAGTGCAACCAGCAATCTCTTCACCAGTGGTCCAGGAGTCTTCCCCCTTGGATCTACCACATTTTGCACCTGCCCCAAGTAGTGAGGAATCTCCTCTGCCTGCCCTGCCTAGATCCCCTCATGTGGGCAGAAGGCACCTTGATGATGCGGGTTCCAAATCTCCCCAAATGAAGAGGTCTTCCAAAACGATGAAAGCTAGTGAAGAAAACAAATATTCTGATGTGGTGCCATTAATCCCACATGAACATGAGTGGTTGGGGGCTGTCACAAATGGGCGCTGGAACCATAAACTTCTGGGTCTTATGCTGAATGACAGTGAATTGGCAGACAAGAGAGACTTTATTTCAGGATTTACTGCACTGCACTGGGCTGCCAAAAGTGGCAACACAGAAATGATGAAACTATTATTTGACTTAAGCCAGAAAGGCGGTGCCAGTATTAATGTAAATGTGAGGTCTTTTGGAGGGTACACACCATTACATATCGCTGCCATACATGAGCGTAAAGACGTTATATTCTTGCTAGTTAAAGATTACAGTGCAAATATTAATATTCGGGATAATAGTGGGAGAAAGCCTTACCATTATCTGAAGAAAGAATGCGCTTTGCCTTTACGATATATACTTAAGGATCCAACCATCTTGAATACTGAGCATGCTATCCCATCAAAAAGAAACTCTAAAGTTTCTGCTTCCATACTGGGAACCACCACTGCGTTTTTTGGTGTCATTTCTGATGACATTGCCTTCCATGACTTGACAAAAGGCCTCAAAAAGCCTTCTTCTTTTAACAAATTTTTCACATCACCCTCAGGAACCAAGAAGAAGCTAAAGGCCAGGGACAGCTATCCTTCTGTGTTGTCTCTTTGTGAAGAACCTGAAGAAGTGGGGGAGATGGTGGGAAGGGGTAGACCAGTTTCAGATGTTTTTACCCATTAGTTGTTTCCTCTATTATTTCTCATGTGACATAAAAAATCTATTGTGCACTTTTTATACTTTATGTGGACTTATACTGTCAGGCAATGCAGCTTATAGTAAACTTATAGCTAGACTTTTCTCTTTTTTATAGCTGGACCATTTTTAATTACCCTAGTTTTTATATGGCAGAGGGAGTAACCATGTTCAGATTTGCATGCACAAAATCAGGATTTTGGTCCAATTGTTGCACTACAAAAGTACTTATGTTTGTATTACCTTTGATGAGGCTACATTCCTTGTGTTTATTTAATAAGGCAAGGAGCAAAGTCAAACAACCATAGTTGTCAGTCACCCACAATTGTTTTTGTTCTTTGGAAAATTGATTGACTGATAATGTTATTTGTATCATCACTGCTCTTCGCCCTGCCTTATTAAGCAAGCCTACTGTTTAGGTCTACATAACTGGAATGCAAGTAAATATTTGTAAATTTTTTGAAGTGTTAAAAGACATATACTGATCTAGTTTATTGAATACATATTACAGTTTAGCTGAGCAGTATATAAACTATAATTACATATTTTGAATTATTTTTGTACTCTTTTGGGTGTCATTTTCAAAAGAGTTATAAATGTTTAGTAATGTTGCAATTCTGTGATTCATGGTATAGCTATTTAAAGTGCAAATGGCTCCAGGAAGTAAAAAAAAAAAAAAACATAAATATTGCCTAATCCTAAAATATGATAAAAGCAGAATTTGTCCGTCCTGTAGTTACTTCCTGGTTTGTGCGTTGATTCCTGTTATGTCTTTTAAAGTATAAACATATTCAAACTATATTTTTAAACTGGGATTATGAATTTATTACAGGCCCCCAGAGGCTTCTGGACATTTATTGGTCGGTGGTTTTCTAGGCAAAAGGGTGTAGCAGCAGTGTTTGTGGAAAGAAATGTTATGTATTTTTTCTTTATCGTCACCTTGGTGGTCCTAATCGTAACACTTTTCTGTTATAAGGAGATAACATTCACCTATTATACTATGGTACTATGTATGGTTGAGCAACATTGTCACTCTAGAATAGGAGGTATGTAGGGACTGCAGAAATCTTACTCATCTCCTTAGCAACATAATGCAAAGGTGTTCTGTAGTCCACGGATATGAATTAGCAGGGCTAGTTAGTTGAAAACTAAGAGAAGGTTAGAAACTGAATATTTGGAAGCTTGGGATTTTTCGTGCTTGTCATTAGTCTTAAAGAACAAAGCATGATAAAGCATGTATTGGTAAAATGTGCTGCCTGGAACTGGTGTCTAGCATTGGTGCTTTCATTTGGTTCTGTTCAACCTGATTCTTCCATAAATCAAAGTTATTGTATAGGCAGGATTCATGAATGATATTGGATGAGTGCTGTATATATGCAAGATTCTCATCCGATACTATCCCTGAGGCGATTATCAGACAATATTCATCTGATGTGTGTGCATAGCCTTAAATGCAGGGGTTTAAGTCTCTTCTCCAATAGATGCTTCTTCCTGACTGTCAGCATTGTTTTTCTGTATGTGTATAAGAAGCCAAACGTGCAGCTCTTTGTACAGTTTTGACATAACTCTGGATGAAGTAGCAGTCATGCCCATTATCTGGTCATGGAAGGTAAATCTGAGCTTAACCAAAAAGCCAAGGACTGAAAGCTTGATCAGGTAAAAATTAAGAAATGTTTCTCCTTCCTCTGAGCTACCTAGTGCCCACACTGAAGCCTACAAATGTAAATATTAGTTAAAAATAGTTTAAAAAATTAAAAAAAACACCATGCACATCCTTAAATCATCCCAACGTTTGTTATTTGAAGGATGTTTGTAGTTGTAGATTTTTTTTTCTAAGCCACTATGATTTTCATAATAATAATTTGTGAATAAATGTTTATACATTGAAAGAGAGAGTACAAACTGACTTGGGAAAACCCATTCTAGACAAGTAAGCATGTTCCCACCTATAATTTAATTTTTAAATTTCCCACACAAATGCCCCCAGAACAATGTCATCTCTTTTTTTCTCCCAGTCATTTTTGTGACAATATTGATTTTTGGACTGTCATAGACAGTTTTCTATTAAATTATAAAATGTTTTTACCTAAAAAAAGAAAAATAACAAATAGTAAGCTGTAGTATATTGAATTTTTGATGGCGGAGGGGTCTAGATAGGCTTTAAAGCTGTTGGACACAACATTCTCAAAAAAACTATTAAACATTTTCATCTTTTTATTTCCATTTACTGGGATACATTATAATAATTGCTCTGCAAAGTCCAACACAATATGAGACCAAATCCTGGGATGCATTTTTTAAACTGTTTGTACTAACAATTAAATTGTTTGATTTATCATGGATGATTTCATTTTGGGATGATGCAAAGTTTGCAGGAAATTGTCAGTTACTTGATATTGCCATATTATATGTTTAGAGGGCACGGAATAGTACCGAAAAGTATGCTGATGAGTGGGTGCCAAAGCTTTATTTTATAAGTCAATCTTGGGAACTTTAAAGCTGCATTCTGAATACAATAACAACGAATATACACTTCAATAGTTAATATGAAAAGCCATCTTGTGGGTAACAACTGCCTACTACAAATCACAACATTTGTGCTATCAATATCATTATGCAGCCTGTACAGGCAACAGTACCATGGGAGACCAGGTTCTTTCAGCAAAGGCTGTCTACAAAAAACTAGATGAGGAGGTGGATACAAGACCAGTCACCCTGCACAAGAAGAGAGAGTAACAGTGATTGGTCTTTACTACAGGAAACTAATGTACAGATGTAAGCTTTCACCATGTATTAGTTTACAGATCTGCAGGAAATACACAAAACAGATTCAAGTAAGAAAACAAATCTCTCTTGCATTTTGACAATACTTGCTTATCTTGAAGATCAGCTTTAAGACTCATACCATTGACCACTGAGGGAAAAGTGAGTCACAAAGGTTACTGATCACACTGATGATAGGCTTAAAAGTAAAACTGCAGTTTCTTTCAAGGTACAGCAACATCATTACATTCTTCTGAACACTAATCATCGTCCAAGTGTTATCTTGTGTAAATGTTTATGATTCTGTGTCTTTCAAGTCATTTTTGACTGATTTGTATTTGCATTACTCTGTGATTTCCAAGCACACATTGCATATCAATGCTTATAGGGGAAGGCTGCATTTGTTTTCTTATAAGAAAACAAGATGAACAGGTATTGTTTTTGCAGCAATGGACCCTATTCAATAGACTAAAAGGGAGCGAATAAAATAATTTGTTGCTGTTGTTTATTTATTATTTTATCATTTGTTGGAATTTGTACTTCAAAAAGGATTTTTTGGATATGGCAAAATGCCACCATCCACAGCTCACAGTATATAGTGTGGTGACCAGTGGGAGGAATGACACCCTTACAGCGAGAAAGATCAGTGGTGTTAGGTAAATTAAATTAGTTAAATGAACCCCTCTGAAGAAACCCTGTGGGAGAAACACAAAGTATAGAGTTTCAATTAGAGAGAGACCATCTAAAACTAAAGCTCACTTAGGAACCCCACATTGTTTTATAACCAGTGTCACCTGTGCACCCCATATAAAACATTACATAAAATATATATATATATATATATATATATATATATTATGAATTTCAAAACTCAATATTCTGACATTTCCATAAACATTTTCTGGTGGAAATCAAATACTGCTATTGAATCACACAAGATTTTTTTAACCATTAGTTCATTAGTTGTTTCCTCTATTATTTCTCATGTGACATATAGAAATCTATTGTGCGCTTATATTTTTATACTTTATGTGGACTTATACTGTCAGGGAATGCAGCCTATAGTAAACTTATAGCTATACCTTTCTCCTTTTTTATAGCTAGACCTTTTTTTATTTACCCTAGTTTTTATATGGCTGAGGGAGTAATCAAATTCAGATTTGCATGCACAAAATCAGGATTTCAGTCCACTTGTTGCACTAAAAAAGTACTTATGTTTGTATTACCTTTGATCAGGCTACATTCCTTGTGTTTATTTATTAGGGCAAGGAGCAAAGTCAAAAAACCATAGTTGTCAGTCAACAACAATTGTTTTTGTTCTTACTTTGGATATCAATTGCATATCAATGCCTATAAGGGAAGGCTGCATTTGTTTTCTCATAAGAAAACAAGATGAACAGGTGTTGTTTTTGCATTAATTGACCCTATTCAATAGACTAAAAGGGAGCGAATAAAAGAAGTTTGTTGCTGTTGTTTATTTATCATTTGTTGGAATGTGTACTTCAAAAAGGCTTTTTTGGATATGGCAAAAAGCCACTATCCACAGCTCACAGTATGTAGTGTGGTAACCAGTGGGAAGAATGACACCCTTACAGCCAGAAAGATCAGTGGTGTTAGTTAAAATAAATTAGTTAAATGAACCCCTCTGAAGGAACCCTGTGGGAGAAACACAAAGTATAGAAGTTCAATTAGAGAGAGACCATCTAAAACCAACAGCCTCTGCTTGGCTCACTTGTTAGGAATCCCACATTGTTTTATAACCAGTGTCACCTGTGCACCCTATATAAAACATTACATTATATATATATATATATATATATATATATATATATATATATATATATATATATATATATAATATTATGAATTTAAAAACCCAAAAATCTGACATTTCTATAAACGTTACCTGGTGGAAATCAAATACTGCTATTGAATCACACGAATGGAAGATTTCCATCAGGGAATGTTTTATAAATAGAGACCTAAGAATTAAACCAAACTAAAGTAAAATTTTTATTGTTTTCATCTAACTATTTATCTTTTGGTCTTTTGCCAAAATTATCTTTTGATTTTTATCATGTTTCCTCATTTTCAGTTTGACTGACCTTTTGTACTATGATTCGTTCATGTATATTTAATTATGCACAAAAATGTATTTAACACTAATCTAGGCATACAAAGGCACTTCTGTGCTTTTACTTTGGTGGAAAATAAATAATAGTAGGTCATGCCTTTTAACACCTACGTTGCTTTTATTGATGCTGGTTACAAGCCAGGTGATAGCTGCTGCAATGTGTTAGGTAATGAGTTATACATACACACATGCTAATTTTTATATTAAACCTGCACAAAGTGCACATATTTATCTGATAGAATGCAAATTCTCATTTACATACGTGGTCATGAGAACTTGGGAGGAGCACATTCCAGGTGTGTGTCAACAGCCCCCATACTTTACTAGATTTTTTCATGTTTTAATTAATGTTAAAGTATCTTTTCTACTTAGATTTATTTTTGAACACTTTAAAATGTAAAAAAAAAAAATTTAGACATGTTAATAAAGTGTCCTTTTATAATTATTAAGATCTTTATTGGGAAAAACAAAAATAATAAACAGCAGACAGTAAAATTAAATATGACATCAATACAGTAGTCAAGCAGAGGTAAGGGTATTTCACTTAACCCATAATAAAAAATACAATAACAATTGTCGGAGGGTACTAGTGGGTATCCAATTGTTTTCCCCTGCAATCTTCATCTGATTGTGTATGGTATGTCTTCCATTGTAGATGAATTTGATGCACCAACTTAAATCTCCCCATAAAAGTATCTGTTCACTTTCCCTTTGTTCCAGTCAAGTGCACATATATGAAATTTATTGCCCTGCCAACCCCTCCCCTACCCAGGTTCAACTGATATCCCAAATTCCTTGTTACTTCTATCAGTCCATCCATATTCAGGGCCCAAAGCACTTCTATTTAAACAACAGGCAAGGTCACATGCCCAAATTCCAAGTGCCAGATTATAAATGCGATGGGAATTATTCCAGGAAATAGGAACAGAATTGGACATTCAATTACACTCTGCAACTCTCATCTCTTTGGACTGATTCATAGTTACATAGTAGGTTAGGTTGAAAAAAAGATATTGTTAGGCCCGGATCTATGTCGGCATTCCCCAGACACCAATCTCCCAATCTATGCCGCAGTCTTCGCCTATACCAGCCCGCGCTCAGCACTCAGTTGCCCCAGGACTTGGTGCGCCAAAGGATGGTGTCTGGAGGCCGGCAGCCGACCCAGCGCCCACTAAATGCAAAGTAAATGCAGAGTACAGAGCCAAGCATGCAGAGTAAAAGACAGGAATCCAAAACTAGCCAGTCCATCCAGCACAGTACAAAGGGGTGAGGCAAAAACAGAGTCGGGGTCACAAGCAGAGGTTGGTACAGGCAGAATTCAAATGGATAATTAGAAAACAAGCATAGGTCAGCAACAGGAAATTCACAAAAAAACACTCCAACACAGGTCAGCCCAGCAGACGCTATAACAGGTACAAACTGGGAGCAGAGAGGCTATAAAGCCCCAGCAGCCAATGACAGCCTGGGATTAGAAGGAACTACTCAGCAATCGGCTACAGACAGGTCAATCAGGTACACTCACTCACTACACACACTTCAGCTGTGTAGCCTCAGTGCAGAGGATGCTGAGGGAAACCTCAGCCACAGGGATGCTGCATCTTACAGGGTACTGGTCCTGCAACCCCAGTGCTACCGTGAGCCCAGCCGCCGGAGGGAATAGGCTCCGCGCGCCCTCCTGCGGTGAGGTATCGCCTGGGTACTTACGCCCAGAGGGCGCCTCCTAACAGATATAAGTCAAGTTCAACCACTAGGGAAATAAAAAATTCCCAGATATAAAACCCTATAGGACATAGTTGGTCCAGAGGAAGGCAAAAAAAAAACCCTGGTACAATTTGCTTCAACGGGAAAAAAATTCCTTCCTGATTCCATGAGGCAATCTGATGTTCCCTGGATCAGCAGTTTTTTTTCCGTTAAAGTCTTAATACCCAGTTATAATCTGTACTTCTAGAAAAGCATCCAGTTTTTTCTTAAAGTAATTCATAGCAGTTGCTGAAAAAACTACTTCTTGAGGGAGCCGATTCCACATTTTCACAGACCTTACTTTACTTGCTTTACTTGCTTTAGATATTGCAGCTTGGCATTGCATGCTGTTATTAAATCTATGATCTACCAGAACGCCCAGATACTTTTCCATTTCTGACCCCCCCCAACTGTATTCCCCCAAGACAGTATAAAGCATGCATGTTGTTAGCCCCCGAGTGCATAACTTTACATTTATCTATATTAAATGCTATTTGCCACTTGGCTGCTCAATCAAACAGTACACCAAGGTCTGCACATAGTTTGGTGTCATCTGCAAACACACAAATTATACTTTTAATCCAAAACTCTTTATCTTTTATAAAGATGTTAAACAGTAAAGGCCCCAACACTGAACCCTGGTGGAAAGGCCCCACCACTAATAACCTTGGACCATCCAGAGTATTAATCACTACTCTCTGGATGTGGTCCTTAAGCCAGTTCTCTATTCATTTACAGATTGACTTTTCTAAGCCTATTGACCTTAACTTGCATATTAACCATCTGTGGGGTACTGCTATTCCACTGTCTACCTGTTTACTTACTTCCTCCTAAAAAGAGAGTAAATTTGTTTGACAACTTCGGTCTTTCTTGAAGCCATGCTATCACTTATGATATTATTTTCTAGCAGAAACTCCTCTATGTGGTTCTTTATCAAACTCTCTAGGACCTTTCCAACTATTGATCTGAAGTTACCTGGTAATGATTTTGCTTCCTTTTTCGAGATAGGAACCACATTGGCCTTACGCCAATCCATTGGTACCTTGCCAGTGAATAAAGAGTTTCTATAAATTAGAAATAATGGCTTTGAAATACCTGAGCTCAGCTCTTTGAGGACATGTGGATGTAATCCATCGGGTCCTGGTGCTTTGTCAACCTTATATTTGGCCAACTGCTTCTCAATCATGTCAATTTTGAGCCATTGTGAACCATTCTAGTGTCAGCAGTGACATTGCTAATATGAATTTGAACTTGAGCTTTGCCATTTTCCTTTGTGTATACAGTAAAAAAAAGTGTTTAGTAAATCCACCTTTTCTTTATCCCGAATTACCAACCCAGAGACATCTTTTAAGGAGCCTACATGCTCAGATCTGATCTTTTTGCTAATAATATATTTTTAATATATTTTTTTAAAAATTGGAGGGGCGTGGCCGACTGATGGCGGTGTAGGACACATGTTGGGGAAGCTCCTGCACTCGCCCAGGGATTAACTGCATCCATCTGCATCCTAGCGAAAATCAACTACCTGCTCTCATTGGGCTCAAGACCAACACATCCCAGAAAGGGGGACAAGTCAGGAAATCGGCAGCTCCTAGAAAGATTCTCTGACTTTTTTCTTCCCCTGGGCAGCACAATCGCGACCGGGCCTCAAGTAGCAGACGGGACTGAGCCGCGAGCTCCAGAGGACCAAGCCGCAAAGCTTCAACCTCAATGTATGGCATCCCCCATGGCCACAGGTTCTGTTTGACTGGAATCCGGAGAGCAAGCTGGGCCTTTTTCTCCAGGATCCCAGGTACTGTGTGCATCAATTACCCCCTCAGCACACCAGTCACTACTCTCCCATATTGCAAGCTTCTTTATCCCATCTACTTTAGAGGATTCTCCCAGCTCCAGCAGTATATCTCTGCCAGGGGGGGATGCATGGGACTGGAAGGCCCATCTCAGGGCCCTACCTACCAGACTGGACCTGAAGAATAGTATCAACCAGTTGCAAGATGGAGTTCCAAGCTATGCAACGATCCCTGCAACAAGTCACTGACACCACCACCACTTTACAGCAAACGTGCTCTAACCTTTCTTCACAAGCATCTTCTCATAAAGAGATATTCACCCGTCACAGATCAACGCCCTATCCTACTCCATGATGACGCAGAGAATTGCAACTGTAGGAACAACATCTGTATCCGAGGGCTCCCTGATACAGTTCTCACCGCGGAACTTGCCACTGTAGCTCACACCAGTTTTGCCAAATTGCTGGGTATACCATCTGATGTTGATATAGAAATCGACCGGGGTTCATAGAATCCCGGGCCCACGCAGTAGAGATCCTCAGCGGCCTAGAGATGTTATTTGGCGGATACATTTTTACTGCACTAAGGAAGATCTCATGCGCAAGGCCCGCAAAGCAAGTTCCATTGAGTATGCCGGAGAGCAACTACAGCTTTTACCTGATTTGTTTAAGCATACACTTGATCTGCGCAGAGCCCTCAAACCTCTGCTCTCTGTGCTGCGTGAGCGGAACATTCCATATAGATGGGGTTTTCCCTTCCGTCTGATTGCTTGCCACAGGGGAAAGAATTAGGTTCTTCGCAACCCCTAGGACCTACCACAGCTCCTGTTGGATCTCAACCTTCCAGATGTTGCCCTTTCAGATTGGCCGACTGCAGCTTCTCTTCTAAATAGAGGTTCCATTGCTGCCACTCACCGCTCCAGATTAGATGCTTTTATGTCTACTGCCACAGTTCCTGATCGCCTGACAACACCTTCCACACCACCCCCAGATCTTGAAGATCATTGAAGCAAGATGAGTATTCCATTTATTCATTGCTAACAGGCACCTTCTCTTCGACATCGGCACCATAGCAAGTTTTCTCAATCCAGCTTCCATCTCTGTCTTCATTGGACGTCTACATCTCAGTTGATCCTGTAGCTCTTTCCTTGCCTGATCCAGCCTCTTTTATGGAGGTTGTTTCAGTTGGTCTTCCACTAATGCGGTCATTACAGGTCGTATTATCATGCCTAACCTCGTGATTATGTTTTAGTATCTTTGATAAATACATCCTAATACATGTTTTTGTCATGTTTAATAGGGCACCTATTTTTGGGATGTGAGAATACTATGTTTGGGGATGTATACCCTATTTTAGTTTGCATGGGTTTTTCCGTTTTTTATTCTTGCCCGCCTTAATGATTTTACTCCCAGTGAATCCCTGGCCCAGGATCACCGTACAAGCTCTCCATATTTTAAACAGTATCTTTGATTGGGCAATTCAACATTTAATAATGCTTGGTTGCATATATTTATGTGCGGCGGTGCTGGTTCGGGCATCCATATGTATCGCTTATTCCGCAAAATGGGTCTATGGCTACCTTTTGCTATCCTGTGCCTCATGCTATTGTACTACTCCCTCAGGTTGCACACTAGTCTACTATTATTTCCCTGGATTTTGTACCAATTTGTATTAGTTGAATGGACATCTAAAACTTTGGCACCGGTGTGTTTTGTCTGTACTTTTCCTGTTGGATTCTTGTATGACCATTGCTTTTTGAGTTTCTATTACGCTACTAGACCCCCCCCCCCCCCCGACACAGGCGCTACAGCATTCCCCTTTATATACGGGATGACTCTGCTGGTCCATAGATTCCATATGGCAAGGTCACTTTAACCCCCCAGGCGTTCTAATTCTGTCAGTTTTTTGATGCAAAAAGTGATCCTATTTTTTTGCAAATTTTTGTTTATATTGTGAGCCTGTAATTCTTAGGATTAATTTAGGATTAAGGTATAATAATTAAATTTATTTACTATAATATAATCATAAATTATAATACATAATTATAAATCATAAATATAAAAAAATCATGAAATATTAGACCACAACAATGTAATTTATCAAAAAAAAACTTTATCAAAAATTTCTCACTGAAATTTTCCAAACAAGGATGCAATATTATTGATAAATAATATAAATTAAATGCAGATTTTGGAAAAAAAATTTTATATTTTTAGTAGACATCCCGGGTGTGGTAGATTTTGAAGCACAAAGTCCAACATCACAGTCAGGACAGTACAATCTATTTTCATTGCGTTTCTTCCTTCCCCTGTCTTCGGTCTTTGAGCAGCAAACCAGGCACATCCTTGTAGGTGCCATTTTCTGGGTTGGTGGGATGTATTCAACGAAGTGACGACCGGTCAGACGTTCTGGCTTGACAGCGGTGGAAGCACGATGTCCAGGTCTATTCATGCCTAGGTCCAGGTCTATTCATGTCTAGTCATGCCACCGATGATGTTTGGTGGTTCTTGACTATGGATTCGGAAACTTGCAAAATGAAGTCTGAATGATTCACAGGCCTCTGACTATTTTTTTGTACAGAATGTAGGCATTCCATAGGCACTGCTCAACTAGATGCCTGAAAATCTTCTTGTAGTACTTCCTGTGCTGTTTCCTCATTGCTGGATAGAATGCCATGGCTTGGTCAGCTCTGTCGACACCTCCTATAGTGTTGTTGTAGTCAATCACCACCTGTGGCTTCATTACTTCTTTACCACGTTTTGTGTGTACCAGAACGGTGGAGGCATCATGGACAGTACTCATCAGGCACACATCTTTCTTGTCACGCCATCTTAGGGTCATCATCTTGCCTTTCTGCCAGGCAACAATTTCTCCTGTCTTCAGCTTCCCTTTTGCAAACAATGATGGCAGGTTGCGCAGGTGCCATGGGCATCTGTTCTGTGTTGCAGAAGGAACTCATAAAGCTCAGGAGAGGTGTAGAAATTGTCAGTTGTTACACAAGCCCTGATCTAGCAATGGACTCAATAAGGGATAGCACTGAAGATGTTGCCAATCCATAATGGCTGTACCTGGGGTTGAACTGTGTCCCTTTTCCAGTGTACAGTACTGTATTCCAGATGAAGCCAAATGAGGATTCACACAGCATATACGTTTTCACGCCAAATCGTGCCCTCTTTGACGTACTGCACCCAGCTGAGCCTCCCCTTGTAAGCCATTAGACTTTCGTCAATGCTGACATTTTTTTCCTGCACATAGGTTTGCTGGACATTTTGAAGAATCATCTGAGACACTTCCCAAATTTTCTTGAGTTTTGGTGCAGGATGGGTGGTCTCATCAAATTCTTTGTTGTTTGCGAAGTGCAGGTACTTCATGATGAAGGAAAATCGGTATTCTGGCATGACTGTGCCAAAGAATGGAGTGGCAATCATTTTATTCTTGGACCAGTACCACTTCTGCACGGGTTTGCCCACAACTCCCTGCAGGATCACCAAGCCCAAAAATAGCTAAATGTCATCCTTGGTCACAGGTTACCATTTTCTTCTTCTTGCAAACCTCAGGTGTTGGAGCACCTTGTTGTTGCCCAGCTTACCTGCATAAAACAAAACAAAAAATGTATTTTAGGATGTTCTTTTATATGAAATATCTTTTTTTTTTTCGCGAGAAATACAGAAATTTTTCTAGCTTTTTTGATAAATAGCAAGTGGTTTCAGAATGAAATATCTGTATTTTTTTGAGAGAAATTTAGAAATTTTTCTTGCTATGTTGGTAGCAAGTGCTATCAGAATGAAATATCTGTATTTTTTTAGAGAAATACAGACATTTTTCTGGCTATTTTGATAGATAGCAAGTGCTATCAGAATGAAATATCCAGAATGATATTTTTTTCAGCCAGGTGGTGGGAAGCTGTAGCCGGGTGGTAAAAAATGGGGTGTGGCAAAACACGGCAAATTTAGTGCTCCCAGTTGTTTATGCCATGGGTATCCAGTAACCTCTTATTGTTTCAGTGTTCTACCTTCTCCCAATTATTTGTTACAACTTTGTAATGCCTGCCCCGTTACTATATCCAATTTTTCTATTCTATGTATTTTGCCACAACTGTCTTATGCCGTGTATTGTGACCCACCTTACTAGTGTTCTAAGTTTTAAGAGTGTAATCCTTTGTAGTAGTGTAATAGTATAATGAATGTGGTGTAACAAGTTAGGCTCATATTAGCAGCAAAAAATATTTACCCCTTCTGAGTGACTTCTGGCAACTGCTAGGCACCTAGGATTGGTAACAGGCCATAATTGCTGGGCACCTAGGATTGATAACAGGCGGTAAATTCTAGGCACCTAGGATTGGTAATAGGCCATAAGTGCTGGGCACCTAGGATTGGTAACAGGCCATAAGTGCTGGGCACCTAGGATTGGTAACAGGCCATAAGTGCTGGGCACCTAGGATTGGTAACAGGCCATAAGTGCTAGGCCCCTAGGATTAGTAACAGGCGGTAAGTGCTGGACACCTAGGATTGGTAACAGGCGGTAAGTGCTGGGCATCTAGGATTGGTAACAGGCGGTAAGTGCTGGGCACCTAGGATTGGTAACAGGCGGTAAGTGCTGGGCATCTAGGATTGGTAACAGGCAGTAAGTGCTGTACTTTTTCAGAGCTAGAAGTTTTTTAAGCAGCAGTGGTTCCTGGCATGAGGAATAGACAAATGTAACCTTACTGCCAGTGTGAATTCAGCCTAACTTCAGATGTGCTCCTGTGTCTATATTTAGGTAAAGTGAACTTTTGTGAAAACATTTTTTTTTTAACTTGATTCTTTTACAAAATTAGCCCAGCAGGCCCATGCTGGCTCAGCTGCCACCTTTTCTCTGATGCTCACTTGTACGTCCAGTGCTGCCTTGCACTGCGTATGCATGAGATTGAACACTTTTTTTTTACATTATAAGAAATCCTCTGAAGGTGCATGCACACAAGGAGCAGTGCAGAGCCTCTTGGGATATGTGACACAACTATCCCAGGAGGCTGTGGATTTCCCCTTCGGTCTTTACCAAAATGGAAGTGAAGACTGAAGGGGAGAGGTCCTCATTGCATAACAGAGAAAGTCACTCTTTAATATAATGTTAAAAATGTGGCAATGCTTTAATAGCATCATGCATGTGATATCAGATGGGGAAAAGACAGACAGTGATCCCCTCTCATCACTGCCAATATTCTATAAAAAAACACTGTCTGTGAAGTTTATCCGCAGTGTGTAATGTCATCGGCAGCGCAGTGTGATAGCAATGAGAGTGTAAAAGCTGCTTGTCATATTCTGCATCCTAACAACTCACTGTGGTCAAACTTTCATAACTCCTAAACCGTTGGTTGTATTAACTTGAAATTTTTAAGGTACACGTGGAGGCATAGGAAACTGAAACTGTAGGTGCAAGTCGGGGACACTTGTGGCTAAACCTTTTTAAAATGTAATTACTATGGCATTATGAGAACATAAATCTCCACCTAGCAAAATGTTCTGCCTGCTCTGTTACACATATCTGTCTGCATCTTACCTCAAACTACAATTTCTCCAGAATTAAGAGGTGCAGGGAAACAAAAATATAGGTGGAAGTGGGAGACACCTGTGGCGATCACCTTTCATCACCATGACATCTTTACAACATTAAAAAAACCTGTCCATCAAAATGCACTTCCTTGTTACACATGACTGTAACCTTCCAATACTTCGCCCTCAATAAAATTTAGTTGGCAGAGTTCATTTTCTAATGATGCAATAGTGATGAAGTTTTAGGGGATGTTATAGTCACAGATGTTCCCCACTTGTACCTATATTTTTGGTTTCTTACACCTCCCCATTCCCCAGTTGAAGTTCAGAATGTTAGATAAGTGGACAGGAATGTGTATCAGGGCAGGGAAGCCCATTTTAATGGGCAGAGTGTTTTATGTTCTAATGATGCTGTAGTAATGAGATTGTAAGGGGAGAATGTGCCCGCCACGTGCACCTATATTTTCAGTTTTGTACCCCCCACCCTCAGAGAAATTGGTGTACAAAGAAGAGAAGCAGACAGTAGTTTCATAGGTATAGATTTCTGACAGGTAGGTATATATTTAGGGGCCCCAGCCCAATGCTCCCTGCTATGTTAGTGGCTCCGGGGTCCCCAATTTGCACTTTCAATTTAGGACTCCTAGTTGCACTTTCCTCTGAAACAGTAACCCCAAAATTCAATTTTCATAACTTTTTACATTTGTGACCCCTATATCTTGAAATCCTTTAAAAGCTGGGGGGCTGAAATTGTAATAACTAGTATCTATGAGGGTCCCCTGTACACCCTGAAAATTACAAGTCATTGCAACATACAGTTTAGGAGATATGGAGGTTTGTACACATAGAGCTGTGAGGATGCAGAATGACACACAGAGCTAGAGGTGGATACATTTCACAGGCAGATTTCCGAGCTCGTGCTATGAGATGGGGGCGAGGCTGCCTGTGTCTCCTTCACATGAAGGCTGAACTGTGTGTGCTCACCTCTCATCGGCAGCAATCCTCTGAACAGATGACACAGAGCACAGAGCAGCCGCACTGAGATCCGTGCATCTGAGGATGAGAGCTGCCGAGAGCTGGGCGGAGTATTCAAAGTAGCTGGGCGGAGCAACCGGCTAAAAACCTCTGGGGAGAACTATGCTATCAGAATGAAATATCTGTATTTTTTTTTTAGAGAAATACAGACATTTTTCTGGCTTTTTTGATAGATAGCTAAGTGCTATCAGAATGAAATATCTGTATTTTTGGAGAGTACGACAGAATGTAGACATGTTTCGGCCTTTTTTGCTAGATAGCTAGAGGTAGTATCAAAAACTGCATACTCTGTATATTTCAAGATATACAGAAGGCTCCTAACCTGTCCCTGTCACAATGCACTTTTCTCCCTGCTACCTTCTCTGACACAGTCCGCCCGGGAAAAAACTTATATTACTAGTGAAAAATCTGTAGTAATAGTGCAATAACCTACTGTGCAACATTGCATATAACAGCCACAAACACCATTTAGAAATCAAATGACGCTATACAGATGCTGGAGCTGACAGGGCTTTGCGATCAAAGATATATTGGTAATCTGTCACATCTAAATGCGAGAGTGTCCCTTTAAGGCCCTTTAAGGATTCATGTCCCTTTAAGGATTCATGGATCGTATACTGATATAGTGATGCCGGCCCAAGAATCCACCTGAAAAAATGCACCTCATACATATAACAATAAAGTCTGCATAAGTGCAAAAGGCAACCACGATCCAAATAAACAGATCCATTACCATTGCCATATACACGTAATAACATAGTGCATAAATGCAAAAAGCAGCCCTGAGTTTATTTTAGGATTACCCCCTAATCCTAAGTGTGACTCGGGGTGGAAAAAACTTGCAGAAAGTGGTAATCCCGAGTCACACTCAGGGTAACTTTGGGAGCCCCCCTTACCTGTGCCCCGCTCTCCAGGGGCAATCGGACGATCCCGCTGAGATGCAGAGGCGCCTGTCCATTGGGGGGCGTGGCCAGGCAGGAAATTTGAAAGCAGATTACCGAGTAATCGGCGATTTCACGCTGGCATCACCCCCGGAATTTACTGTAGCTGCTCGCATCACCTGGAGAATGTGACACCCGCAGCCTCCGGGTGATGCGAGCAGCTTCGTTGGTGGTTTCAGTGGAGTGAGCGGGGCAGGACATCCCCACTGCATCACCCGGCAAGATGTGACATCTTCCAGGTGATGCGATGGAGTGATGGATTCTGGAGGCGGGAAATTTAAAAGCAGAATTCTATGTAATCTGCTTTTAAAATTTTTTTTACAGTAAAATACACTACAAAACATATTATAAAAGTATAAAAACACATTTTAGTGCACCAAGCATCTTTGTCCAGTGCCCTGATTTACATTTTGCCCACTATTAGTCCTGACCTTGATCAAATTAGCAAAAAATTTCAAAAAGTTAGCAAACACAGAGCAGCATACATGTTGTATTTCTGTCAAATATACAGATATTTAATTCTGATACCACTTGCTACCACTTGCATTCACTTGTATTACAGTCGTTATAGATCCACTAGGATGGATCACTGAAGCCCCGAAGCGATAATCTGACAGATATGCATTGCCTTAGACTCCAATATTTGACACTTCCTTAAAAGTTTTTTGTGCACTGGTCCTCATGTTTTAGTCCTATGTTGCCTGTAGCATCCAAAGCCTTCCATTTTCTAACCTGCTCTAGAAAATGACTGCTGGAATTTAAAGGCAAATGGTGACAACTCTCCTTATCTCTAATTTTTAATCAATGGCATAGAGTGATCAGAAGGGGACAATCAATGGAACATGAGTGATCATGAGTGACTTTCAACAATAAATGTGTACTGTAGTCTTCTTCATGGAAAAATAAGACATCCCCTGAAAATAAGACCTAGTGTGTTTTTGGGAGCCAAAAAAAAATATAAGACAGTGTCTTATTTTCGGGGAAACACGGTAGCTATCAAAAAAGCCAGAAAATGTCTGTATTTCTCTCGCAAAAATACAGGTCTTTCATTCTGATACCACTTGCTATCAAAAAAGCCAAAAAAAGTCTGGATTTCTCTCAAAAAAATACAGATATTTAAATTGTATACCACTTGTTATCTATCAAAAAAGCCAAAAAAATGTCTGTATTTTTGTCAAAAAAAATACGGATATTTCATTCTGATCCCACTTCCTATCAAAAAAGCCAAAAAAATTCTGTATTTCTCTCAAAAAAAATACAGGTATTTCATTGTGTTCCCACTTGCTATCTATCAAAAAAGCCATAAAATTTTTGTATTTCTCTCCAAAAAATACATATATTTAAATCTTTAAAAAAGCAAAAAAAGTCTGTATTTCTCTCAAAAAAATACAGATATTTCATTCTGATACCACTTGCTATCCATCCAAAAAGCCAGAAAAATGTCTGTATTTCTCTCAAAAAAATACAGATATGTGACCGTGGGGGGAGATGGAGCTGTAGCAGACGCAGGGCATCCAGCAGACGCAGAGGCATGCAAAGAAAAAGAGCAGCAGAGTGGTTGCACGCACCTCTCCAGTTTGCATTCTGTGCCACAGGCAGATTCGCAGAGGACAGGTTGGATCACATTTGGGTACAACATTCCTGCTTTCTCACATGTGCAAGAACCACAAACCAAAGTGGGAGCAGTACTTGCGTTCTCATGAAGGAGGTGCAACCACTTCATCGTCTCTTCTTCCACCTTCATTGACTCCTTCTCCAACTCCAACTGTCATTGCTAGTACGACTGCGAGCGAGTACGGCTGCGAGGGAGTATCAGCTTCTGGCCGTAGGTTTTGTGGCGTCAGACGTTTGTCGCCGCAAGATGGGTACTCCTGTGAGTACACAGTCCCTTCAGCCCAATTCCCAGTCCCTTCAGCCCACTCTACCGGAGTTCTGCGCAACACATCAGACTATGGGCCCAACCAACAAAAAAGTAATTGAACTCAATTCACTTCTAGCCAAACTTTTGGCCTTGCAGCTACTGCCGTACAGCATTGTGGACTCTGCTCCATTCCGTGACCTGCTGGCCTGTGCCGGTGTCGGTGGAATATACCAAGCAGGCATTACTTCTCCCGCACAGCTGTTCCCAGTTTACATGCACATGTAATGGGTAACCCTTTCGCAGACATTGGCATTCTCGGTGTCTAGTCAAATCCACATCACCATGGACAGCTGGACAACCAGGCACAGAGTGGGATGCTGCCTGTCCTTCACTGCTCACTGGGTGGCCTTGCATAGCTTAGTGGGTGGTAGTCTGCAAGAGGCATTGCAGCACCTGGTACCCCCGATGAGAGGTGTGGTGGTAAAGCATGGGCCACCCCACTCCTCTCCCTCCTCCTCTTCCTCCATTCCTTTTACCCGCAAACCCTCTCTTTTCGTCACTGCTCCTAAAAGGCCAGCAGGTGAGGACACTGTGGTTGAGCGGGCACTCCATTACGGCTTCCGCAAACACACGCATTACCAGGCAGTGCTTAAACTGGTGTCCTTGGAGGAGAAAAATCACACTGCCAGAGAACTCTTGTTGGCTTTGCACAGAGAGGTTGAGGCTTGGCTGACGCCCTCCTGGCTCAAAACACGCAACGTAGTGTTCGACAATGGGGCCAACCCTGTGTCCCGCGCTGCGGGATGATTACAGGCTGGCCACCCTTCTGGATCACGGCTACAAAGACAAAATGTCAGTTTCTACCCAATCCGGCGCAAGAGAAAGCAAAGGTGACCCGCCTGAGCAGAATACTATGCAACTGGCTGTGTGAGGAGTTCTGTGCACCACATTCCACACAGGGAGCCCAGGCAGACACAGCCTCCACCGTATTTTCCTGTAGCGTCGGCAGCAGCATCATCAGCAGTAGTGGCAGCAAGCTGCACACATCCAAAAGTATACTCCAAGACAGGGGGGATTTTCTGGATGCCTGGTGAAACCTGATGCAGCCACCTCAAACAAGTGAAGTGCAGGGGCATACCCATCGAGAACAGATGAAGCGTATTGGTGCGTATGTTGCATGGATTACGTTGGCTCTTTTCTGGCTGGTGGTGTTGACGACAGCAGTTATGAGGAGGATGCCTGTCCTGACAGTAGTGACGCCATTATTTTTTAGGTCAACAGGCTTGAAATCTGCCTGCAGTTGACACAGTATGCCATCATGCTTCTTTCATGCCCGGCAACCAGTGCTCTGTCCGAAAGAACCTTTTCATGCTTGCCATTGTGCCAGCTATGCAAAATACTTTACATTTCTGCTGCTTTTGGGAGGCCGACAAACTGCAGATGAAACCCCCAGTACTGCCACACTGACAGGCACTATTGCCTTTGCCTAATTTTTCAACTAAGTAAGTCATTCACTTTATGATGCAAACTAGCAATATCCTCTACCTTCCTACCGCTTCTAACAACACAGCAACAGTGCTGGAGCACAAAACATCTTGGTATGGCCACAAATTTCAGATATTTGTATTACACACTTCTGGGTGGCATTGACGATGGACTACACCCAGCTCTGAATGCCAGTTACCAATGCGGTCCCTGCTCCATCCCAGGGCCCACTCCGCCTCCTCCTCCTGCTGCTGCTGCCGCCTGTCAGTTCTCCATTCACTAAAATTGTACTACACACTTCTGGGTGGGTGGCATTGTCAATGTACTAAACCCAGCTCTAGATGCCAGTTACTAATGTGGTCCATGCTCCGTCTCAGGGCCTACCGCCTTCTCCTTCTGCTTTTGCTGCTGCCTGTCAATACTCCATTCACTAAAATTGTATCACACACTAATGGGTGGGTGGCATTGTATTGACAATGCCACCCACCCATTAGTGTGTGATACAATTTTAGTGAATGGAGTATAAAATTGTATCACACACTAATGGGTGGGTGGCATTGTATTGACAATGCCACCCACCCATTAGTGTGTGATACAATTTTAGTGAATGGAGTATTGACAGGCAGCAGCAAAAGCAGAAGGAGAAGGCGGTAGGCCCTGAGACGGAGCATGGACCACATTAGTAACTGGCATCTAGAGCTGGGTTTAGTACATTGACAATGCCACCCACCCAGAAGTACACCCAGCCAGCACTACACCCAGCTCAAGATGCCAGTTACCAATACGTTCCCCGCTCCGTCTCGGGGCCCATCGCCTCATCCTCCTGCTGTTGCTGACACTTCTCAGTACTCCATTAACTAAAATTGTACACTTCTGGGTGGCATTGATGATGCACTACACCTAGCTCTAGATGTCAGTTACCAATGCGGTCCATGCTCCATTTCAGGACCCACCGCCTTCTCCTGCTGCTGCTGTCAGTACTCCATTCACAAAAATTGTATTAGACACGTCTGAGTGGCATTGATGATATACTACACCCAGCTCTCCATGACACATACCAATATGGTCTCCCTGGCGATAGCTTACCAGAGGCCACACACTGCTACTGCTCTCGCTGACTCACGCTCCATCCTCTGGTCCTCCATCCTTTTGCCTAATGTCACCACGCTACTTTTCAGCAACCTTATGGGTGGCATTCCTAACACATGTCATCCAGGTCATGATGCCAGCTAGCAAGTATTAATATTAATAATTAGGATTTATATAGCATAAACAAATTATGCAGCTATATAAAATAAATAGGGGTGCATACATTAAATAGCATTCTTCTGCTGTATTGACAGCAGAGACTGTTGCTAGTGGGTTGAGTTCACCCTTTCTCGTGTCCTAATGTTTATGCTGCCTTCTGGACGCTGTTCATCACACAAAAGTCCTATTTGCTTGCTGTCATTTTGCCTGCCATTTTCTGGAAAACCACAAGGTCTTTTGGAACTTTTGTATTTTTCCCTTTTTTGCCACTGTTCTCCTACACATACCTAGCAAATTTGGTGGTTTTAACATGTAAAGGGGCTTTGCTCCTAATGTTTAAAATTGTACCATTGACTGTAATAGAATTCACAAAATTGGTTCGCCATAATTTCGCGGACCCATCAAAAGTTCAAGGAAATGTTTGCGAGACTGTCCGAGGCCTTCTCGCTCATCCCTATCTATCAATTCCCGGTTTTGCAAACCAGTTTATCTGATCCTCCTACCCTCTCCTCTATACAAATTACTACTACCATGGCACAAACATCCAGCAATCCAAGCCTTTAAAAATCCACACTCTCAATGCCAAGGGGCTGAATAGCCTCTTCAAACGCTCACAGATTCTCTACGAACAACACAAGGCTAAAGTGCATTCTCTTTTACTCCAAAAAAACGCACTTCCAAACTCAAAAAGTACTGGACCTGTGCAACCATTACTATACTTCCTGGTTCCATAGTACTAATCCTGAAGCCAAATCAATAGAAGTATTTATAGCATATCATAAATCCCTCCATGCTCAGGTTCTTGACACCAGGTTAGATACGTGTTTGTAAAACTTACCACCTGAGGACAAATATATACAGTCATCTCTCTTTACTCACCTAATCAACAGCCTACAGATACCACTTTAAAGTACTTAGACATGTTAAAAGGCTTCGCAGAAGGTATCCTCATAGTGGGTGGAGATTTTAATCTTGCTCTTGACCCTAGGCTTGATACCTCTTCTGGGAAAACCTCTATTTCCTATTTTAAACTTAATGCATTCCGTTCTTAACTCCAGGAGCTACAATTAATTGACACCTGGAGCACTTTGCACCCCACAACCAGAGATTACACCTTCTACTCTAATCCACATTGTTTATACTCACGTATAGGCTACATCTTTGTTAGACATAGAGTTTTAGATTGGCACCCTATGGGGTCTATCTAAAGTTGTCCCTGGTCTGACCATTCCTCTGTATCTGTATCGTTATTAATACCAAACCTAGGCAGAAAGGAATGGTCTTGGAAATGCAATGATTCTCTGTTCAAGGACACAGTATGTGCCAATGCCTTGAAAACTGCAATCACTAATTTTTTTAGTGACCATTCCTCTGACACCACATCTCTCCATATGCAATGGGAAGCTTTAAAAGCTGTTATCAGAGGCATTCTAATTCAACAGGGTACACGTCTCAAAAAGATCACATCTCACGATATAGCAGATACTTCAAATAAAATTCACTCTTCAAAGAAGCTACATAAACAAAATATGGCACTGTCAGCTACAAATATATGACCTGGCCAACCAAAAATACAGGGACAGATCCTGCCAGCTAGTGTATCAGTCTGGGGACAAATGTGGCAACCCCTGACCAGAGCACCAACCACATACATATCCTCCATCTGCATTTCTCATGGCACAACCACTTCTATCCCCCAGGGCATTTTACAAGTGTTCCAAAATTATTCTTTGGATCTATATAATTTTGATTTTTCGCATACATCCCCACGGTCTTTGCAGGAGTACATAGATTCTACTGCATTACTGATGTTAAACTGTGATGTTGTCTCTCATTTAAAAAACACTCTTCACTGAAGAGGAGGTATCCATGGCCATTAAAAGACAGCTTCACTCCGAAATTTTATGAATTACATTCTCTCAATTTGTCCCCGTTCCTAGCCAGGGTTTTCTCTTCAATCTCAGCCGACATCCTTTTTCCACCACAGAGCCTGGAAGCTCATATAACAGTCCTACCTAAACCAGGCAAGGACCACTCAATATGTTCCAATTATAGGCCTATCTCATTGATTAACGTGGACGCTAAAACATTCTCCAAATTATTAGGAAATAGGCTTTCGCAGTACATGCCATTTCTGATACATCCCGATCAAGTCGGCTTTATTCCAGGTAGGGAAGCTAGGGATAACACTGTCAAGACACTTTTACTAGCGCAAGCGGTAAAAGAAGCCATTTGATAGGGTGAACTGGGAATTTATGTATGCATTATTAAGGCAAATCGGCTTGGGCCCCACCGGTATTGCAACTCTATACTCGGCCCCTTGTGCCCAAGTGCGCGTTAACGGCTCCCTGTCTGCGCCATTTACAATTAGAAACGGGACCAGGCAGGGTTGCCCCCTGTCCCTGTTACTATTAGCTTTAGTGATGGAACATTTAGCAGTTGCCCTACGTAACAACCCCAATATTAGAGGCATTCAGTTAAGAGATACAGAATACAAAATTTCACTTTTATGCAGATGATCTTTTAATATACATAACATCACCCCACGCCTGACTGTATTCTATTTTAAAGAAATTTGAAAGGTTTGGCTTAGTTAGTAATTTTAAAAATAATTACAATAAATCGGAATTGCTCAATGTTACCCTCCCTCAGACTCAAATCAACTCCATAAGCATCAACACTACTTTTAGGGTATGTAACGAGGCTATCAAATATTTGGAGATTCATATTACGTCGGACCCTACCCAATTATTCATACAAAATTATTCCTCTCTACTTAGCAAAATTTTTTTTGGACCTTCACAAGTATGACCCAACCCAAGGCTGGGGGTGGTGCGGGTGTTCCTGACATTTTCTAATATTATCGAGTAGTTATATTACCCAGATTAGTAGATTGGTTTCATAATAGGGAAGAGTTGGGTGGTTCTTGAGAATGCATTATCTCCCTATACTTAAGATCCCTAACATTGATAAATACCGCTTTGTTACACTCCAAGCACTGCTTTTCCACGCTAGCCTTGGATCTCTTAAGTGTTTGGGATAATCTCTTACGGTTGGGTAAAACTTCCACCAAGATAGGTCCTATGACCCCTTTATTTGACAACCCGGCGTTCCCCCCAGCAGTGAACACAGACCGGTTCCTAATTTGGAACCCCGATGAGCATAGACACCTCCAGGACATTTTGTGCAATGGACAACTCGCATCCCTCCTTTTCCTGAGCATTAGAGATTGTGGCAATTCAGCCCCTTGGTTTCAATACAGGCAGCTTTCCTCTTTCATATATGCATTCAGAGATACTCACTTTTTTCACAGAAGCCTGACCACCATGACGCTATTGAGGGCCCCTGACCATCCGTCGCATATCATACTCTATCCTTTTGTTGGATACCAACCCCACCTCTCTACTTTACACTAGATATTGGGAATCGGAACCGAATATGCATATCTCTGATTCTGAATGGGAACAGGCCTTTATTTTGACACACAAACTGGCACTGCCCTGCAAGGCGCAGGAAACTAATTATAAAATCCTCTCCCGGTGGTATAGGTGCCCTACAGATCTACATCGTTTTTCTCCCTCCCAGCCCGATACATGTTGGCGTTGCCTATCATGTCGAGGTTCTATGTTACATATATGGTGGGAATGTCCGCCTAGCCTTGGCTTCTGGGGATCAATCATAGAAGTTTATAACAAACTTACAGGTTCAGATATTCCTAACAAACAAGTGGCATTATTATCTATGATACTGGGTTCAATTCAATCTGCCAAAAAGAGCGTGCTCCGACATTTTTTAACTGCAGCCAGAGCAGTTATTCCCAGGTTTTGGAAACAAACCGTCATTCCCTCCATAAAAGATTGGTTTCTGGAACTTGAAAGAATCCAGCATATAGAATGGTTAGTAGTTGAAGATGAGGATCAATATGAAAAAATCAAATTGATGTGGTCAGCTTGGGACTGGTTAAAGGAATCCCCTCAATTCCAGAGTTATCTGTAATGAGGTGATGTTCACCCCTTGGCATTGACGTAGCAAGATATAGTATCCTATGTACTTATATTTTCTTATTCCAGAATCAGGATGCTTATAAGTCCCATGATTCATTCCCTTATGGGGAGTAATCTCTCCTTCCCTACCTTGTCCACACCCATCTACTCCTTCCTCTAAACCCCCCGGGGCTTTGTACATGTTGTTTGCCCCCTTGTCCCCCCCCCCCCCCACCTTTTTCCAACACAAACCAGTCCAGTTAAATAATATCAATGAAAATGCTTATATATTTATATGTATTTACCTATAACCCCCCGGGGCTTTGTATTTGTCATCCCCCCCCCCCCCCCACCTTTTTCTTATTTTTTTGCTTTAGTGACATTATTACGTGAATGTACTGTTATAAATATTATCCTTCCTGTTCTTTTTGACTCAGGTATATTATATTGTTTTGCTGGACATGACATGTACCTTATTGACTATTACTCCTCATGGAAAAATCCTATTTTTTTTCTATTCAACTATTCCTTTTTTTTCTCTCTCTCTCTTTGATATCTTTTGTATAGTACATGTTTGTTTTATCATATTGTTTATACATTCAAATTGACCAGATAATGTATAATGTTGTATTTGTTGTTATTTTATAAAAGCTTAATAAAACTTGATTGAAACCAAAACATTTTGGGGGTTTGCCTTACTTACCTTTGCAATCTGTCTTTCATTTTGAAGTTTTGCACATTTTATCTTCTTTTTACATATTTTGTTATATTCTTAATAGTTTGATCCTAATTTAGTTTTGGAATGCTCTTTTCTTGTTCTTTATGGCTTTTATAACATCAGCTGTGAACCACATAGGCTTTATTTTAATCTCTTAAACGTATTACTCATTGGAATATATTTTTCAGTGTGCTTGTGTAGAACAGACTTGATACATTCCCATTTCTGCTCTGTGAGGAGAATATTTTCTCCCAGTCCAAGTCACAGAGAGCAGCCCTTAACCTCCCAACCGTTAAGCCCGTACTTTTTCGTATTAAAAAAAGTTGCAATTATCGATAACCCTGTACTTTTCTCACTCCCCACTTACCTGGTCCCGCTGTGCTCATCCAGCGTCGTGTCCGTGTTCCAGCGTCGTCCTCCAGCGTCGATCTCCCTCTCCAGCGTCGGGTGCCGTCTCCTATACCAGTGGGACCGGTAAGATGCCAGCCGGCATCTTACCTGGTTCCGCTGATCGTCCCGCGTCATTCTCCTTCCAGCGCCGGGTGCTCTCTGAAACAAGAAGCCGGCCGGCGGAGGAAAAAAAAGCCGGCCGGCTTCTTGTGCGTGCGTGCGCGATGACGTCGGCGCGTGTGCGGGAAATTCAAATTGAAACTCATTCATTCATTTTGTATTGGATTGGATACAGGAGTTTGTATTCAATCCAATACAAAATGAATGAATGAGTTTCAATTAAATATAAATACAAAGCATGTATTTTGTATTGGATTGGATACAGGAATTTGTATTCAATCCAATACATAATGAGAGTTTGAATTTTGTTCTCATTTTGTATTGGATTGAATACAAAGTCCTGTATCCAATCCAATACAAAATAATAGAAAATATATTTATGTGGTTTTGTCTATAGGTATGTGACGGACACTAGGGAGGTGTTTTAGAAAAATATATTACTATACAGTATACCGAATTATCGCATTTTCAGTATTTTTCATTTATTTATGTATTCTTGTTTAAGCTGAATTTTGTGTTTTTCCTTTAATTTTATTAAAAGTAATTTTTTTTTTTTTTTACATGATTGTGTGTTTCAAACATTTTTTATATTCATTATATCTACTAGACCCCTATTCGGACATATTTCTGTAAGTTACAGGTCTACAATTTAAAAAAAAAAATTTCATGAAAACCTGTAACGCTTTTGGTACAGAAATCTAGACATCAGTGTAACGCCCAGGTGGTTAAAAATGGAAAATTTGCTCTCTTAAAATAAAATCTTTCCTGTTTTTTCTTTCTGTTTACAACTTACATTAAATGAAATCATATTATGGTCACTGCTACCCAGATTCTCTTTTATATGCACATTTGTTATAAGCTCTGCATTGTTAGAAAGAACTAGGTCCAGCAGAGTATCATTTCTAGCTGGGGCTTCTATAAACTGTACCATAAAATTATCTTGTATTAAATTATTAAATTCCCTCTCTTTTGCTGTTCCTGTAGTGCCATTACTCCAGTCAATGTCCGGGTAGTGTAAATCTCCCATGATTAAAACTTTTCCAGTTTTTGCTGCTTTTTCAACCGCACTTTCTGTCTCTGGATAAAGTTACCCCTGCCACCTTCCACTACCCCCGCCCTGCTAACCCCTGACTCTTGCACAACAATCACACCAAACATCTACAAAAGACTGTTCATGCAGCTGAGCCCTTCTCTGCCCAAAATATTGCCTCCTACTTCAGAGGTAAAATTGTCAAAAACAGGCATGATGTGTTTGCTCACCATGCTCACCATGCCACCTGTAAATCATCACTCATCATCAAATCATCAATCATCAGCCCTGTTAATCTGGATGAAGTCTCCTCTCTTCCCTCATCATCTCCATCTACTACTTGTTCCCTCTGATTTACTCCGTGCCCATTTTTCCACCCTGGCCCCCAACCCTAACCGAACTATTCAACCTCTCCCTTTCTACTGGTATCTACCCCTCCGCTTTCAAACATGCCATTATTCTCCCTATTCTGAAGAACCCCTCACTGGACCCCTCCATACCTTCTAGCTACTGTCTGATCTTTCTTCTTCCATATGTTTCCAAACTTCTTAAAGCATTGTCTACAAAAGACTCACTGATAATCTGAGCACCAACTCTCTCCTTGACCCTCTGCACTCTGGCTTTCGAGCTGCCCATTCCACGGAAACAGCCTGTCACGGTAGCTGCAAGGCAGGATAGTGGTCCCTCTGTGTCACCAGCTCAGTGGGTAGATACGTGCACAGGGCGCAGAGTCTAAGCAGCTGCCTGGTCTTCACCAGAGCCTGTAGAGGTGAGTGTTGCGCTGCGGGCAACTGCCAGGTTGCGGTTCCCGTGCACGCAGAGGCAGGTGACTGCTAACAAGCAGGAACCAAAACGTAGTGCCAGAGGGAAATCCAAAAGAGTAGTCAAACGAGCCAACAAGTTCAGGGCGGGCAGCAAACAAGGGTTATCAGGAAACAAGCCGTGGTCGGTACACAAGGAATCTGGAACAGGGGAAACAAACAACAGGTACCTGGAAGCATGGCCAAAGGAAATCCTTGTTCAGGCAACTTCCTGTTGCCAGGTCACTTCCTTTAAGAAGGGAATGTCAGGTGATGGGCGAGGATCATGTGAGCCACAGACATCAATCCCTCGAGCAGAGGGAGTGCTGTTGCTGAGATAATCTCAGGTGTTATTCAGCTGTTTGCCAGCAGAGGGAGTGCGTCTGCAGAACACCCTGGTTCTCTGACCGAGAATCACCTTGTGTTGGATCTAGATGCAGAGATGGTGCTGGAAGCAGGGGACTGCAAGGAGGGTGAGCACAGATCCCCTGGACCTGCAGGTATCTGTGACACAGCCTATACTAAAGTGGCCAATGACCTTATCAGAGCTAAGTCTTAAGGCAACTTTTCCCTCCTCTTTCTCCTTGATCTAATCTTCTGCTTTTGACACTGTTGATCACCTCCTTCTCCCCTTCTAATACAAATCATGCGCTCCATTTATATCAGTGACACCGCTCTCTCTTGATTGCTTCCTATCTGTCTGACTGCTCCTTTCAAGTCCCATTCAATGGGAATTCCTCCTCTCCTACTTTTCTCCCTTTTGGTGGTCCCCAGTTCAGTTGTGGTCAGTTCTTTGGACTCTTTTCTCTGTACATCTCCTCTCTCGGTAGTCTCATATCCTCCTTTCACTTACAGTACCATCTGTATGCTGATGACACTCAAATCTATCTGTCTACCCTTGACTTGTCTACCTCAGTCCTGGATAAGGTCTCATCCTGGCTGTCAGCATCTCATTATGAGTGTCTGACAGGTTTCTGAAACTCAACCTTGATAAAACAGAACTCATCATCTGCCCCCCTCAAATTACAAATCTCCCCCTGACATATTCCTAATTGTTAACAACCCTGTTATTCATCCCTCCCCTCAGGCACGTTGTCTTGGCATCACCTTTGATGCTGCCCTCTCTTTTGCCCCCCATATTCAGAACATTTCCAGGTCCTGTCACTTTCACCTAAGCAACATCTCCAAAATCCACCCTCACCTGTCCCCAGAGACCACCAAACTCCTTGTACATGTTCTTATCATCATTCGTCTGGTCTACTGTAACATCCTCCTCTCTAGTATTCCACTAGCCCGACTCTCCTCTACAATCTATCACGAATGCTGCAGCCAGACTCATCCATCCTCCCCACTGCTCTTCTTCTGCTGCTTCTCTTTGTAGTTCTCTTCATTGGCTTCCATTTCACCTTAGAATCAAATTCAAGCCCGACTGTGCTTTGCCTTTAAATCCCTACACAGCTTCTCTCCCACTTACCTTTCTGACCTGGTAGAAATGTACTCTAGCCACTCTCTTCACTCCTCCAATGACCTACTGACATTCTCACTCATAACCTCATCACACACATGGCTCCAAGACTTTTCTAGAGCTGCCCCAACTTTCCCTTCCCAAATTTTCCCTGAGGTCTTCCTCGTCCTATTCAGCTCCTACTTTCTGCTCATTTAAAAGAGCACTCAAAACCCATTTTTTCAAACTTACCTACCCATCTTCTATTGTCTTTTGAAACCGTCACTACTTCCCACCACTACATATCTCCCCTCCTATTGTGCGTTACTTCCCCAACTTCCTGAATTGTAAGCTCTTTCGGGGCAGGGTCCCCTCCTCCTGTGTCACTGTCTGTATTTGTGTCACGGAATAAGGGGGGAGGAGAGGAACACCAGAATGAAAACAGGAAGATAATGACAAGGGACTAGACCTCTAAGCTAGGGAGAGGGAAATGGTCACCACCTACAGAAACCCTAAATTTAGCCCTGACTCCTGTCAGTATGAATAGACCCTGAAGGTGGGAGGAATCATACACCAGAACCTAGACCCTAGGAGCTCTGAAATGCTTTAGGAGTAGTGACAGGGTATGAGACTTTTGGTTCCTTACCAGATGAATGAACCAGCGTCTCCCTGAGGCCTAGTAACAATGAGCAAAGGGTAACAACAAAATACAAAGAGAAGTAAACTTATCTTTAATAGAAAATGGATGAGCAGAAACTCAGGAGAGGACCACACACCAGCTCTTCCACCTCCAGGCAGAGAATATCAACCACATGACCTGAAGTGTAAGGCCAGGCTAAATAGAGGAATAGTAATGATAACAAGCTGCAGCGGAGACCAGAGATGTGGTCATTACCAACAACACTGAAACAAGTGAAAGCAAAGAGACTGTCAGATAACCTCACGTGAAGCCAGTCTCTCAGGACTTCTAACCTCAGTCACGGGAGGGACCGCGACAGTACTCCCTCTTCTACGGGTGACCTCCAGACACCCAGGGCTGACCTGTTCACAATGTTATCGACAAACACTTGTCCGAGGGTTTTAGCATTAGGTAACCCTGGTATTGCTATAAAGTGCGACATCTTACTGAAGCGATCAACAACCACCAGGATCACAGTTTTTCCTGATAAATTAGGCAAATCTGTGATAAAGTCCATGGATAAGTGAGTCCAAGGTCGGGACGGAATGGACAACGGAAGAAGAGAACCTGAAGGCCGAGTATGTGTCACCTTAGCACGTGCACAAGTACAACAAGCTGACACAAGCCTTCAACACATTTACGCAACCCTGGCCACCAGAATCTACGAGAGATGAGATTGATCGTGGATCTGCTCCCAGGGTGTCCTGTAAGGACTGTGGTGATGTGACGGTGGTGACGGTGATGTTCCTTGAACACCGTGTCGTAATTCAGGAGGAACAAACAACTTACCCGGAGGGCAAGACTCCGGTGCATCTCCTTGGACCTCCAACACCTCTGTCTCAAGATCGGGATAAAGGGCGGATATTACTACCCCTTCAGACAATATCAGACCAGGATCTTCCGAATCACCCCCCCCAGGAAAACTATGCGACAAAGCATCCGCCTTGACGTTCTCAGCCCCAGGGCGATAGGTGACAATGAAGTTAAATCTGGTAAAAAAACGACGACCATCTGGCTTGCCTTGGGTTCAGACGTTTCGCCGACTCCAAGTAAGCCAGATTTTTGTGATCGGTAATTACCGTAATAGGATGAACCGCTCCTTCCAACCAATGACGCCATTCCTCAAAAGCCAACCTAATGGCCGGCAACTCTCTATTACCTACGTCATAATTTCTTTCTGAATTAGAGTGTTTCTTAGAGAAAAAAGCACAAGGGCGCCATTTACTAGGTGAAAGACTTTGCGACAAGACTGCTCCTACCCCTACCTCAGATGCGTCAACTATAAATGGCTGTGACACATCTGGTTGGACCAGTATAGGGGCAGAAGCAAAACACTCCTTAAAGGCTGAAAAGGCTTGTAAGGCCGCATCAGACCAGACTGAGATATCCGCACCTTTCTTAGTCATGTCCGTTAAAGGTTTAACCACAGTCAAGTATTTCAAAATAAATTTACGGTAGTAGTTGGTGAACCCCAAAAATCGCATTAGCTCTTTCAGATTTTCGGGTCGATCCCAGTCCAACACTGCATGGACCTTTTCAGGATCCATCCGAAAACCTGAAGATGAGAGTAGGTAACCCAGGAATTGCACCTCTAGAACTGCAAAGACACACTTCTCCAACTTAGCATACATTTTATTTTCTCTTAGGATCTGTAACACTTGATTCACGTGGTCCTGATGAGTCTTCATGTCTGGAGAATAAATTACTGTATCATCCAGATACACCACCACAAACCTGCCCATCCGATGATGAAGGATGTCATTAATGAAATGTTGGAAAACCGCAGGAGCATTGGTTAACCCAAAAGGCATGACTATATTCTCAAAATGACCCTCAGGGGTATTTAAGGCCTTCTTCCATTCGTCCCCCTCCTTGATCCTTACAAGATTATATGCCCCCCTCAAATCCAACTTAGAGAACACCTTGGCACCGACAATCTGGTTGAAGAAATCCGGGATCAATGGAAGGGGGTAAGGATCACGGACAGTAATACGATTAAGCTCACAGAAGTCCAAACATGGCCTAGGAGTTCCGCCCTTCTTCTTAACAAAGAAAAACCCTGCAGCTACTGGAGATTTGGATGGTCTGATAAGACCTTTAGCCAAACTCGCAGTGATATATTCTGGCATGGCTGCCCTTTCGGGTTTGGAAAGGCTATACAACCGAGACTTAGGCAACTTAACTCTGGGAATAAGGTTGATGGGGCAATCATACTCCCGATGTGGAGGTAACTCCTGGTCTCCACCTTCCGAGAATACATCAGAAAAATCAGAAATAAACGAAAGTACAACCTTAGTGGTTCCCACAAAAAGCGATGTGTTAAGAAAGTTGTCTATGCAATAATCACTCCACTCAAGGATCTGTCTCGCTTCCCAATCAATAGTAGGATTATGTTTGCTTAACCATGGTAAACCTAGTACCAACGGAGAAGGCAGACTCCAGCACAAAAGACGAGATGGATTCTTGACGAAAATCACCCACTTTTAAAAGGATGTCCTGCACCATCTATGACAAACATTTCTGTGTGAGTGGAGCGGAAGCAATTGCAAACACCGGCAGACAGGAGAAATCTGGTACTACCGCTAAATGACAAAAGTAAATTCTCTGTTTCCCCACCCAGACCACCAAGAGTGAAATGAGAGTTAAACACATTTTTTTTTCTTTTGTTTTCACCTTGGTGTTGAACATAAGGGCACATGTTAACAAAATGTCCCCGTTTTCTACACAAAAAAGAGTCCCTTCTTAAGCCTAAAGTTCTTATCCCAGATCCAGGGGTAGCTCCCCCCAACTGCATAGGTTCATCACTGGACATGAACTCAAGCATCTCTTCACCCAAAGTGTCAGAGGAGGCCGCCATCTTATATGATAGAACGTCCTGAGGAACCTTAGATCTCTCCCTCAGGCATCTATCAATACGTACAGCAAGGGACTTAGCCGCTTCTAATGACTCAGTTGTTTGTGAAACGCCAACGTGTCCTTCAGATTCTCGGATAACCCTTGACAGAATTGACTACGGAGAGCTGGATCGTTCCATTCCGTATCCGTAGCCCATCTCCTAAATTCAGAGCAATCGCTCTCTGCAGAAGGCTCTCCCTGCCGTAAGCCATGTAACTTGGTCTCTGCCAGGGGGATCCGATCAGGGTCATCATAGATAAGGCCTAGAGCTCTGAAAAATTTGTCTACTGACCGGAAGGTCTGGGATCCGGTCGGCAATGAAAAAGCCCAAGACTGAGCCTCACCTTTAAGTAAAGAAATGATTATACCCACTCTTTGACTCTCATCCCCAAAACAGTGAGGACGTAGTTAACAGTGAGTACGTAAATATTTGTTTGCACGACTCTCTGAACCGAATAAAATTGTCACTTCCCCCGGAAAATCTGTCCGGGAGAGCCACCCTAGGTTCAGGGCAGGACTGGTTCCCACTGCCGGAACCAGCCGCCTGTGGTCTCTGGATCTGTGAGACGGTCGTGCGGAGGTCAGCTACCTCCAAAGACAGCCCCTGCAGTTGTCCGACCAGTGCAGAAATAGCATCCATCGCCGCACTGACATAAACAAAATGGCGGTTTTGGGCGGTTGATAATGTCATGGAGTAAGGGAGGAGGAGAGGAACACCAGAATTAAAACAGGAAGATAATGACAAGGGACTAGACCTCCAAGCTAGGGAGAGGGAAATGGTCACCACCTACAGAAACCCTAAATCTAGCCCTGACTACTGTCAGTATGAATAGATCCTGAAGGTGGGAGGATTCATACACCGGAACCTAGACCATAGGAGCCCTGAAATGCCCTAGGAGTAGTGATAGGGTATGAGACTACTGGTTCTTTCCCAGATAAACAAACCAGCGTCTCCCTAAGACCTAGTAACAACGAGCAAAGGGTAACAACAAAGAGAATATCAACCGCATGACCTGAAGTGTAAGGCCAGGCTAAATAAAATAGTAATGATAACAAGCTGCAGCTGAGACCAGAGGTGTGGTCATTACCAACAACAACACTGAAACAAGTGAAAGCAAAGAGACTGTCAGATAACCTCACATGCAGCCAGTCTCTCTCTCTTCTAACCTCAGTCACAGGAGGGACCGTGACAATTTGTCTCTCATTTGCAACCCCTATTTAATGTACAGAGCTGCATAATATGTTGGCGCTATATAAATCCTGTTTATTAATAATAAGAGTACCATTCCTAGAAAAGAAAGGAGCAATCGAAAAACAGGGAAAACAGGGAAAGGAATAAGGGAGAAATGAAAAAGCTAAAATAAAAATATAGGTGGGCTAAAACTTAAACAGTAAGTGTTGATGCCTTAACCTTTAAAGGTCAATCACAGGTACACAAAATGAAAATAATACATAGATAATATTATTCATGAAACTTGTAATGCAACAGCAAGGGAATAACACTAAATATTAAGATCATGTCTGGTAACCCCCTTAGCGTTCTAATTCTGTCCATACTTCAATGCAACAAATGTTACATTTTTTTGCATAGAATATTATTTTACATTGTAGGCCTATAATTCATAGGCATAACTTACTGAAATATGTCCAATATTTAATACATTTAATAATAAACTTTAAATAAAAAAAATACAAAAATCTGTTTAAAAAATAATAATAATAACTGTACAGTAGCTTGTATAATATATATAAATCCAATGCAAAATTATTTGAATTTCCTGACGATCCTCCCGCCCACACTGACCCATGCACCGACATTACACTGAAACCCTGGAGATCAGTTTTGCACAAGCCGGGACAAGATCAAAGAGAGAAGACGTGTCCGGAGGAGCTGCGGGGACCAGCAGGACACCAGGGGACGACAACGGAATAAGGTAAGTGTGGGTTTTTAATGTTTTAAGTGACCCCAAGTGTGATTACCGCTTTTTGCATGGAAAATCCACCCTGAGTCACACTCGGGATTACCGGTAGGGGGGGGGTTAAAGTACTGATAATAAATGAAGGGAGAGCAAAGACCATGTACACAGACCTTCAGAAGCCCTTTGTATAGATAATCAAAGTTGCTGCACTGAGCTGAGAATATGCTGCCTTTTTTTTGTTTCAAAGTTTTTTTCGAAATTTTTAAATAAAGTAAACAATAACATTACACAACAAGTTTGCATATAATAACAGGAAGAGAAAAAAAAGTAAAATAAAAAAAAGGGGAGTGAAGGGGCGAATAGGGGGTTAAAAACAAGAGTGCCAACCAGTAACCAGACATCAGAAGAATAATCATATGAGGTCAAACATAGTTCAACACCTCTTAGGTTACAAAAGTCTAAATACAGCAGGCAATATTGAGCTTGTCTTGTTTGTGACAGCTCCTTTCTCTCTCCCCCTTGGCTGCTCAGCTGCATAACCACCATCCCTGCTGCATAACAAGGCAGTCCTCATAAGATCA
The DNA here is from genome assembly GCF_032062135.1 of Pyxicephalus adspersus. Lineage (NCBI taxonomy): Eukaryota > Metazoa > Chordata > Amphibia > Anura > Pyxicephalidae > Pyxicephalus > Pyxicephalus adspersus. The sequence goes on from NC_092859.1 coordinate 62,198,358, forward strand.
TTCTAATGAAGGGTGGAAACCTGCCCCCCTCGACTGCGCAAGCGTGGATCCACCATGCAGGCACAACCAGCAGCTACTTGCCTACTCCTCTCAAAGGACGGAAGTCCTCCCTCAGTGTTGAAAACCCTTTGCTAGCAATGACAGCCTGTAGTCTTGAACTAATTGACATCCCCAGATGCTGGGTTTCCTTCTGTTTGCTGTTTGTGGGCCTTTCTGTCTGAAGTTTAGTCTTCAACAAGTAAAATGAATGCTCAATTGGGTTCAGAACAGGTGACTGACTTGGCCATTCAAGAATTTTACACTTCTTTGCTTTAATAAACTCCTGCGTTGCTTTGGCTGTATGTTTTGTATATCCTGTATATCCAATCTAGTCTTTCTATTCCTGAGGCTTATGAGTGGCTTGCACCTTGCAGTGCACCCTCTGTATTTACTTTCATGCAGTCTTCTTTTTATGGTACACTTGGATATTGATTCGCCTACTTCCTGGTGTTGTTGTTGTGAGTTGTTCATTTGGTTGGCTGTTGTAAAGAAGTTTCTCTTCACCATGGAAATGATTCTGCGATCATCAACTACTGTTGTCTTCCATGGATGTCCATAACTTTTGGCGTTGCTAAAAATTTAAACGTGATATTGTGACCCTGCAGTCCCTGTAGTTATATTAAGGACTACACGTTTTCCTTGTTTTTTCTCTGGGATGCCACTTGCAGGTTTGCCTGTGTAAATCTGTAGATTCCACGCATAGCTTGTTTTTGCATCACAGGCTGCCCGTATTTTTATTCTGTATTTGCCTGGCTTACTGGGCATGTATTAAATGAACAGGCATTTTCCACAGAAAGGGACAAAACGTTCATCTACGGTCACTCGAGGCCCAGGGTGAAACATCAGTGGAAGGAGCTGCACCCATCTCTCCCAGACATGCCCGATGGGAGCAAGCTTATTAGCTTTTGCTCTAGTATCTCTGTTGTTGAATCTGAGGACTTGTATCATTGGAAAGGTCGGAAGTGATATTGTTGACTGGAAAAATTGTTCTGCCTGATGACGCTTTCCAGAGACTACGAGTGGCCTTATTACAGGATCTGTACACTCCAGCAAGAACACCAATATAAGCATCCAGGCATTCCTCATCAATGTCATTCCATGTCCCCATGGACTTTTTTTCTTTCAAGGTTTGTCATAGAAATTATGACTTTTTTTTAGTGACAATAGCATAAACAATTCAAAACATGTCTTGATGTCACTTACTCTAGTCACAGCAAACCTTGTGATCCCAGGGGTGATTTTGATGACATTTTCAGCAGCTCGTCTGCCATGTACGTCAGGAGGTACTGAACTCCAACAGATGTTACCAATTTTGGATTTGAATTGTTTAGCAGGAATGGAAGGAGCTTCAGCAGTGGTGGCTAGTGTTGGTCGAAAAGGTCACTATTCTATTCGACCGCTATTCGGTCGGATAATGCATAATTATTCGGGTGATCGAACATCGAATTCGAACTCCATTAAAGTCAATGAGGGGAAAATTCGGGTAGTTATTCGGGTCGGTGGAGAGCTTCTACAGCCTATAAATACATTTAAAAAGACATGTCAAGACTCTCCCAGCTCTGCACAACACTGTACAAGTAAAAATATAATAAGGAAGTCTTTTTTCTTTTGCTGGCAAGTAGTTTTGGTCGAATAGCTCATGCTATTTTATGGGTCGGCCAAGGGAACATACTGGATTTTACATGGTCTCCGAGTACAGCCAGAGAGGGACATGAAGGGGTTCCTCTGGTCCAAAAATTGGCCACCTGCTCTTACTGCTGCCACCTGCCCACTGCCCAGTACCCAGCTCTAGATGCCAGACTAGACTCAAGCTCAATAGGGTCTTTTTGCCCCATTGATCCCGCCAAGCCTGTTCCCTTTCATGTGGTTTCGCTACGTAGTAGGTACGGATTGGAATCTCGTTGATCCATTCATGTCTCCAATAGCTACAGCTTCGACACTGTCCATATGGGTGATGGCCTCAACCTCTAATGCCGTCCTTGCTCCTTCTCAGGGCCCAATGCCTCCTCCTCATGCTGTAACTGATGCCGCCTGCCCAGTTCCCAACTCTGGATGTCAGTTACCAATGCTGTCCACGCTCCATCTCAGGGCCTCTTCCTGCTCTTCCTGCTGCACGGCCCAAGCTTGATCAATATGAGGCATTAGTATGCAGGTATACTTCCGATGAGCCAGCTGATTCGAGTGGGTGGCATTTTTAACCCTGGAGCGCAGGTCGAAGCGTAAGTGGAAGTGCATGCCAATCACATCCAGTTGGTGGAAATCTGCCAGTGTGGCCCTGTAGAAATTCCCTTCTATGATGTCCCAGTGCACATTAGGAATGTGGTACTCTAGCACTTCACCAGTTTGAATCCAACAGAAATGGACGTGTGCAAATCACCAGACATTTGGGGCTCAGCACCTCGGTGAGCCAAATAAACAGGTGGTCCAGGTTGGTTTTTCAAACTGGCTCCAAAAGGCTGCTGCTTCCTTGTACTGTATTGGTGCAGTCCTGAAAACTACTGTACTCAGTTTGAGTGTTTCACTGTTAGATAGATAGATAGATAGATAGATAGATAGATAGATAGATAGATAGATAGATAGTGTGTTACATACACACAGCCAGAGTCAGGGTACCC